>NW_023270436.1:4781778-4943907 GCF_011800145.1 Mirounga leonina | reverse complement strand
CCGGCGCGGGCGCGGGGCGCTGAGCCCCCGCGGCCCCCAGCTCCCCGGCCGCGCACGGCCGAGCCCCGGAGCGCGCGCAGGGGCGAGCGGAGGAAGCGCCGCCAGCGTCTGGGGAAGAGCGGCGCCCCGCGGGCGGGCCATGCCCGGCGCCCGAGCGTAGCCCCCCGGGGCTGTCCCCGGGAGCCGCGGGCCGGGCCGGGCGCGCGACAGGAGCAGCCCCGCGCCGCGCCCACCGCGCGCCGAGGACCATGCCGGCCCCGGGCCGGGCGCCGCCGCTCGGGCTCCTGCTGGCGCTGACTGCGCTCCGGTGCCCAGGTAACGCGTCCCCGGACCCCATCCCCGGCCCCGGCCGCCGCGCACAAAGTTGGCTCCCGCGCGGGCGGCCACCTCCTTCGCAAGTCCCCGGCAGCTCGCATCTGCCGGACCCAGACGGATCTGGGGAGACCCCGGGAAGCCAGGGGTCCCCGGCGCGAGAGCCCGCCGGCCTTCCTCCCCAGAGCCCAGCTCCCCTGCGGATCCCTTCAGGGCGCGCGGGGGCCGCGGACCGGAGGCGCTCAGCCTCTCGGGGCGGGAGGGGGCGCGCCTCCAGGAATCTAGCCCCCTCCCCGCCCCGCCTGGTCCTGGGTCCCGCGGGGTTTTGCTGCGACGGGGCGCCGGTGGACCCCTTCGCCCGGTTTCCTGATGCCCGCGGATGACGCACGGCCGTGCGTTCCCAGGACACCTGCGGGGCCCCAGGCTTGAGGTCGTCTCGGTCGGCGCAGTCTGTCTGGCTTGTCCGCAGCCTCTCCCCGCGCCTCGCCGCACCCTCCTGCTTTTACACCCCCCCCCCCGCCTCCCCGAACATGTCCCCTCCCCAAGTGGCCTCCCCTTAGCCAAGGCGCAGCCTGCTGCTCGCTTTCTGGAGACGCGTGCTGCCCCAGCGCCTTGACCCCAAGGCGGCCAGGCAGCCCCGTGCGCGCAGGGCCGCCTGGAACGTGGTGATGCCCAGAGCCATTGCCTGGGTACCATGGAGCCGGGCTTCCTGTTGGCACCGACGCGGCTGTCGCCAAAACCTAGTGAGTGGGAAAGGCAAAATAGTCCTGTATTTTCTCTCCCTGCTAGAGTTTGAAAAGCCTCTACCACCTTGGCGTGGCTACATGTTGGTTCTAGAGGAAGCCTATCTTAAAATGCCAATCCCTCTCCTCCCCTCCCCCCACCCCACACAGTGGAGACGATCCTAAAGGCTCAGATGAACCCGGAACAGTCACGAGCAACATCCGTGTGCATTTGGAGAGCTCAGTTCTCCAAACATTTTAAAATCAGGACCCATGATGTGGGAGCAGATAGCTTTCGCTTTAGAAAAATTCTCATTTCCTTAACAAACAAACGGCACAGATACCCAGGCTGCCATAGAAAAATACAACTTTAACTTTTCAGCTGTAACTGCTTTAGGGAGGTTGCATTTAGGAACGAGCCTTGTATGCCAACTTAATGTGTGATGTATTTGCATGGAAAAAGTAAATATTGTCTTACTTTGAGATGCCCTTAAGTGACCCAAAATATTTCACAAAACCTTCCACTCGGAGAGAACCTTCTGTCAGAGATATCCATTGGCGTTCAGCTTTGGCTTAATGTGTGGATGAATCTTCAGTTTGCTTGGCTCCTAAGCAGTATCTGTTCTGCTCTCAGCTTTCTTCTGTGGTGCATAAGGAGGGTCAAGGCTGTTTCTTCCTAGCTGAAGCCCTGGGACCTGTTCCCAAAAGTGCAGTCCCTTGGACTTGAAAATTGCAGTTTTGTCTCTATTTTGTTTCTCCACGGGGGTCAGCCTTTGCCTGGATGTGCTCAGGCGAATATTGGAAATCTCTCGGAGAGGCTGCCTGCCTAGTGCTTGTAAGAGAAGATGGGAGAACCCCCACCCCCCCCAGCAACGGAAGAGCTTGTGCCTGGCTCTGGGAGGCCAGGTCCTGGCAGGGAAGGTGTGTCACCCCTGAAACCTGCTGCTGGCCCAGCTCCTGGCCGAGCTGCCCTGCTACTTTCCCCCAGAGTCTCAGCTGGGCAGCTCTCTTGGCAAGTGCCGCTAGGACAGAGCCCTCGGTGCCGTCGTCAGGCTCTTGTGAGCACATGTAAGTCTTTCACCGGTCCCTGGGTAAAGAGAGACAGTTTGATAACTCTATATTTAGCACCAGTTAGGAGAGCTAGGAAGAAAAAAAACAAGGCTGAAATTCTTCAAAGATACTTAGCTGCCTACTGTTGGTGGAAAGGTTCAGAGGAATTAGCTAGAGCTTCCTTCAGAGCTGGTTGGATTTTCTGGGTAATTTCTGGCATGATTTACCGACCATGTTTGGCTGAGGCTCTGGGAGAGGGGCTGGAAGGGTTCGAGGGAAGGAAGGACACCCTCTCCCCCATCACACAGGGACTGTCTGCTCTGTGGCCCCCCCCCCCCCCCCCCCCCCCCCGGGGGCCGCCCGCGGAGCGGGCCCCCCCCCCCCCCCCGCCGCGTGGGTAGCTGCCATGGTAAAGAGTGTGGTGGGCGTACTTCTTTCAGCCTTGCAAGCGCTTAAACATATGGAACTGTACTTGGTAAGAGTCAGCACAAATCCTCCAGCTTAGCGACTAGGGGGCCCCCATTATTCAAGCCACTTTTGTGCATGCTAGGGCTTTGCAAATTAGCGGCGCTGTTACAGCCCCTGCTGGGGGAAATGGACGCGCCGTGCTTCATTGACCCATTGTGTTCAGGGTCTAGAAAATTGGGGTGGGTGGAGAGCCCCCGACAGAGGGGCCTTGTGAGTGGCAGAGCCTGCTAGTGGGGGGGCGGGTGGCTTTGGCTTCAAAGCAGAGACACTCTTCACCCTGCCAGGCACCTTGGCATGGCCTGTGGTATATTTCTTTCTCATTACAATAGCGGTTTGGGAGGGGGGCTTGCTTGTATATGGTGCTGCTCTTCGGAGAGGTGGTGGGGGGTGATATGCAAATGCTGTCACCTCCCCTGAGTGATTTAATGGCAGTACAGTGGAGGTTCCCAGAGTAAATCATTTCGGTTCCCCCCACCGGATGCAGGGAACTTGGGAGGTGTGGGGCTTCTGCATGAGCTGCGGTGCTCGGAGCCAACAATGAGCATGGTGGCTGCCATGATCCAAGAGAGCAAAAGAAACCCCTCGCTTGTTGGTGTGAAGTGCAGGAGGGTGGTCTCTGGGCCGGCAAAGCCCTTCTAGGGGCCTTGTTCTCTGGTGAGCCCCCCAGTTGTACGCGGCTGGGTGGCTCCTTTCTTCTCTCCTGGGTCTCATACTGAATGGGCACAGAGAGGGTACACTTCCCTTTGTAGCTATGTGTTGAGCAAGGGCGTGCTGCCCATCGCCGTGGGGAGATGGGGGCGCCCTGGCACTGGAGACAGCATCGTGGGGCGAGAGTGGTACCAGCCGCTGGCTCTTGGAGTAAATGAGTGGTCTTGCAGAGCAAGGAGGCATCTTAGAGCCTCTCTCCCCCGCCCCCCCCCAACAGCCCCCTTTGCAGATGGGAGAAAAGGGACGCAGGCATGGGGAGTGACTTGCTCAGGGTCACACAGTGAATCGGCGTCAGAGCAAGGCTCATGGCTTACACAATTTCTCCTTTTAAAAAATTCTCCACCCAGGCGTTCCTCACTGTACACAGGGGAGTCTTTCTGGTAAAGGAGCTCTACTGTATGGTCCTCGAGGGGACTGTGGCTCTATTCACGGAGCCCAAGGTCATGAGAAAGACAGCTGCTTGGTGAGGTCAGAGTGGCAAGTGTCCGCTCACCAAGGCAGCAGGTCCTCACAACGGAGCTGCTGGGGACGGGGCCACGGAGCCAAGAGCTGCCGAAGGGGCTCACCGCGTTCCAGGCCCCATCCCAGGCCTTGCCTTGTCTGGACACCATGGAAGCCTCGCCCCAGGGGCAGGCGGACACTCTCACTACTCACGGTTTATAGGTGAGGATATTGAGATCCAGAGATGCTAAGTAACTTGCCTGAGGTCCCACAGTGTCAGGATCCTGGTCCAGGTACCGATCACCAACCCCCCACCCACCCCCGCCCCACCTCACTCAGCCAGACTCCCCTGCGCGGCCTCACACATTGTGGTGTGGACGGGCTTCTGGATTCCAAGGTGCGGGGTAATGATCGCATCCCTTCCACGGGCCTGCCTTTGCTGGGGGCCTGCGCTTCTTTTCTGTAGCAAATACATCTGTTAATGTGAACTGAGGTTTGGAACCATAGAAATCAAACAGATGGGGGTCAACTCTGCAGGCAACTGGGAGTCCTTCAGATTGGGTGCCCTTGAGGGATCAGGTGGTTATGTTAAAGGCCGAGACCTTGGCAGACAGAATAATCCCCCTCCTTTCTATTTGGTCTCCTGTCCCTGGTTCTTCCATTTCAGTGGGCCTCAGAGTCGGAACAACTCAGTGACTAACCCCCATCTACTGCTGACTCTGTGTTCTGAGCCCTTCACAGAGTTTGCTTCATGAGTCCTATACAACCCCATTGGGGTAAGGACTAGTATTCGCCCCATTTTACAGATGGGGAAGCTGAGACCCACACAGATGCCATGGCTTATGCAAGGTCACACAGACACAGAGGGAAGGGGGATGCGTGTGAACCCACGGTGAGCTTGGCTCGGAGTCTGTGTTCTTAACCTCTGCCTTCTCTGTGAGCATGGACACCGAGTTTTGTGGGCAGTTGACTGGATTTTGAGACTAATTTGGGCTCAGGGGATTCAGGGATGTGTCTTAAGTTGAAGGCAGAGTTGGTTCTTTTTTGAGAAAATCATTTTGGGGGATTTTGGCTGCTCTAGAGTCAGCCCCCTCAGTCAGGAGCCCTGGAGTGCATCGGCAGGGAGGGCTTGGCGTTTGGAGAATTGAGCCTGCGTGGAAGTCCAGTGGGGGAGGGTTGCCCTTGGGCCATGTCTGGCCCCGCAGACTTCTCTTGTTGGTCGCGGGCATTTAAAAAGTGGGAGGCTGGGCGCCTGGGTGGCTTGGTCGTTAAGCGTCTGCCTTCGGCTCAGGTCACGGTCCCAGGGTCCTGGGATCGAGCCCCGTGTCGACTCCCTGCTCGGCAGGAAGCCTGCTTCTCCCTCTCCCACTCCCCCTGCTTGTGTTCCTGCTCTCGCTGTGTGTCTCTCTGTCAAATAAATAAATAAAATCTTTAAAAAATAAAAAAATAAAAAAAATAAAAAGTGGGAGCTGTCGGTATCACAGTCCAGGTTGCTGGCTACTCTTGAGAAATCAGGAGATCTTGTCTAACCCTTGACTGCTCTGAGACTCAGTTTCTGCATCTGTAAAATGGGCCCTGTCTTAGTCCACGCAGGCTGCTGTAACAATATACCACAGGCTGGGTGGCTTGTGAACATCAGACCCCTGTTTCTCACGGTCTGGAAACTGGGAAGTCCAGGATCATGGCGCCAGCATGGCCACGTTCTGGTGAGAGCCCACTCCTGGCTCATAGATGCCGTCTTTCTCTGTGTCCTCCCGTTGGGGGAGGGGGGCTCTCTGGGGTCTCTTCTACAAGGGCAGTAATCCCACCCATGACCTCATCACCTTCCAAAGGTCCCACTTCCTGGTAGCATCACATTGGGGGTTAGGTTTCAACATATGAACTTTGGAGGGGCACAAACGCTCAGCCGACAGCAGGCCCTGAAGGTACCCCTTGCGGATCTGGTCACAAAGTTGGGCGATACCAAGGGAGTGAGGGGGCTGTCTGCATGGCCTGCGGTTTCTCAGGAAGGAGGACAGGCAAGAAGGGAAGGCCGGGTGGGCTCCTTGCTGAAACGGTCAGAGCTGTGAAGTGAAGGTTAAGGGTGGCTTCTCACTTTGGATTGCCCTGGATTCTTGGGTGACCGCCCAGGGAGAGGTTAGGGGCTCAGTTGTATCCCCAGTGGGGATACTAAGGCTCAGAGGGGTGCCGGGACCCAATCAAGGCAACACTGACTGTGAGTGGCAGGGTGGGGTGTCATCCCCAAAGTGCCCGACTCCTGTCTTTCCTGTCTCTAAGGTACCTTCTTGGCCTGGAGTTTTCCCTCAGTTTCCCTGCCCTCCGGCTTAGGCCACTGTGACCCTGGGGCTTACATTCTAGGACAGGTTCATGTGATGGAGAGAGAGAGAGAGAGAGAGAGACAAGGAGCCAACAAATTCACAAACAGGAAAGTCCTCAGCAGTAATTTGTGCTCCTTATATTCAACACAAGGCAACGTGATGGGGGAGTGACTGGGTAATCCAGGAAGACTTCCTGGAGGAGGTGGTGTTCGATCTTAATCTGAGACCTGCATGATCAGAAGGAGCCAACCTGGAGAAGGGTGTTCCAGGCAGAAGGAGTGTGAATACTTGCAAGGTACCCTGCACAGTGCCTGGCACGTAGCGAGTGCCAAGAGCTCCCTGCTCCCTCCCTCCCTCCCTCCTTCCTTCATTCATCAGACAGATATTAATCAGCTCTGAGCACTGTGGGGGCATAGTATGGAACAAAGGAGACACATCCCCCCATTCTGAGGAGCTGGCATTCTGGTGGAGCAAGACAATAATAAAACAACGGACAGACAGATACATAATGTCAGGCCGTGATAGGTGCCATGGGGAGAGCCAAAGCATGGTCACCCTTTGTTACTTTATTCTCCATCCGGGTGCTTGTTTTGCTACTTGCCACTCAGTGCAGGATGGACCCCTGATGCCCACTGTCTGCCGAGGAAAGGGGAGAAAGAAGCCTAGGTTCTTCGAGTTGAATTCCGACGTCTCCCCCTGCTTGAACCACCTGGGTCCACAGTCAGGGTGTTCCGAACTCCCTTCCCTGACACCTGACTCCTTAACTGGTCAATACGCTCTCCTTACACTTCAGTCCCAAAATAGTTACATAAAAAATCAATAGAGTCCAATTTGATTTGCTGTATTTTATTACTGAGGGTGATGGGAGTGTCTGGAATCGCCTGGTTGCTTCTGAGCCTGGTTGTTTTGCAGTGTTAACCTAAATTAACCCATTGGGGGACCTAACTCATCATGGCTGGGCTTTGGTGCCCAGAATTCAGTGCCCAGGAAGGGTGACTCAGTAAATAACGCATCTGTAATGTCTGCTTTGTGCTCGGAATGCCTCCCACCAGGGCTCTTAATGCATCGGAGCAAATGGCCATGTAAAAATCGTGCTGGGGTTGCAACCAGTGCTTCCGGGGCTGACTCCGTGCACCTGCTGGAGGGTCCTGTCTTTCCTTCCAGACCTCTGGAGTGGCAGGCTGCCTCTGCCTGGTCTCCCGGCCCTTGGAATCCGTGGCTCCCTTTGTTTGCCTGTGCTCTTCATGTTATGTCCCGTCGACGTATTTATATCCTTGGCTTGGTATTTTTCCCTTCTGCGGTTGGGCCATCTGCTGCTGCAGGTGGCTGGCACTCCTGGGTGCGCTGAGGGGGCCAGACTCCTGGGGATGGGGGGCACCTGGGCAGAGGGATGGGGGCTCTGCAGACGATGAGGCTGCAGGGGGTGGCCAGGTGGGAGGGGACCCTGTTCTCCCCGAGTCTGCACCAAGCAGAAATACTGGGCAGGGGCAGTGGAAGGGGAGGGACATGGTGTGGATGGAAAATGTCACTTCACCAAAAAAGTTTCTGAGGGTGGCAGTGAATCGGGACATTTCCAGGCCCCTGGAAGCCCCTGGCTGCCTTTGGGCAGTATCTGGCCCGGAGACATGTCTCGTTAGTTGCCAGCATTTAAAAAGTGGACCGTGTCAGTATCCAGGATCCCGGCTTCTCTCAAGAAACTGGGAGACCTGGGACACTGCTCTAGCTCCATGACCTCTCTGAGACTCTGTTTCCCTGACTGTAAAATGGGTCTTGAACTCCCCTCCTGCTTCCTTCCTCCTTGTCTGCCTTTGCTTTGAACATATTTTTATTGTGCTCCTATGCTGTGATGGGCCCTGTTCTTGGGGCTGGTAAAACAGCAAGGACAAGACAGCCAAAGGCCCCTGTCCTCGTGAGGTCAGCATTAAGGTGGAGACAGACAGGTACGGACTAAATGAATAACTAAAATGCAGTTTATTGAGGGGTAGTAGGTGCTACAGAGAAGCACAGAGAAGGGCCCCAGAGAGGGAGCGCTGGGGAAGGAAGTTTTGCAATTTTATTATTAAAAAAAATTTTTTTTATTACTTAAACACTATACCCAATGTAGGGCTCAAACTCACAACCCCAAGATCAAGAGTTGCATGCTCCACTGACTGAACCAGTCAGGCACGCCTGCAATTTTAAATAGCAGCATCTGGAAAGGTGACATCTGAGCGAAGACCTAAAGAAGTGAGGGAGTGAGCTGTCTGGTGGCTGGCTTGGGGAAAAGTGTTCCAAGCAGAGGGAACAGCTGTGCAAAGGCCCTGAGGTGGGAAGGTGCTTGGCAGGTTCAAGGACAGAAAGGAGGCCAGTGCGACTGAGTTTGAGTGAGGGAGGGAGAGCAGTAGATGAGGGGACAGGGTCAGGTCTGGTAAGGACCGTGGCTTTTCCTCTGAGCGAGGTGGGAGGGCAATGCTCTGACTCCCAGGAGCAGAAGCAGGGAGAGCCGAGAAGGGCTACTGCACTAGTCCAGGCTTGGATCACAGTGGTGGCTGTCAGGAGGTCACAAGTGAGGGGTGCCTGGGTGGCTCAGTTGGTTAAGCGACTGCCTTCGGCTCAGGTCATGATCTCAGGGTCCTGGGATCGAGCCCCGCATCAGGGTCCCTGCTCGGCGGGAAGCCTGCTTCTCCCTCTCCCACTCCCCCTGCTTGTGTTCCCTCTCTCGCTGTCTCTCTCTCTGTCAAATAAATAAATAAATCTTTAAAAAAAAAAAAAAGGAGGTCACAAGTGGGATTTGGGTGCATTTGGAAGGTTGCTGCACAGGACCGGCTGACTGATAGATTCGTTCAGTAAATATTTACTGGGTGCCAATGCCATGCCTATCACTGTACTTGGAATCGGGGCCAAATCAATATTTGTTAGTGATGAAATTATAAACAGAATGTACATCTGTGAGTTGGGCTTTTGCCTTCCGTAAGTTCTTCCCCCAGCAGCCCCAATGAGAAGGTTGGGGTGGATGAGCCTGTGTTTCTGCATCTCTGGAATGGACCTGGTAACACATCCTTAGGGAGAATATAGTTAAAGGGATCCAAGGATGACCCTCGATGCAAATTGCTTATTAGCACAGTGTAAGTGCTCAGGAAATGGTGGCAGTTGTTAATAACGTTGTTAGGACCGTTAGGAAGCCAGGACTCTGTTACCCTCTTTGCCCCTGGAAGCACAGTGAGTGGAGGTTGAATTTGAACCATGATCTATCAGACTCTGGTGTTCATTGTTCCTGCTGGAACCAGTAATATTAAAAGAAAAAAAGTTGCTGTGCTCATGATGTGATTATTCTGGGACAGTTGATTGCTCTTTGCCAGGACAAGTGTACTCGCTTTATCTAGTAGATGTGTAGGTGAAATGTTGTGTGTCAATCAAATCCTATCTTCTCCATCAACTTCCACAACATTTTGGAGATGTGTAAGTTTCATGCAAACCTGGGCTGGCTTTGGCTCTTGACATGCTGCTTATTAGTTTCTGCGTCCCTTAAACCGGCATCCCCAAACTATGGCCCATGGACTGAATCTGGCTCTCTACCTGTGTTTGTAAATAAAGTTTTATTTCAACACAGCAGCATCCATCTGTTTACATAATCTCTGTGGCTGCTTTCTCCCAACAATGGGAAGTGAGTCATGTCAGAGATGATCTTGCCTGCAAATCCTGAATAAACTACCTAACTACCTAGTGCTTTTAAAGAACAAAGCTTGCCTTAAAGGAAAGTCAAACAAGGAATGCTCTGTAAATGAGTGTTTCTAGCACACATTTGTGGCCAAGAACAAGTATCCCTTTTTAACGTCAAAAAAATTGTCTGGCGCATCTGAATGAGAAGAATTGTGGGTTTGGTATCTCTTGGTTGAAAAAAAAAAAACATATTGATTGAAAGTTGCCATCAATTCAATAATGCTTTTGAACGAGTAGGTTTTGGTAATTACAGTAGCATTTATGTAACATTTTAAAAATAGTAGCACATGTGTGTGTGAGATATTTTTACTCTGTAGGCAAAGCTGGTTGGCTTACAGCTCAGAAGACCCCTTGTAGGGATGCTGCCGGAGATAACTAGTATTAAAGGAGCCCACTGGTTGGTTATTTTATACTTGGCATGACTCCGATCAATGGATCTCTTTTATGGCCTTGTGTTTTTTCTTTTTGGGTTGTTTTAAAGATGAACATAGCCTTCTCTATGTTTACTTGTGACACCCAGGTCCGTGATACTTTAAGTTTTCAATGCTAAGATTTCAAGTTCACTTATGGAGATGATGTGCCAAATGCAAAGTGCATATCGCTATATTAATGTGGATTCTTACCATTGCAAGGGACAAAATTAGGAATTTACTGGACTCTGGAGCTAGGAAGTTCAAGGAAGAAACAGCTTCAGGCATGGCTAGATCCAGGGGCTTAACACTCCTAATGGGCGCTTCTGTTCTCTCACTTTGTCTCTTGGTTCTCTTCTCCTCTGTGTTCATTTAATTCTCAGACAGGCTTTCTCCACCTCCTGGCAAATCTGGCCACAGTCAGCTCCGGGCTTTGTGCCAAAATCACTCGTCTCTTTTCTAATTATAACAGTGAGAACCCCTGGACTAACCTGGGTGCTGTACTGACCCCTCAACCAGGGACTGGGACTGTGGATGGGATCCCGTATGTGATCAGCCACACTTAAGTCAGAAGCTCATCTCTGGAGTTGGAATTGGAAGCACATTGCCGGAAAGAGAGACAGGAGATGATTTCCCGGAGGAAAACCTTGGTGCTTACACCAGAAGGAAGACAAAGTTGCTGCAACAGCTTACCAAGTGAGGTGGGGAGAACCCTCCAGGCACGGAGGGCCCTCACTTGTGGGCAGAAGCCTCTGGTGCCCCTTCTCCAAGGAGCCGGAAGACATCCCATCCCATCCTGTGCGCGTTCTTGGCTGCTTCTGAAACCGTGACCTCTGAAGCCCCAGTTTGGGGATTTCACACATATTTTGGTTGCTTTGATTGAAAGCATGGAATATCTGGGATGCAATCTGCTAATATCTATGAAAAGAGAACCTGGTCTTTTTACCCAGCAATCCTACTTCCGGGAAACCTATTTTTTTTTAGAAGCAAAAGCACCACTATACAAGGGTGTCTGTTCAGGGATATTTACAGCAGCATCTTCTATAGTGGTGACAAAGACACGACTGTCCATCCGTAAAGCAGTTCTTAGCTAAGTGGTGGTATTTCCATGTGGACTATCACGTAACTGTTAAAAAGAGCGGCTTGGAGCTATATCCATTCTCCCGAAACAGGATTTATTGTCAAGTGTCTGCACCCCCATATTGAGAGGAGTTGTATGGTAACTGACACCGTACAATGCCATTTTAACAAAAACAATGAACCAAAAGTCCCCTCTGCATATAAAGTAGCCAATATTTATATAGTGCTTGCTGTATGCCAGTCACAATTGTAAGTACTTTACGTGGTCATCTCATCTAATACTTACAACAAGCCTAGGTGGGTGGGTATTATTATATCCCTTTTAAAGAAGGGGAAATTAGAGTTACACGACTTCAGTGAAGGAATGAAGGGGGTGATGTGGTGGGTGGTGGGAAAGAAGGGGCAGGGATGGGAGGACATCTGGAATGTTTGAGACATTTTAGCCACAATAATGCTGAGTTTTATGAAGAGAGCCCTGCTCTTTCCCTTAGGGTTCCTGGGTCCCTGTTGGGGCTGCTGAGCATGCCTCTGTGGGGATCCTCCAAATTTGCTGCTGTGTTTTGCTGGTGCAGGGGGCTGTGGTGCACGGAACTCAGGCGAGCCAGGGGGATGCTGCTTCGTGGTTCCCTGGGGGAAAGGAAGACTGGGTGTGTGGTGTGATGGGCATATCTGGTGAGATTGGTTTCATCAGTAACACGGACTTAAAATGGCAGTGGCTTAAAAAGTAGGAGATTGTTTCTCTTCCAAGTCAGATTCTGGAGCTGTGCAATTCAGGATTTTAGATTAACTCTGTTCCATGAATTTCAGATGGGCCCTTGCTCCCTTCTACCATTTCAAGTTTGTGGTCTTTGTCCTCATGGTCCAAGATGGCAGCTGTGGGTACAGCAATTTCATCTTCATTCCAGACACCAAAATGGGGGTGCAGACAAAGAAAGGGTAGAGGATGTGCATCAGTTGTCTTTTATGGAAGAGTCCTGGTGGCCCCATGATGCTTTTACATATATACTTATATCCCATTGGCTGTGACTAAGTCACATGGTCACATCTAGCTGCAAGAGAATCTGGGAAGTGTTTTGTTTTTAGAGAGAGAACGAGAGAGCGAGTGAGTGGGGTGGAGGATGGAGGGAGAGGGAAAGAGAGAATCATAATCGGGTTCCACACCCAGCATGGCGCTCGATCTCACGACCCTGAGATCATGACCTGAGCTGACATTAAGAGTTGGATGCTTAACCAACTGAGCCACCCGGGGCACCCCCATGGGAAGTCTTCATTTTAGATTGCTACAAATCAAGAGTTCTGTTACTGCGGAAGAAGGACAGAATGGAGGCCAGGGGAATAATTAGTACTTGGTGATGCATACCTTAGCAGGGTAACATAGTGTTTGGAGAGAAGGCATGAACCATCAGACCTTTTATTATCGTGTGTGTGTGTGTGTGTGTGTGTGATTTTATTCTGCCTCCTAAGGTGGGGCCTGGGGGACATAAGTTTTTATGGGTGCTGAGAGGAAAATGAAAGCAGTCTGGTGAATGATTAACACCATCTTGGGCAAAGATATAAATATGGCTTAAAGAAACGTTATAGATAAACCCAAAGTCCCTTTTGAACAATTTCATATCCTTCCCAGAGGTAACCATTTATATCAGTTTGCTGTGTATTTTTCCCTGTAGGAAATATATATATGCTACAACATAGTTTTAGGTTTGTTTTTGGGTACATATACATCTTGTCTCTTCCCCAGTATCCATGTGCATATAGAACTATCTTACTTTTTTGAGTTGCTGCATGGTAGTCCATGGTATGGAAATATCAAAGTGTATTTAGTGGTTTCCCACTACCTCATAAGAAGGGGATTCCCCAAACATAGAAAAGGGGGTTAGAAAGAAGGGGTTCACCCACCAGGAACACTGTGTAGAGATCAGCACACAACCAGGATCCGCAGACATTTGAAATAAGCAGGGGTGGGACCGAGGAAGGAGGAAGAGCTGACACCTGAGGAAGCAGACTTACCAGAGCAACGGGGACAATGGGGGTCTGGGTCTTAGAGACCTGCCGGGGCTTCCCGAGGTTCTAGTCCTAGTGATTCCCACTGGGTGGACCCCCAAAGGACTTGGAATGCCAGCCCATCTACTCCTTGCATTTCTCCAGATTCTGGGAGCTTCAGTCTTAAAAAAGGGACATCTTCCAGTTCCCCAGTCTCTACCTCTTCAGCCCTTAATGCAAACTCACTTGTTTGTAATGGAAAAGGCTCTTCAGAAAGCACCATGGATTTATGGTGAAATTTTTATTTCCTTATGATATCTTTTTCTCCTTCCACCCACCACCCCCTACGCCCAGCCCGGTTTAAGTGTTTTTCTCTTAAATTTATGGACTGAGCTGTTAAGAGGGTCTGCATATTTCAGGAGGAAAGGTATCGGGGGAGGAGGTGTCAGCCTTGCTGTTCACACCAGCTTCCCTTACACAAGCTCTGAAGTGGCCTCATCTTCTTACTGGAACAATTTGCCTGTCAGCTCAGATCATTTTGTGAAGGTGACTGTGTTCTGCTTCTCTCTCACCATAGCACAGAGACAACATGAGGGAGGAAGGTGTTGCAGTGCTTTTCCCCATATTTCCCACACTTCAAGGGTTCCTTGCTCCTCTCGTTCCACCTCTTCCTTTGTGAAAGTTTTTAATACATGTTTGAGTGAGGGAATGGACCAGCATCACATCGCTCACCGCTGAGTTATGTACTGTTTGCTGCTTCCCCAATTGCTTTATTCTTGTGAACTGTTTCAAGTGCATCACTAAAATTTAGGGCACGAACTCAGGCAGGCAGACTGACTGCCTGGGTTTGAATCCCAGCTCTGCCACTTGCTAGCTCTGTGACTTTGGGCTGGTTACTTAGCCTCTCTGTGCTATAGCATTCTCCTCTGTGACATGGGGAGAGTAGGAGCTCCTACTCCTTGGGCTGCTGTGAAGTTTAAGGGAGATGGGGCATAAAAATTCAACACATGCTTGACTTTGCATGAGTCCTTAATAAATGTTAGCACTGCTTTAATTCTCTTCTCCATTCACTGAATTTTTTTTTAAAGATTTATTCATCTATTTTAGAGAGAGAGAGAGAGAGAGAACGTGAGTGGGGAGAGGGCAGAGGGAGAGCCGGAGAGAATCTCAAGTAGACTCCCCACTGAGCGTGGAGCTGGACGCGGGGCTCAAGGCTAGGACTCTGAGATCACGACCTGAGCTGAAACCAGGAGTCAGATGCTCAACCCACTGAGCCCCTCAGGCGCCCACCCCCCCAAATGTTTAATTGAACACGTACTATGTGCCCTGGTGCTCATTTTTCTGGTTTTGCTCGTTTCTGCTCCCACATTACTTCATATCCAGATCCTGTCACATGATAGGATCACTTTCTTTTATTAATTCATGTTTTAAAGTGAAGACATAATTGACAGACAATATTAGACTGGTTTCAGGTGTACAGAGCAGTGATTCATTATATATGTTATGAAATGATCACCATGATAATTGTAGTCACTGCATGTTACCATACAAAGTTTTTATACTATTATTGACTGTATTTTCTATGCTGTATACTGTATCCCTGTGTCTTATTTATTTTATAACTAGAAGATTGTACCTTGTGATCCCCTTCACCTATTTTGACCACTCCCCTCTCCCCTCCCCCTTTGGCAACCATCAGTCCATTCTCTGTATCTGTGAGTCTGTTTCTGTTTTGTTTTGCCTGTTTGTTTTCCTTTTTTAGATTCCACATATAAGTGAAATCCTATGGTATTTGTCTTTCTCTGTCTGACTTATTTCACTTAGCATCATACCCTTTAGCTCCATCCATGCTGTTGCAAGTGGCAGGATTTCATTCTTTTTTATGGTTGAGTAATATGCAGTACACACACACACACACACACCATGTCCTCTTTATTCATCTATTGATGGACTCTTAGGTTGCGTCCACATCTTGGCTATTGTAAATAATGCTACAAAGAACATAGGGGTGCATATGTCTTTTCCAATTAGTGTTTTTGTTTTCTTTGGATAAATACCCAGAAGTGGGATTGTTGGATCATATGGTAACTCTATTTTTAATTTTTAAAGGAATCTTTATACTGTTTTCCATAGTGACTGCACCGATTTACATTCCCAACAATGGGGCACAGGGCTTTTCTTTTCTCCACATCCTCGCCAACATTTATTATTTCTTGTCTTTTTGATAGTAGCCATTCTGACAGATGTGAGGTGATATCTCATTGTGGTTTTGATTTGCATTTCTTTGATGATGAGTGATGTTGAGCATCTTTTCATGTACCTGTTGGCAATCTGGATGTCTTCTTTAGAAGAATGTTCAGATCCTCTGCCCATTTTTTAAATTGGATTGTTTGTTTTTCTGATAATTGAGTTGTAGGAGTTCTTTATATATTTTATTTATATTTAAAAATGTTTTATTTATTCATTTGAGAGAGAGAGCACGAGCGAGGGGGAAGGGTGGAGGGAGAGGGAGAAGCAGACTCCCTACTGAGCAGGAAGCCTGACGTGAGACCCAACCCCAGGACCCTGGGACCATGACCTAAACCGAAGGCTGACGCTCAACCAACTGAGCCACCCAGCTGCCCTATATTTTTGGATGTTAACCCCTTATCGGATATATCATTTGCAAATATCTTTTCCCATTCAATAGATTGTCTTTTCATTTCATTGATGGTTTCCTTTGCTGTGCAGGGGCTTTTTATGTTGGTTTAGGCTCAGTAGTTTATATTTGCTTTTGTTATCCTTGCCTGAGGAGACAGATCTAAAAAATTATTGCTGAGACCAATATCAAAGAGCTTGTTGCCTATGTTTTCTTCTAGGATTTTTATGGTTTCAGGTCATACCTTTAAGTCTTTAATCCATTTTGAATTTACTTTTGTATATGGTGTAAGGAAGCAGTCCAGTTTCATTCATATGCACATGGCTGTTCAGTTTTCATGGTGCCATTTGTTGAAGAGACTGTCTTTTCCCCATTGTACATTCTTGCCTCTTTTGTTGTAGATTAATTGACCAATAGGTGTGGGTTTGTTTCTGGGCTCTCTGTTCTACCCCATTGATCTCTGTGTCCGTTTATATGCAAGTACCATACTGTTTTGATTACTGTAGTTTGAAGTATAGCTTGAACTCTGGGAACATGATACCCCCGGCTTTGTTCTCATTTCTCAAGATTGCTTTGGCTATTTAGGGTCTTTTGAGGTTCTGTACAAATTTTAGGGTTATGTGAAAAATGGTAGTGGTATTCTGATAGAGATTGCATCGAATCTGTGGATTGCTTTGGGTAGTATGGACATTTTGATCCTATTAATTCTTCTAAATCCATGAGCACAGTATATCTTCCCATTTATTTGTATTGTCTTCAACTTCTTTCATCAGTGTCTTATAGTTTTCAGAGCACAGGTCTTTCTTTGGTTAAACTTATTCCTTGATATTTTATTCTTTTTGATACAATTGTAAATGGAGTTTTCTTAATTTCTCTTTCTGATAGTTCATTTCTAGTGTATAGAAGTGCAACAGATTTCTGTATACTAATTTTGTATCTTGCAACTTTACTGAATTCACTTATTCTAATAGTTTTTTTGGTGGAGCCTTTAGTTTTTTCTATATATATAGTATTCATGTTTTCTGCAAATAGTGACAGTTTTACTTCTTCCTTTCCAATTTGGGTCCCTTTTATTTCTTTTTCTTGCCCAATTGCTGTGCCTAATACTGTGGACTTCTAATACTATGTTGAAAAGAAAGTGGCTGGAGTGGGCATTCTTGTCTTGTTCCTGATTTTAGAGGAAAAATTTTCAGCTTTTCACTGTTGAGTATGATATTAGTTGTGGGTTTGTCATATATGGCCTCTATTATGTTGAGGTATGTATGTTCCCTCCCTACTGACTTTGCTGAGAGTTTTTATCATAAATGAATGTTGAATCTTGTCAATTGCCTTTTCTGCACCTATTGAGATGATCATATGATTTTTGTCCTTTGTTTTGTTAATGCAGTGTGTTATGTTGATTGATTTGCAGATGTTAAGCCATCCTTGCATCTGTGGAATATGTCCCAACTGATTAGGGTATATGATCTTTTTAATGTATTGTTGAATTTGGTTTGCTAGTATTTTGTTGAGGACTTTTGCATCTATGTTCATTGGGAATAGTGACCTGTAATTAATTAGTTAATTAATCGTCCTTCCTTCCTTCCTTTCTTTCTGTCTGTCGGTCTTTTCTGGTTTTGTATCAGGGTAATGCTGACCTTGTAGAAAGAATTTGGAAGTGTTCTTTCCTCTTCAATTTTTTTGGAATAATTTGAGAAGGATAGGTATTAACTGTTCTTTAAATGTTTGGTAGACTAAAAAAACAAAACAAACACGAAGCAGAAACAGACCCATAAATACAGAGAACAAACTGATGGTTGCTGGGGGAATGGGCCGCATGGGTGAAGGGAAGTAGGAGACACAGGCTCCCAGTTGTGGAATGAATAAGTCACAGGGGTGAAAGGTACAGCATAGGGGACATAGTCAATGGTATTGTAATAGCATTGTATGGTGACAGATAGTTACACTTGTGAGCATAGTATAATGTACAGACTTGTTGAATCTTTATGTTGTACATCTGAAATTAATGTAACATTGTGTGTTAACTATACTAAGTAAATAAGTAAATCAATAAATATTTGGTAGAATTTACCTGTGAAGATATCTGGTTCTGGACTTCTGTTTGTCGGGAATTTTATTTTATTTATTAGTTTTTTTAGAGAGAGAGAGAGAGAGTAGGGGGAGGGGCAGAGGGAGAGAGAGACTCTTAAGCAGGCTCCATGCCCAGCATGGAGCCCCATGCAGGGCTCGATCTCACGACCCTGAGATCACGACCCTGAGATCACGACTTGAGCCAAAATCAAGAGTCGGATGCTTAACTGACTGAGCCACCCAGGTGCCCCATTTTTTTTTTTTGAGTCTATTTTAATTACTGATTCAATTTCATTCTATTCTAATCAGTCTATTCATATTTTCCATTCCTTCATGATTCAGTCTACAAAGATTGTATGTTTCTAGGAATTTATCCCTTTCTTCTAGGTTGTCCAATTTGTTAGAACACCCTGATTTTCATTCAGGAGACCACAACTTCCCTGTTTTGAGGCCATGTGTTTGGGTGGGTACTGCCAATTTTCTCCTCCTCCTCCATGGGCTGGCTCATGACTTGCTGACCAATCAGAGCATCTCAGCAAGGCCTCAAGGATTGGATCACGGTCGGGCATATGACCTAAGCTGGGCCAATGAGGGCCAGCCCTGGGATATTTGTTGCAAGCACCGGGGAGGAGGCCCTTCTTTTCTGTTGCAGTTGCTAAGCTGGTAGGATGTGAGCCTGGAGGTATCCATTAGTATTGCTGTGTAACAAATCACCATAAACTAATGGCTCAAAACAACACACGTTTATTATTGATTAGGACGTTGAGCATGGGTTCTCTTCTGCTTCCAGATCTCTCTCAAAGCTGCAGGCAAAGTGTTAGCCAGGGCTGGGGTCTCATTTGAAAGCTTATCTGGGGAGGGATCTGCTCCTATGTTCACATGGTTGGTGGCAGGTTTCAGGTTTTGTGGGCTCTTGGGCCAAGGGCCAAAGTCTTGTGGAGGCTTCTCAGATTCCCTCAGTTCTTTGCCTTGTGGCCCTCTCTCCATATGGCATTTGGCTTCATCAAAGCCACTATGTGACCGTCTCTTGCAACCTAATCAGGGAAGTGATCTTCCTTCCACACTGAGGTATTCTGTCAGTCAGAAGGAATTTACTCAAGGGGAGAGGACTGTGCAAAGCTGTGAATGCCATCAGGTGGGGAATATTGCAGGCATCTTAGAAGCTGCCTACTGTTCTGGACCCTTCCACCCTGTGGTGGAAGATGAAACCAAGGGATACAGTGGGAAGCTTTTCTGGTGACCGTATTGGAGTACCCAGCAGGAACTACTTCTAATTTTTTTTAAATTTTATTTTCAATATTTAAAAATTTAAAATTTAAAAATTTTATTGTCATGCCCAATGTGGGTTTGATCTCATGACCCCAAGATTGAGTGTGGCATGCTATCCCAACTGAGCCAGCCAGAGCCCCTAGAAGTAGCTGTTTCTGATATGAGCTTGATGTTGAACTTCCCCAGGACCTGACCCAATATACTTTGTTATCTTAAACTACTTTGAGTTGGGTTTCTGTCGCTTGCAACCAGGAGAGTCCTGACAAAGTCTTGTGGAGGCTTCTCAGCTTCCCTCCTCTGGCAGTGACTGCTTCTCCTTGGCTAGCCTTTGGCATTCTGTGTGCTTGACTAAAATCTAGAAAATCTGCGCATACCTCATCTCCCCCTCCAGACTGAGCTCATCGAGGACAGGGTTGTATGGATATTATTTTATCCCCCTTCCTTGCTTTATTTGCAGGGCCTCGAATGCTATCAGACACAGGAGAAGCCATCTGCCAGTAATTACTGGTGTGAGATGCTCTTCCTTGCCCCTCCCCTCCCTTCCCCTCCCCACTGCCAATCAAAAATGTTTCAAAAGTGATCTCAATCTCCTGCACCTGGCTCGGGGTTGGAACGCTGAATGTCAAAGACGAAAACGTCGTTGATGCCACCCTCCAGAGGCAGCAACAACTGCACACACACACTGTGGCAAAAGTGTGGATTTCACCACATTGGGTGGGTCACCCTAACAGAATGACAAGTCACAAGCAACGGACCTGAGCAGAGGTGGTGCTGGCTGATGCCCTCAACATTCTAGATTTTAATCCAGTACTTCTATGACAGCCCTGCCCTTTGCAAGCATTTGCTGATACCAACATATTTATTTTTAGTGATAGGATTTTATAATTTTTTCTAGGCTTAGTAGAGTTTTGTTGTATATCCAGAACATATGTTAAAAAAAAAAAGAAGTTTTCTCATGAAGCCCCTTTAAGATGCTTTTCGTTCATGCATTCAGTCCATTGCAATGACCTAGCCTCCAAAGCCACTCGGGGTCACTTTCCACTGCATTTTATTCATTAGATGTCAGCCCGTAATCAAGGGAAAGGGAATTTGATGCCCCCTATTGATCAGAGAAGAATTTGCAGACATGTTTTGAAAGTGTTTAAAAGACCTCTGACCTAGGATGGGGAGAGGTGGGGTGGGAGGGAGGAGCTTAACTCCTGGATTCATCAGGAGGGCTGTGAGCAGTGGGATGGAGGGTGGCCAGACCCCAGCTGGGGAATGGTGGTCCAGTGGACCTGGTTTACTTTCCCTTTAGTTTTTTTCCAAATGTAATAAGGTCTTTCTGGTCTTCCTCAGCGGCACCAGTTGCCCCAGGCCCTTTTCTGGTGCCTGGCCTTGGGGGCCTGTGATTGATTGATTGATTGATTGATTGATTTTTTAAAGATTTATTTATTTGACAGAGAGAGACAGCGAGAGAGGGAACAGAAGCAGGGGGAGAGGGAACACAAGCAGGGGGAGTGGGAGAGGGAGAAGCAGGCTTCCCGCCGAGCAGGGAGCCCGATGCGGGGCTCGATCCCAGGACCCTGGGATCATGACCTGAGCCGAACACAGACGCTTAATGACTGAGCCACCCAGGCGCCCCAGGGGGGTCTGTGATTTAAACGTGGCCTCTCACAGTCTCTGGCCTGATTCCTGGACAGCAGGTTTGTTGTGGGGTCCTCCTGGCATCTGATCTTGGTGGTGCCTTTGGTACCCAGATATTCCTTCCCTGCAGCCCCCTGCCTCCCTGTCCCTCTTCATTCTTTTGCTCCTTTACTCCCCTTAAAAGGGGTCATTGCAAGTAGTTAGCATTCCAGGACCGTGGCAGTGGCTGCTTTCATGGATGTGAGAGACTTGAATTAGAATATTAATTTCACCTGGGGCTTGGGCACATTGTTTCTGTGCTGAGCTCATATTTAAAAGTGGGAAAATGTAATTGGCTCCCTCCTCCTGTGTCTCTTCTGGAGGCTCCTGGGGGAGCGAGTGGGAAGTTTTAGAGTTTCTGTGACCTGCTTGCTTTGCGGGGTCATGCGAACCCCTGTCATTTACGCACGTGCGGAAGGAAACTTGGCCACCTGCAACCAGCATCTCATGGCCACCTCCTGCCCTGGGGCCAGCACAGTGCTGTAATAATTTTTGAGCCCGTATTCAAGAGATAGAAGATTTAGTATGAAAATTTGGATGTTCGGCTTGTCCTTGAAGAGCAGGAGGGCTGGTAGCACGGGGCCACCTTCCCAGATAGGGACAACTGGCTGCAGTGCCACGATCTCCAGTTCATTCATAAGCTGTTTAGTGAGCACCCACTATGCGCCAGGCACTGTTCCAGGAACGGGGGATAGAGCTCCTGCCGTCAAGGAGCTTGCATTCCATCTAGAATGCGTCGCTTGTGTAGGTTGCCTGTCTAGCCCTCCAGACCAGCACTGTTCGATAGAACTTCCTCTGATGATGGGGATGTTACCTGTGTGCGCTGTCCAGGATGGTAGCCGCTAGCCACGTGCTACTGTTGAGCACCTGAAATGTGGCCAGTGAAAGGAACTGAATTTATGATTCCGGTTCATTATCATTCACATATATTTAAATTTAAGTTTCATCAGCCCCACACGTGGCTACTAGCTAAGGTATTGCCCAGTGGGGCTCTAGATACTTGAATTTGCATCTCCCACTTGTCAGCTAGCCCAGTGCCTTCATTTAACAGCTGGGGAAACCGAGGTATGTAAATGGTGCAGAGGCAGGATTAGAACTCGGATCTCCTTGATGGCTCGCCTGGGATGTCCAGTGTAACCAATATCAGTTAAGTAGCGAATGGGCCGAAGTGATGTTAGATGTAGCCGGAGTCGTGGACAGGGCTCAGGTTATGCAGGGCCTTGCAGGCTAAGGGAAGGAATTTGGATTAAAACAATTTATTGAGGTGAGATTCACGTACAAATTAGCCATTTTAAAGTGTGCAATTCAGTGGCATTTAGTACATTCACAGTGTTGTACAACCATCACCTCTATCTAGTTCCAGAACGTTTTCATCCTCCCAAAGGAGACCCCATACCCTTTATGCGGCCACTCCCAATTCCTCCCTTCCCCAGCCCCTGGCCACCACTGATTTACTTTCTGCCTATGGGTTTGCCCCTTCAGGACATTTCCTATCAATGGAATCAGACACTATGTGGTTTTTTCTGTCTGGCTTCTTTCACAGAGCATCATGTTTTTGAGGTTCATCCAGGTTGTAGCAGGTGTCCGTGCTTCCTTCCTGTTCATGGCTGAATCGTGGTCTACTGCATGCATAAGGATAATTTGGATCTTATGTAAGAGCAGTGGGGAGCCATGCAGGGTCATTGGCAGGGGCAGTTTCTTTCTGAGCATTGCTGGAAGGAAGGCCCTCTTCTGCAGCCCCATGGTAAAAAGGGTTTCCTCCCCTGGGTTCCACAGAGCTGGTTTTCAGCTTTGTGTGGGGGTCCAGGGCGCAGGGCTGTCCCACCTGCCATCCCAGGTCCTTCCATACCCCTTCATGCCATAACCATGAGCACCCTCCCTGGACCCCCTCTGAGCGAATTCGGCCTTTGGGGGGTCCCCTTCCGCGTGCCTCCTGACACTCGGGTGTCCACCGAGGTGTGGGTCAGCAGTTTACGTGAGGCAAAGAACATTTGGAAATTGATTTGATTTGGAAAGGGAGCCTCCACACTGAAGAGGAGGGCTTGTGCTCCCTTACTTGAGCACAGAGGCAGGTCAGAGCCTGGGGGATTTAGGAGAGGAAATAAGGAAATAAAGAAATAAGCCTGAATAGGCACAAGGGGCATCTATCTCTGGCTCAGCACTGGGCTGGCTAACCCAGGGCGGCAGCCGTCTCTCAGCAGGGCACAGGCTCGGGGACTGAGTGTCCCTGGGGGTGGCCCCGGGGCCAGCTGGGCTCTTTTGCTCTACTCTGGCGAGGCAGAAGAGTAGCCTGGTCACTGGGACGGTGCTGACCAGGGCATAGGGGGCCGTCCTGTTTCTGTCCCTTTGTCACCTCATGCTGTGGGCGGCCCTGGGGAGGGGCATTTACTCAGTTTGCTGGGCTCCGCCCCGGGGTCCAACAGCAGGGCCGGGAGCAGGGATCACCGGCTCCTCTGAAGCCCCTCTTCTCCTGGCCTGCTCCTCCTGGCCACCACCGTGTGGACACGCCTGAGAGCGTGAAGACACTCGTCCCTTGTTTCTCAAGCCCTGTTGGTCATTGGCCTGAACCATTTGGCAGAGCTGAGTCTCAGTGACTCAGACAGACCTCTTTCTTGTGTGGCAGCTCTTCTTTGTTCCAAGAGTTTTCTCTTTTATACTATGGAATACAAAGGCTATTGATTTTATTTAAAAAAATATAATGATACAAGTTGTACATATATATTCTCTCCTGGTAGAAAACTAAAACGTTCCCCAATACTGAGTTCTCCTCTCCTTCCCCGGAGGTAACTACTCTGAGAATTGTGTGTCTTTCCAGACTTTTTTTTCTGTGAATCTCCTCTGTACCTGCTCAGTTGTTTGAACATCATTTTTTCATTCAACACATACTAATTTATTAAGTATTTTCTCTCCATGTCAGGCACTGTTCTGGATTCTGGGGACATACGAACGAAGGAGGTAGGCAAAAATCTTGGCTCTCTTGTGGGTAGAGATTCTAGTGGCGGAAATGATTGCTATAAAGAAAAATTATGCAGGGAGGGTGTTGGGAAATCCTGGATTGGGGGGACTTCCCTTTGTACAGAGGGTGTTTGTGGTTAGAGGAGAGCTGGTTGAGAAGACAGTGTGGAGCAGAGATCCCAACAACATCAAGGAGCAAATCTCTAGGCTTTCTCTGGGGGAAAGGATGCTGTGGGGGCAGCAAGTGCAAAGGCCCTGGGGTGGGAGCTGCCAGGTGTGTTAATGGAACTACAAAGAGGCCAGTGTGGCCTGAGGGTCCCTAGGGCAGAGGAGATCAGATTGGTGATGAAGCTGGATCACAAAGGGCTCAGTGGGTCAATGCAGTGCTTTTGACTTTTATCCTGAGTAGAGTGGGGACCCCCTGGGGGGGTTGAGCAGTGAGTGGTCTGGACCAATTCCCATTTTAAAAGCTTCACTTCCCTGTGGTGTAGAAGAGAGATCAATGCCTGGTGGGGTAGGGTTGGGGGGGTCACGGTAGAGACCGGAGAGCAGGCCATGGCGATGCTGGCGGCTTGGACCTGGGGTGGCGGTGGAGGTGGGGAGAAGGGAGGAGTCAGAGTCTGGGCCTGAGCTCTTAGAAGAGCTGACTTGCACCACCTCTTGTGGGGTGGTCCAAGGGCAGAGGAGGTGCAGGGGCATGTTTGATTTGCGAAGCTTGCTTTAAGTGGAGGTCTCAGGCGCCTAGCTGGATGTATGGGGCTCTGTTGGGAATTTCAAATGCCCCCTGCTCCAAATATTTGTCCCCCAACCAGCTGTCCACTGTGTTGTCTTCCTGTGCCCTTCCCTTCCCCAAAGACAGCCTCAAACTCTGCAGACTTCCCTGAGCATAGCACTTCCTGCAACCCCACCTGCTCCCTGCAGACCCGTTTCCTCTCGTCTGGGTTTCTGAGCTGTTTCCAGGGCACAGAATATTGGTCCAGGAGCCTGGAGGCTGAGTCCTGCTGGAAGAACTCTGAGGAACAAGATGGGAAACCAGGGCATCCAAAACACAGGAGGGCCCCCAACCGCCTTTCGCCCTCCCTTTGAACTGGCCCTCACGGTTCACCTTCTGAGCGCTCAGCCTGGCTTCCTCTGTCACCAAATATAACAAATGGCTTCTAGCTGGCAGGGATGAGTGAGAGGTGCCCTCTCTCTCCTGTGCCGGCCACCCTGACCCTTTATTTAACCATCTACTCTGGGTATCTGAGCAGGCTGGGCTCCCCTGCAAAGTGAACCCTGGGGGTGGGGGCACCATGATGAAAACGCGGCTGCTTCATTCACGAATGGTCTGTAACGAAGCCACAAAGGAGCCTGTAAATCACTTGCTTGTTGCAACGGGAAACAAATGGATTTGGTGTCATCTCTCTTTTCTCTTGGGGTGGGGGGGAGAGTCCCCGCCCCTAAGCAGTTCTTCCTCCACTATTTTTCTTAAAATTGAGGTGAAATTCACATAACATAAAATTAACCATGTTTAAAGCATACATACAATTCCATGTTTTTTTGTTTTGTACATTCACAATGTTGCGCAAGCACAGCTTCTGTCTAGTTCCAGAACATTTTCATCACCCCGAAAGGGAGACCCCAGAGCTGTTAGCAGTCACTCCCCATTACTGCCCCCCCGCCCCGCCAGCCTCTGGTGACCACTAATCTATGCTCTGTCTCTATGGATTTACCTATTCCAGACATTTCATATAAAGAGAATCCTACACTGTGTAACCTGTTGTGTTTGGCTTCTCTCACTGATACAAGGTTTGCAAGGCTCATCTACATTGTAGCAGGTGTCCCCGCTTCCTTTTCATGGCGGGGAATCACAGTCCAGCCAATGGTAGACCAGTTCATTTATCTATTCATCTGTTGACAGACAACTGGGTCCTTTCCACCTTTAGGCTGTTGTGAATAGTGCCGCCGTGAACGTTCTTGCCTGCAAGTATTTGAGCACCTGATTTCAATTCTTCTGGGTCTGCCTGGGGACCGTTTAAAAGCTCTCAGGTCTGGTTCTCAGTGGCTAGGATTGGGTCATGTGACAATCCCTGACCCAACTACGGTGACTCTGGCTGGCCCAGTCTGGGTCCTGTTCCTTCTCCTGGAATGAGGGAGGGGGTAGAATCAGTCCACTCGGACAGAGTGTGGAGGGGAGTCCTGCAAAGGAAAACAGCGCCACGGTCACCAGAGGAAGGTGTGATTGCTGGTCGGGCCACAACCACAGCTGCCCAGGCTAGCAGTCAGGCTTGAAAGAGCTAAAGAGAGCCGACTGTGTTTCAGAGAGGAGTGTGGGATATTTCTCCGTTGCCCTCCCCCCAGATCCATTCTTCAGCCTTTCTGGTCCTCACAGGCTGCATCCATCACCTGCACCGGTTTGCCCTTCAACTCCTGTCAGATGTGGCCAATGGGAGACCAGGCTGCAGATCCAAGAGCCGGGGGGAGACAGGCTGGAGGTGTCCCTTCCCTGCTCCCCTTGCTCTGTCACTACCTTTCTGCCCGGGGCTTCATCTCCTCCTGTTGCAGTGAGGAAGCTCGCCTCCCAGATGGTGCTGCCACTGGGCTCCAGACGCCGTGTTCTCCCCTCCGGAGGCCCAGCTTCCCATTCTCGCCTGTGTCTCAGGGCCTCTCTGGCCCTGCCCTTCCCCCCAGTCCTACACTGGGAATGCTCTTTCTGCCCGGTCTCTTATGGACATGAGGAGACGTTGGCCACTGTGTTAGTCTAGTTCCCCTGCAACTAGTTAGCACAAACATGGTGGCTTAGAGCAAGATGGATTTCTTATCTGACCGTTCTGGAAGTCTGAAGTTCAAATTGGGTCTTGCTGGGATAATGTCAAGGTGTGGGCCGTACTGCGTTCCTTTTGGAGGATCTAGGGGAGCTCCCCCCGCTTCCTCATCTCTTCTGTCTCCACTGGACACCTGCATTCCCTGGCTTGTGGCTCTTTCCTCCACCTTCAGGGCCAGCTGCAGAGCGTGCTCTGTCTTTTCTGACTTCAGCTTCATCCTTACATTTCTACTCTCTGAATGACCTCCTGCCTGCCTCTTAGAAGGACCCTTGTGATCACATTGGGCCACCGGATAGCCGGGAGAATATGCCCATCTCAGGATCCTGAACTTAATCTCAGCTGCAAGTCCCTTTTGCCATATAAGGGTCACACTCCCAGGTTCCAGGGATTAGGGCGTGGACATCTTTGTGGGAGGTCTTCATCCTGCACGCCACGGCCCCTTCGTCCACAGGTGGGTGGTTGAAGCAACAGACATTTAGTACTGGAGGCTGGAAGTCAGAGATCAAGATTTATCAGGACACTAGTCCTGCTGGATTGGGCCCCACCGTCGGGCCCCATCTCACCTCTTACCCGCATAAAGGCACTGTCACCAAATACAGCAACACGGGGGCTTGGGTTTCCGCATTTGGATTGTGGGGACACAAAACTCAGCTCTTAATACCCTTCCCTCTGGTTCTTTCTCTGGCCCTCAGTCTTGACGGGCTCTTTGTGTCTTTGCCAAGAAAACAAGAGCTGAGATCCTTTTCCATCCTGCAGCGCCCCTGAAATTACTCTCTTACCGTGGCCGGATTCTCTCTGCTCTGTGAGTGTGGGCAAATTGACGGGATGTTAAAGGATGTTCTAGAAGAGGTCACCGATTACAGGCCTTTCTTTGATTAGTTCCCGAGAGAAGGAGTCGGTGATTCCTTTTCTGGGCTGGAAAGGAGGCTGCACAGATGTGTGGTCAGGAGGGGCCGGGCTGGGCCACCCCCTAGGCCGCGAGCTGGCGGGGGGCATCGCCTGCCTCCCCTGTCGAGCCCACGGCTGCCGTGGGCGCTGTGGCCACCGGCTGGGATTCCTGCGATTCACAAGCTGCAGTCATGGGTCCCCTGAGCCGCTAGGCCATGCAGATGCCTTCCCTGTCCACTCGGGTTTGTAATTAAAACATGACTTGCCACGCTGATTAGATTGAGCGGTTAAGTTCATCTGGAAGAGTTTTTCATCCTCATTGTGTAATTAGCAACATATGATGCTTGTATTAGCACAATTAAAAGTTATGGTGATTAATATGGGTATCAAAGCAGAACCATAAGTCAACAGATTCTGGGCACTCACAGTTCGCGGGCTGGAAGGCAGAGTGCCAACCATGGCCCGGCCGGCCTGGCTGGGTGGCGTAGGACTTACATGCAGTCTGGTGGGGCCGCAGGCAGTGAATGGAGCCCAGGTTGGGGGTACCAGCCCTTACCTCCCAGATGGTTCTGAGCTTCAGTGCTTGGGATATATTTTGCACATCGAGAATCTCTTTTCCCCACAGACTCTCCATCCTCCTCCCTTAATTCCAAAATGCACTGAAGGTCATTATCTATTAAAATTAATACCATCCAGGCATGCCTGGGTCGCTCAGGTGGTTAGGCGTGACTCCTGATTTCGGCTCAGGTCATGATCTCAGGGTCATGAGATTGAGCCCTGCATTGGGCTTCTCGCTCAGCAGAGTCTGCTGGAGATTCTCTCTCTCCCTCCCCCCTCTGCCTTCCCCCTCCACTCGAGCTCATGTGTTCCCTCTGTCTCTAAAGAAAAAAAAAAATTAACAGTGTTCATACCTTTGCCCCAGGATCCCATGCTGAGATATTTATCAATTAGTTATATTTCCACACATGCAAAATGTGCCAATTGTTCTAATAGTGATGGCAGCGATTATTCGTTGTAGGAGAATTTTTGGAAAGGGCCTAAAATGATTACATAAATTATAATATATCCAAGCAAGGAACTATTTTGCAGCGGTTAAAAAAAGAAGCAGATCCATGTATAGCGATAAAACCCTAAGGTGTGCTGGTAGGTGGATAAAGAGAAGGGGAACAGTGGGTGTGTGGACAAAATTAAAAAACCCACATATATCTGTTTGCAAATGTGTGGAGTAGCTGGTCAGGGCTTCCTGGGAGACCAGTAGCTCCTCTTGGCCAGTGAAAGTGTTGGCTGGGGGACAGGAGGGGAGGTACCCGTTTGTACCTTTCCAGTTTTGTGCCATGTGCATTTATTATTCATTTAAGTAGTTTAATTTAAAAATATTTTAAAAGAAAAAAAAAGGCAACCCCCCAACCCACCCCCCCTCCCCCACATCGTGAGAAAAAAAGGGCCTGGCATACAAAGTATTGTGCAAGTGATCCTTGTGACTGAGAGCTTTTAGAGTGATTTTCCTTTGCTGTGGTGATGTAGCATTTTGTATCTGGCTTCTAGATTTCTAGTGCAGAAATGAAATCTGAAAATCTCAAGCACCCACGCCGTGGCATTCTAGGCTGGGAGAGAGGCAGCTCTCACCCTGTGTTCCTCCTCTTTGTTGGCTGTGACCCGGATTTGGGCAGAGACCAAGACTGTGATTACAGAAGGGTCATCATCAGCTTTTCCCAGCAAGCCCCTCCAGCTGGGCCACCGAGGACCCCGTGATGAAGCTTGATGGCCCCATATGTTCCCTAATCTTCAAGAGGGACATGCTTAGGATGGGTAGGACAGGAGGAATCCTAATTCTGGTGGAGCTTTTTTTTTTTTTTAATTAGAATCAGTCAACATTTCCACTTCTAGGTTTATACCCAAGAGAACTGCAAACAGGAGCTTAAACAGAGCCCTGTCTGTAATGTTTATAGCCGCACTATTCAGAGTGGCCAAAGGTGGAAACAATCCCAGTGTCTACAAGTGATGGATGGATAAACAAATTGTGGTCTCTCCATTCAAAGCCATATTACTGAGCCATAAAAAGAATGCAGTACAGACACGTGCTACACCATGGATGAGCCTCAGAAGCATGATGCTGAGCGAAAGAAGCCAGACACAAAAGGCCACATTCTGTAGGAGCTTACTTACATGAAATGTCCAGAACAGGAGAAAATCTATATATATAGAAAGAGGGAGAATGCAGTCTGGTGGTCGCCAGGGCCTGGGGGGAGAAATGGGGGAAGTGACAGCTCATGGGTATGGGGTTTACTTTCGGGCTGATGAAAATGTCCTGGTGATCACACGACACGTGAAGGTACTAAATACCACTGAATTGTTCACTTTAAAATGGTTAATTTTATGTTATGTGGGTTTCATCTCAATTACAAAGCATTAAAACCATCTGTAGCCAGAGGTCACGACCCTCTAGATTATTCATTCATTGTTCAAGAGATCGATATTTGGAATGTTGTGATAAACTGAACTTTTTTTTTTTTTAAATACATAGCCTGAATGGTGAGGTTTTTTTTTTTTAAAGATTTTATTTATTTATTTGGCAGAAAGAGACACAGCAAGAGAGGGAACACAAGTAGGGGGAGTGGGAGAGGGAGAAGCAGGCTTCCCGCGGAGCAGGGAGCCCGACGCGGGGCTCGATCCCAGGACCCTGGGATCATGACCTGAGCCGAAGGCAGACGTTTAACGACTGAGCCACCCAGGCGCCCCTGAACGGTGAGGTTTCCAGCAGCGTCCCAGGGACAGGTGACAGAGATGTGGAAATGCATTATCAGAGTTTGGACAAATATTCTGGATGGCGTCGACAGCACATTATGTTCTTTGCTCTCTGTCATATTATATAGAGGTGCTTGCCTCTTGTGTAGCCCTCTAGCGTTTCTTTATGCACATCCAAATAACTACTAATATATGTTTTTCTTTTCTTTTCTTTTAGGGAAAGCAGTATACTTTATGTATTATGCACTGCTCTGTGTCATGCTTAGCATTGCATCTTGGCAAATGGAGGCTTCTTTTTCATCAAGGTTTAGGAAGGGGGCTCCTTCCTTCCTCAAACCACCTCTTAAGACCGGAGGCCGTTTCTTGCCCTAACCCCAAATCTGTGTGAGCACCAGGGGTGACCCAGCCTCACTGCCTGGAGGTTCAGAAGGAAGTCTATGGGATTCTGTTCACCACAAACCTTTAGCATGCATACAAGATGATGATGTTTGATGGAGGCCCAGCCCTGCTTTCACAAGGGCAGATCAAATCCCTGTGCATTCAGTACTGATTTGGTCTGGGCGTCCTGCCAGTCTTGGAGGAGGCCAAGATGGTGATGCAGGCTCTTCTCTCCTGGCACCTCTAAGAGGTCCGGGAGACAAAGCTGCCCGGGCTTGTTTTCTGACAGTGGGTAGGGGCACCATTGGGCTCCTGGCTTGGATGTTTTCTTGGTTGAGCAATCAGCAGGTTCTGGAGGCTGCAGTGGCCTCCCAATGGGTCTTCAGGCCTTTTTCCTTGTCCTCGTGTCTGTTTTTCAGGATGTAGTAGCTAGAGTGAACCTGTTAAAATGTTAAATCAGCTCTCCTCCCTCCTCAGCTCCAGGCCCTCCCATGGCTCCCAGCTCACTCAGCGTAAAAATCCAAAGTCCCGAGCATGGCCCACAAGGCCTCCTTCCCCTTACTTGCTCTTCACCAGTTACTGGCCTCCTTCCCGTCCCTCAGAGGCCAAGCACACACCTACCCCAGGGGCTTTGCATGTGCTGTTCCATATGCCTGGAATGCTTTTCCTGATGTTTGTATGTCTCACTTCCTCGAAGCAACATGATTCTTGTCATCTGTCCTCACATCAGAGGGCATTTCTGGCCATCCTGCCTATCATAGCACCCAATACCCTTTCTCCCTTTCCGTTTTGTTTTTCCGCATTGCATTCATGGCCACCTCACGTAGGCTATAATTATCCATTTACTTGTGTTTTGCACTAGAATATCAGCATCATGAGAGCAGTAATCTCCTTTGTCTGATTCATGGATGTGTCCCCAGGACCTGGAACAGTGCCTGGCACATAGTAAGTGCTCATTAAATGCTAGTTGGATGAATGTTTAATGAGCATTTAGTCTGTTCTGTACTTGGCACACGGGGATTCAGAGGGAATAAGATATGCCCGCTTCTCTTCAAAAAGCGGAGAGATGAATGAGATCATTTTGTCCATCAGGTTTTGTAGGCACAGTGTTTAGGGCTCATGAGTATATCTGGGATTAAACCTCAATAAAGCTAGGAAAAAAATCTTGCAAAGTAGTTACAATAATCAAGTATGTATTTAAATCTTATCTTTGGTAGACATGTTACTTTGTAATCTACCCTCATTCATTTTAATGAATCAGTGGGCATCAAGGTTGTTTCTCACTTTTTGCTATTCTGTACACAGAGCTGGAAATAAGTGCTTGGAAATAAATTAGAAATAAGAGGGAAAAAAAAGTTTGAGATCTGAAAAAGTTATTAGGTCCCAAATACCGAAAGAAAATGGTAATCCCCAAACTACTATTCAGACAACCACAAAATAAAATATAATGTTGGCCAGCCAACTTCAGTTTGCTTTAACTCTTATAAAATAATTTTATGTCATGTGAGTTATAGGAGCATTTCAATATGTTCAGTACAGTGGAAGCCTATAAAAGGAAGAATGCCAGGGACCTGGGAAGGTCCTAAAACTGCCGTGGAGATAACTGGCCTGCCTGAAACAAGGCAACTCAGCAAAAGGGGGAACAGTAGAAATTCATAGAAGGGAGAGCCATGGGCAGTTGTGGGCAGGCTTCCTGGAGGAGGTGAGACTTAATTTGGGCCTTGAAGGTCTGGTAGAATGTGGAAAACTTGTGGGAGGGGAGATTGGAAGGAGGACTGGGTTTCCTGACTATGGTACCTGGGGCGATCCAATGAGGTTGGGAAAATGGCGCCCTTCTGGAGCACTCTTTGAGTCCAAGGGCTGTGGCTCAGGCTTACAGGACAATGTAGTCTATTGAGGTGAGTGAAACTGTCTTGATGTGGACCCCAATAACATCTTCCCTCTGAACAAGCTGCATAAGAAGAATTGGATTGCTGCCAAGGCCTAACGCTATTATTCTATAACTAGGCACCTGCTATTTCAGGAGGAGGGGGAGAAAACCACCCCACACACCCTTTAGCGGGTTGGGGGTGAAGGGAGCAATGGGTGTTTGTGATTCCAAGGGGGCAATATGTTTCTCTGCCCCATTTGGCTAAATATTAGGTTGAGCTGCTTGTTTTGTTTTTGCTTATTTATCCTGCTTTCCTCCATTGTGGACTCAAGCAGTGTACACAAATAAGATTAAAACAACTGGGGAAAAGGAAACTAGGGGGGCAGCTGGAGAGTTAGTGTCATGGTGGGGTGGGTCTCTATGAGAAACATACACCGAGAGATTGACTGTAAATTTGACTCAGGAATCTTGGCAGCCAGAGCAACTAAGGAAGGCGTCACAGGAACCAGACTTCCCATAAATAGGGACCCAGGACAGCAATCTGGGGATTCCTCAACATGAGAATATTCCTTATCGGAATTACTGCCTGATGTGGCATCTGGGGCATCAAAACTGTCATAACATCAAGTACTTTCCAATGACCTGACCATCTATAAATTTGGTTCCCACCCAACATCCTTGTACGACAGGGTTTCCCAGTCTTGGCAGTGCTGATGTTTTGAGTTGGATGCCTCTTTTTTGTGGGGGTCCATTCTGTGCATTATACCACGTTCGCAGCATCCCTGGACGCTGTCCTCTAGAGGCCAGTAGTCGCCCCCCCCCAACAAGTTGTGACAACTAAAAATGGCTCCAGACATTGACCAATGTTTCATGGGGAGCAAAATTATCCACATTTGAGAACTGCAGGGAAAGGTCACGTTTACCCCCATCCATCCCATTTTATTGATGTTTTCAAAGGATCGGGCAGGAACTGTAGATTCAATAAATTATAATGAACTGTAAATTCAGTGCAGATCATAAAGTGAAATTGCGAGTCTTGCAAGAAATGTAGGATTTCAGGAAGTCGATGAAAGTGATGTTGGCAAACCGCCCGACCCACCACAAAACCATTGACCAATGAGGGACTCTCAAGGGTTAGAGCAGTCAGCACTTGAGGAAAAGGAAATCGACCAAACTGCTAATTTAATAGATGCCTCAAAATAGAATGATTTGAATATCAAAGGATTAAGAGATGACCTTGGGGAAATCAATGATGCCCTGCTATATTTTAGCAAAAACGTGCATCTTTATGGTTATGTTACCGAAGTCAAATGCTAAGGAAAGGACATTGCTTCCTGCTCTTAACAATTTTGTTGGATGAATTACATGATTACTCTCCACATTTTATTCATTTTATTCATGCTTTAGTCTAAAGATTGGTGTATAGTTGCAGTTATAATTTGCATTTTGTGAACTATAAGAAAGTCTTAGTTGCAAAATTTCTATTTCACTTTTCTAGATAAAGTCCTAGTCATGCCTTCTTTTTTTTTTTTTTTTTTTCGGTGTTAAAATTCACAAGCTCACCATTTAAGTCATTTGAAAGTATACAGTTCAGTGGCATTTAGTATATTTACATTGTTGTGCAACCTCACCTCTGTCTAGTTCCAAAACATTTTCATCACCCCAAAATAAAGCCATACCCATGAACATTCCCCTTCCCTCCAGCCCCTATCAAACACTAATCTACTTTCTGTCCATAGATTTGCCTGTTCTGTATTTCATACAGATGAGATCATACACTCTGTAAGCTTTTGTGACTCGCTTCTTTCACTCAGCATGTTTGCAAGGTTCATCCAAGTTGTAACATGGTTCAGAACTTCATTCCTTTTTATGGCTGAGTAATACTCCATCATATGGATGGACCATATTTTGTTTACCCATTCATCCATTGACAGACCTTTGGGTTGTTTCTACTTTTCAGCTGTTGTGATTAATGTTGCTGTGAACATTTGTGCACAGATTTTTGTTTGAACACCTGTTTTCATTTCTCTTGGGTGTATACCCAGATGTGGGATTGCTGGGTCATATGGCAATTCTGTGTTAATTATGTTCTAGGTTAATTGTATCTTTATTATAATGTGGTGAGTCTACGTCTTTGCACTAAGTGGGTCCACTTTAAGTAGACTTTTCAGGGTGCCAGCACTTCTCTGGTATTTAGGGCCTTAGGAAATAGCTGCCTATTTCCTTTCCTCCACCACTGAGTTATATGTCAGACTGTCTTATCAGAGGCAGGACCCTTTGGCTTCCTGAGGGACTGAAGACTTCCCTCCTCCTCCCCTGCAGCCAGACCTCGTCCCTGTCTGTATTGGGGCAGCACTGGAGAACATACTTCCTTCCTCCCAGGGATGCTTCTGAGGTGAGGCCAGGGCAAAGACCAACCGCATCTCTGATGGGTTTCTTTTAGAAAGGCTCTCAAATCTTTCCTGGCTTTTTCTGGCCACTTAAATTTTTTTTTTTCTTAAATTGAAAGCAGGCACATGGTATAAATATGCCAAAAGTATAAAAGAGGTATTTATCAAAAAGTAGGTTCTTTGGGACTCCTGGGTGGCTCAGTCGTTAGGCGTCTGCCTTCGGCTCAGGTCATGATCCCAGTTGGGATTGAGCCCCCGCATCGGGCTCCCTGCTCTGCGGGGAGCCTGCTTCTCCCTCTTCCACTCCCCCTGCTTGTGTTCCCTCTCTTGCTGTGTCTCTCTCTGTCAAAAAATAAATTAAAAAATCTTTAAAAAAAAAAGTAGGTTCTTCATCCTTGACCCCTAGTTTCCCAATGCCTTCTGGCTGTGCTATGCCTTTTTAATATTTTGGATTTCTTTTTTTTTTTAAGGTTTTATTTATTTATTTGATAGATCGAGCAAGCGAGAGAGAGAGCGAGCGTGCACACAAGCAGGGGGAGTGGCAGAAGGAGAGGGAGAAGCAGACTCCCCAAATGGGGCTTGAATCCAGGACCCTGAGATCATGACCTGAGCCAAAGGCAGATGCTTAACCCACGGAGCCACCCAGGTACCCCGATATTTTGGATTTCTATCATGTTTCTGGGAAGAACTTATTCTATCAGGGCGGGCGTAGTCCGGTAGAACTTGATCTCTTTCCCATGCAAGGGTTCAGTCAGGGTGTGAAGCAAGCCCTCCACGTGGTGATTCAGGGACCCAGGATTATTCATTCCTGAGGCTCATTTACCCCCACCCCAGTCTCTGCCACAGGGAAGAGCGAGCACTTGGGCATCATGTGGGAGTGTTTAATGGGCCACGTGTGGCAGGAGCTCACCTCTCTTCTACTAGCATTCCGCTGGTTGGAATTCAGTCATGTGTCCACACCTAGTTGCAAGGGAGGCTGGGAAGTGTACTTCGGCTGTGGGCTCAGCACAAAGGGCAAATGGATTAGGGAACAGGTAGCTTATCTATAGCAAAATTATACTAGCAATATGCACTTCTTTCTCAGGGAATGCCTGCAAATATGGGGTTCCCCTGGTTTTACACCAAACTCAAAGTTAGTACAGCCAATTCTCCATCTCAGGGGAGAAAACAGGGTCTAGGTTTTCCAGTGCATTCTTCTGCTCTTAGCTTGCTATCAGTCCAAAAGTCCCATTTTACCCTGTGATGGACATTTGTGCTGGTTCTAGTCTTTGCCTTATAGGAAAAAAATGTAGTGGTGAGAGTCCTGGTATGTACATCTTTGTGTGCAATTTCAAATATTCCTATTTGGGTTTCATTTTAATGCAGCGGGATCAACTCTCCACACATTCGGTAGTGTGCTCCTAAGGGCGAAGGGTGTCAAAGTTGCCTATGACCACGGAGTCCCAGAGTTGTGTCAGACCAAATAATGGACCCAGCCCTGGGAGTTAGTACCCTGGCGTCCAGACCCAGCTCCGCCTTAGACCAGCTGCTTAACCTCTTCAAGTTTAATGGGATTGATGATAATATGAGTTGACATTTCTTGAGTACCTGCTGTGCCCAGCACTGCTCTAAGCTCTTTCTACACATCGAAACATTTACACACACAGCCACCTCCTGAGGGAGGGACTGTTGTCCTTGCTATTTTGCAGATGGGAAAGCAGACACAGAAAACATCAGCAAATTGCCCAAGATTATGTTGTTAGTAAAAGTGTTCTCTATCTGTTGGGGTGATTGGGAGGGTCCAGTAAGAAGGCTGCATGGGCGCAGTAGAAAGAACCACGCTTCAGAATTAGGTCTGCCCTTCCTTGAGTCTCAGCTTTCTCCTCTGTAGAATGGGGGTAAGGTCTGCCTAGTAGGGTTTATAGGATTGGTCATTTATTTATTTATTTAGCCAGCCCTACACTCCATTTAGCACCGGGGGGTGATGGAGAATCATTCCAGCATGGTCCCGGCTCTCCTGGAGCTCATGGTCTGCAGGATTAGAGTGAATGCATGTTTGATGCGTGACTGTGCCCAGTGCTTTGTAGGCCTTTGGGGACTGGCAGTTATAATAATGGATAATCACATGCATGCATCATAAACTATTAAGTGCTGTACCAGCGTTAGGTAGAAAGGATACTGAAAATCCTACTGTCTCTTAGAGGGTGTTTGCTGGGGCAGTTGATGAGAAACGAATGGGGAGACCCAGGTGAGCTACATTTGTGAAGGGCTGACTTCATGTCAGGTATGAAAGCGCTTTACATATATTAACTCATTTAATCCTCACAAGTCCTCACGAGGAAGGACTATCATGATTCCCGTTTTACAGAAAAAGAAACTAAGGCACAGAAAGGTTGAGTAACTCAGTCAAGGCCACACAACTCCTGAGGGGCAGAGCTGGGATTCAGACCCAGGCGGTCTTGCTCTGGAGCTTGTGGTTTTAACCACTTTGCTCAGTGGGGCTCCTGTGATGGGTCCTGAGTACTGGGGTAGGGTCAGAGGTGCCTGCCAGGCTGCAAAAGGCAAACTCCTTCCAGGCCCAGTGCAAGTGCTGTTGCTGGTGCTGCAGGGACCCATCTGGGGTGGGTTCTTCTTGATCCCATGGTGCCTTATCACAGGATCATGCAGAGTCTGCAGCTTGGACACTAAGGCAGATTTGGCAAGTGTGGAAGGCACTTTCATCCCCTGCGGGCACCCCTTGCCATTCCTGTGGGGCCCACCGTCCCCCTGCTGACAACTGGGCCATTTGGAAGCACTGTCCTTGCGTGTAGGGCTGAACAAAAGTGCCAGGAACTAATGAATTCCGGGAGTCCTTGAATTCTCCTTGGGGTGGGATACCTCCCAGTGTTTTCTCCACTGGCTCCCACGGCTGCCGGCAGATGGAACCGGGTGGCCCCCAGCGCTGTGTGCCTCCGCCCTGCTCTCCTTGATAACACATCCCTGTCTCCTGGCGCCACACCCTGCCTGATGTGTCCTGGGGTCACCTCCCAGATCGATCACCTGCACTCGAATTCTTGTCTCCTATCTGCTTCTGGGGGTCCCCAAATGAAGACAGCAAGAGTAGCTGGGGTGTGCCACCTCATCATCTTGAACTAGTGGCAGCAGAGGCCCAGCTCTGCCTGCTTGTGGTTTGCGAACCTCAGGATGGGGGCTGTGAAGCTTCGTTGCGGTTGGACTGGCCAGACTTGGCACGGCTGTGTCCCGGGCCTGCCGCCTTCATTAGCACCTCGGGGGCTCCTGGGACCAGAACACAGGTGTGCGAACAACTGCAGATGGTCGGCGGCTGAGGAGGGATTTGGCTTTGGATCTTGATTCATGGAGAGCTGGGGAGGTGGGCACCTCCGGGGCGGGAGGGCAGCGGCAACCCTCTGGGCCGTTGACCCCGAAGAGGTCACGATGCCCTCCCGACCTCAGCATTTCGGACATCTCCTGGGTCCCCCGCTGGAACTCACGGGGGAATGGGGCTCAGATGCTTTTAGCAACAGGGCTGTGGTCCGGGCTGAACCTTTTCGAGCTCGGAAGGACCCCTCCCGCGGTCGGAAATCTCCGGTGGGTACGTGGTGCGCGGAGGGAGGGACAGAGCGAATAGTCCCTGCAGCAGCCACGTGGCTTCCTTGCTAGGGAAGCCTTCGTTCCGGAGGGGAGGGGCCCAGCTCCAGCAGTGAGCCCTGATGGGTCGCCGCCGGTGTCAATCAGCTCCCTCTTCGCCAGTGATTAGTTTAGACGTGGCCATGTGACCAGGGTCTAGCCAATGAGGTGGAAGAGGGTTTCTTCGGCCCGCTGTCTCTTTGAGGAGGGAATGTGGCGGAGGGGGTCCTTCTGCTCGGCCTTCCTCCGCTGTCGCGTGGGGACTCGCTGACGGGTGGTGCGGCGGCGCGGGGAGGGCCCGCCAGCTTGCGGAGGAGGTGGAGCGGAAGGCGGGCGCGCCGCCGGGGCCCCGATGGCGCGAACGTGCTTCCCAGGCGGCCCTGCCGCCGCCCACCCTTCGGCCTCTGCCTCCAGTGAAGGACACGCGTCCCGACGGCTCGAGCCGCTTGCAGGTGGGCTCCTGTTGCTCCAGCCAGACGCCTCCTGTCGGATGAGGTCACCGATTCCGGAAAGTCTGCCCGAGGAATTCCTTAACAGGTTAGCTCTTGAACCGGGACCTGCTTGTGGATTCTGAGGACCTTTCCCCAAATTAGACCTTCCTCCACATTTTTGCTCCTGTGACGTGTGAGTGCGCCGAGTCCTGACCGGGAAGGGTCCTTGATGTCACTTGGTTCATCCCTCTTCAGGTCCCTGCTTCCTGGGAGACAGTATTGAGATGTGTATTAGTCAGGAATCCTGTGGTTGCCCTCCAGAGAAACCCGGTTCGAACCAGCTAAGTAAATTGTCTGTCTGTCTGTCTATGAATCACAAGAATTTATTGGCTCTGCAATGGGAGAATGAAGGCACGGATTTTCTGGTCGGGCAGCTTCAGGTATAGCTGCATCCAGGGGCTCAGACGGCAGCTTAGGGAATTCCCTCCCTGGCTGCTCCAGGCTTTCCTGTCCACTGTTGACGATGTCCCTGGGCAGGATTTCCCCATGAGTGTCAGAGAAGCTGCTGGTGCTCCCCTGTCCTCCCAGCTCTGCAATTCTAGGGGAAAGAACTGCTTTTTCTCAATAGGTTCATCATTTTCCCCCGAATTTCATCTAAGGGGTCCAGCAGGTGCCCATCCTGGAACCAGTCACTCTGCTTGGTTGGGCTGGGTCACCGGAGCTAGGTGTCATCTTTCGCCATGAACCCCATGGGCTAGGAGTGGGGCAAGGAAGGCTCCCACAGGAAAGCCCGGAGAGATGAGCAGAAGGAGGACTGGAGCCCGGGGAGGCAAAAACAGCAGATGTCTCCTACACAGTCTAAGGTATTTTGGGAGGAGAGGAGACACTGCAGATTTCTTCAAGTTTCTTTTTTAAATTGTTAGTTGTAGAACCTTTTGTTAAAAAAAAAAAACCTTACCTGAGAGGCTAACCTGTGAAGAAGAAGGAAGTGCTGCTTCTCAGGTAGCAGCTTTGGGGAGTGGGTGCCGTGAGCTCGCCTCTGTTTGGAACATGCTTCTTAAAGGGTGGTCCCTGGCCCTGCAGCTTCGGCAGCTGGAGACCTGTTAGAGGTGCAGATTCTCGGGCCCCCACCCCAGACCTGGGTGACCAGAAACTCTGCAGGTGGGGCCCAGGAATCTGTGTGTTAACAAGCCTTCCAGGTGAAGCTGAGCACGCCCAAGTTGGACAGCGATGCAGTAGAGGTTGTTTCCCGCTTGAAGGGTGGAAACCTCTTTTGGTTTAGTTGTTGGTTCGTGGCCTGTGCACGTGGTTTTCCTTCTCTCGTCCTTTGGTGAGTGTGTCAGTGTCCTGGGGCCGCCACAGCAAATTACTACAAACCCGGTGCCTTTACAACTGGTGTTCCTTGGCTTGTTGAGACGTCACTCCCATCTCTCCCTCTGTAGTCACATGGCTCTCTCCCCGTGTGTGTCCCCATGTGTCCTCTCCTCTTCTCATGAGGCCACCAGTCATTGGACTCAGGGCCCACGCTCATCCAGGGTGACCTCATCTTCACTTACTGCGTCTGCAAAGACCCTATATCCACACAAGGTCACATTCTGAGGTTCCAGGTAAACATGAATTCTGTGTGTGTGTTGGGGGGTGGGGGCAGAGACACTGTTCATCTTACTCCATGGATAAACCTCAGGGATTCCAGAAATGTGGATTTCAGACCCTATCAATTCCTGAGAGTTGAATAAACAGCCTTCCTTTAGGTCCGTGCTGGAAAACTTGGGCACATTTTTCTCAATAAAAACAATATAAATAACCTTGTGCATTTACATTGCCCTTGTCCCAGTGGTTTTTGGAATGTATTTTTTAGTGGTGGAACTCTTTTATTCCTGCAAGAAATATTGTCCAGGAACATAGGCTATAAAGCACAGCTATTCCGGCTGGAACCAGGTTAGCAGTCCTGCCCACTCCTTGCCGGACATATTTTAAAAATTTTAGGATTCCAGAGAACAGAGTTTGAAAGCAATTGCTTATACATTGTTTCCCTTAAAAAAAGAAAAAAGACTTACAACTCTTGTACCAAGCCCTGTTAATACTTAAAAAAAAACCCACATGTGCTTGGTAAAAATAGTTCAAATAGTACATACAGTTACAAAATGAACTCCCCCAACAAAAATTCGGTCTTTCACTCTAAAGATACCACCTATTTATCATTCCAGAAACATCTTATTCCATATGTGTGTTCTTTTTAACTATGTGAAGGAAGGCATGGTGCACACACTCTTTTGCACTTTGATTTTTTTTTATTAAGATTTTATTTATTAGAGAATGTGAGAGAGAGAGCACGAGCAGGGGGAAGGGCAGAGGGAGAGGGAGAAGCAGGTTCCCCGCTGAGCAGGGAGCCCTATTCGGGGCTTGATCCCAGCACCCTGAGATCATGACCCGAGCCGAAGGCAGATGCTTAACCAACTGAGCCACCCAGGCGCTCCTGCTGTTGATAAAAAAAAAAAAACAAATTAGTTCATATTCTAGAGCTCTTCCCACAGATGCATGTGTAGATCTGCCCCATTGTTTGTAATGGCTATGTAATATTCCACGGCCTGCTTATAATTTACTAAAAAAAAAAATCTTCCTGTTAATGGGTAATTATGTTTCCATTTTGTTTTCCATTATAAACAATGCCAGTGTGAACATCTTTGCCTTTCTCATGCATTATCATCTCCACAGTCCCCTGGCTAGATCCTGTCTTAATTCTTTCTGGAGCTTTAGGTTGTTTCCCTCTTGAAGGGGATGGAAATTTGAAAGTGAGGTGGTAGCCCCAGGTTATAGGCACTTGATTTTTAAAATTTCCTCTTCCAAGAATTTCTTCTCAAAAAATCAACTTGCTTCTTAAACTGTCTAACCTACCTTTTTTTCTAAATGATGCCTGCAGCAGACAACCCCTGGTCATGGAATTTTCCTGATGAATTCCCAGCCAATAAACATCTCCTGATTAGTTGAGTGATAAATTGGCTTTAGGAGAAAGTTTTAGGCACAAATATAGAATTGACACCTGCTTGCCAAGACAGACAGGAGTGTGCTGTAAATATTGGGACAGGGTTAAATGTGCAAAGTCACATTATGCATTTTTTCCCCCTCTCATAAATATATAAATAGCTTCTGTGTTGTTCCTAAGGACCTGAGCTTGACTTCTTTGGGCAATTAATTAATTGAGATGTTCTGTGAAATTGTTTTGTTCTTTTCTATTTTTAGATCTGGCAAAAGTACTATTATGGACTCCTCTAGTTAATGAGCAGATCTTTCTGATGAAAGTTACTTTAGTAGAAGAAGTCCTAGCCTGGAGAAGTTGGGAAATTTTTTTTTCTTTTGAGTCTCAACTTCCTCATCTATCAAATGGATCAGAAAGTCTGTAAGACTTGTCCAATTCCAAAGCTCTTTGAGGGTCATAACAGCTTGTATATGTCTAGTATCACTGACTTTAGGTGGTTTTCGTCTTAGCTGGCTCAGTGTGTTCATCTTGGGAAAGGAGACTTACCCAGGCCAAGCATGGGATTCTTACCTAACCCAAGTGTCCGGTAAAATTGGTTACTTGGCCCTCAGGAGTCATCCAGGATTAAGTCTGGCTATATAGAACAGAGAAAACAAACAAAACGGGGTTAAACAAGATAGAAGTTAATTTTCATCTCACCACTGGTGTGGTGACCCCATGTATCAGAAACACAGCCTCCTCTACTCTCCGCTTTGCCTTCCTCAGCTTGTGACTTCCGTCCTTTTGGTCACCCTGTGGTCCAGGTGGCTCCTGAGCTCTACCTGTCACCTGTATCTTCAGGCAGCGGTGAGGGGAAGCAGTTTCAACTCTTTTTGAGCAGTCTTCTCGGAATTCCCACACTGAGCTGATGAAGTTTCATATTACGGACCCTCTTCATGGAGGCGAGCTCGTATCTCCAGGTCAGGGAACCCATCTTATACAATGGTTTCCCTACAGAATTCGGCGCAGTGCTGGCCAATAGGAGCCATTTAGTAAGCACTTATGATTTGATAATTGAATTATTTGCTAATGTTATAGCGGCTAGGAATTTCTTTTACTGGTATTATTACAGAAGTAGGTAGAAGGGTCTTCTTGCTCACTGGAGACCAAAGGATCTTTGTAGTCAGGGATGGGGACACTTTCCCTGAGAATCCCTTAGCACAGGTTCTGGCCCATAGTCAGTCCTTTGTAAAAACTGATTGGATTAGATTCTGTTTGGGATGAATGATTGTGACCAGGGACAATGCTGGGCCACCTGTGAAGTGGGTGACCTGTCTTGTGTGCCCTCTTGGACCTCAGCCTTTTGGTACCTCCATTCCATTCCTTCTCCTGATCACATGATTCTTTTTTTTTTTTTTAAAGATTTTATTTATTTATTTGACAGAGAGAGACACAGCGAGAGAGGGAACACAAGCAGGGGGAGTGGGAGAGGGAGAAGCAGGCTCCCCGCAGAGCAGGGAGCCCGATGCGGGACTCGATCCCAGGACCCTGGGATCATGACCTGAGCTGAAGGCGGTCGCTTAACCAACTGAGCCACCCAGGCGCCCTGATCACATGATTCTTGTTGCTCCAGTTCAACTATCCCATTCTATGTCTTCACTCCAGAGGACCAACACACTGTATTCCCTGGTGCTAGCTCACCAACCCGATTACCTCCTCCATGTGGACGGGAGAAGATATGCCTCTCCCCGCCCTCCAAGCCAGTAGCTTCAGCTTCACCAGCAAACCTATTAGAAATGCAAATTCTTGGGCCCCACCTGCTGAATCAGGAGCTCTGGGCCTGGGACCCAGTGATCAGTGCTGTAAGAAGCCCTTCAGGTGATTCTAGGGCTCCCTCAGGTGTGAGAACTGGATTGCTTCTAGGTCCAGCTTCCACTCTGGGAGCCTGGCTGTGGGAAGTGAGCACCGATGAGCTGTTTAGGACACCCAGTTAGAGTTGAGGGGTTTGGTCAGCAGGCTGGTTTCAACCGATGCTGATCCATGCTCCCCTACCCTGTGTACTCCAGGGCAAGAATTTCTATTGTTCTGTAACATTTGTGATTTGGTGACATTTCTTCCCTTTTGGCTCAGAGCTGAGATTATTTTCATCTTTCTCATTAAACATGTAGATTTATATGATTTGGGTCTTGACTTCTCTGCTGATTCTGGACATTGGGGAGGGACCTTTGTGACCTAGGCCTGTGGTTCTCAAGCTTTGTTGTGTAACAACATCTCGTAGGTGCTTGTTAAATGCAGATTCTGGGGTTCCAAGCATTCTGATTTGGAGAGTTAGGCCAGGGCCCCAGAATCTGTATTTTCAACAAGCAGAGGTGGTTCTGATGCCATGGTTTGGCAGCCAACAGTCAGAGGAACACCTATCCAGGTGATGTCCTTGGTGTTTAGATGGGATCATACAGATCCCTGCAGTGTTCAGGAGAGGGTTCCACAGGTTGCCTGATGCCAGGATATGCCCCAAAGCGGCCCTCCAGACAGACTTCTTCGCTCTGTGGGAGAGAAGGTTCCTCTCCCAGTATTAATGTTACATATTACTATTATTCCTGCTGCTTTATCATGGGGTGCGGGCAGTTATGGATGGACATATCCTAATTCTGAGCCCCCAAGCTCCAGGGAGGCTGCAGCCGTTTGTCCCTGGCAGCAATAGTGAGTGGCAGCTGGTGGTGCCCCTGGGAGTGGGTACATCGGGTCTGTCACCTGTGCAATAAGGAGTTTGCAGGAAGTTCAACTCAGGGCAGGTGGCACCCAGAGAGAGCCTGGCTAACGCTCACCCTGGGTTCTGCCCAAGTCTGAGGCCTGCCTGCCAGTGCCACGAGGCTCTCAAATGGCCCGTTCGCCCTGTTTCTCTGATGCCAGCCTCACCCAGACCGCCGCCACCTCCGGCCTGGAAGGTTCCTGTACATCCTAGGTCCTGTCCCTGCCTCCCTGCCTCCCTCTTCGACCCAGTGCATTGTCCACCAGCGAGCCAGCAGGGTCCCCCCCTGAGATCCACAGAACATAAGCTGGTAAGCTGAACAGTTCAGTGGCATTTGATTCATGCAGTGTTGTACCACCAGCAGCTCTGTTGAGTTCCAGCCATTCTCATGGCCCCAAAAGGAAACCCCACACCTATTAGCTGTCACTCCCTGTTCCCTCCCCTGAACTTCTGGCAGCCACTGATCTGTTCTCTGTCTCTGTGGATTCGCCTCTTCTGGATGTCTCATATAAGGAGGCCTACAAAGAAGTGACCCTTGGTTTCTGGCTTCTTTAAGGTGATGTGTTTTGAGGTTCGTGTTATAGCACGTGTTAGCACTTCATTCTTCCTTTTGGATGAATGATACTCCATGGTGTGGACGGGGCACTTTCTGTTTATCCACCTGTGCATGCACGTCTAGGCCAGCGGGACATCTGAAAGAGTAGCTGGGTCACGTCTCTCCCCTGCTCATGATGCTACCGCAGTGCTCTTCCTCCATCGTCCTGGGCTCTCCCCGAGAAGCCCTGCCCAGCTGGGCCCCGTCTAACACCCAGCACCACCTCGTGCTGGCCCCCGGCTCCCTCCCTGTCCACATCTGTTCTTTCTGTTCTTTGAAAAGCTGAGATCTCAGCCCTCGGGGCCTTCTGATAGGCTGTTCCCTTTTCCATCACCTTTTCATGGCTGCCTGGGTTTGGGTCTCCCCAAAGCAGACTCGAGATGAAGATTTGGGTGCAGGTGGGTCACAGGCAGTGGGGGGACCGGGCAAGGGGGAGAAGCACGGCAATCACAGGCATGTCAGCGAGCAGGTCCTTGGGTCCCACTAGCCCTGAGTGACTGGGTGGATCACCCCTCCCCACAATCCTCCCAGGTGCCAAGAAGCCAGGGTCTCTATCACCACCTGTTGACCCCCTTCTTGGTGGCACTGACTCGCGGCACTGCCAGAGAGAGCTTCGGGCAGAGAGAGAGGTCGGTGTTCCGGGTGTCAGTGTCCAGGAGCCACACTCCAGTGCTGCAGGTGGCCTCCAGGGACACGCGGAGGATGTGGCTTTGCTTTGATGTCCGCACTTCACACAGGCTTTCTCGGACCACCCAGACGTTCTCTCTCTGCGGACCCCGTTCATCCCCTTTATAGGCATGATCTCAGCTCGTTAGTGTATTTAGAGTTGACTTCAACTCCTGGACAGCGAACTTCACGGCTGCGGCGCCCACCGTTAGCTGGTGGTGCTTAGCCAGCATCATGTGCACCACGGATGCGCAGGGGGGAGATCCGCCGTGCCACCTGCCCGCTGCACCCCTCCCTCAGCTCTCCAGCGGGGCTGTGGCTCTAGGAGCAGGTGCCGATGCCCCAAAGGCCCTGTCTTTTTTTTTTTTTTTAAGATTTTATTTATTATTTGAGAAAGAGAATGAGAGAGAGAAAGCACATGAGCGGGGGGAGGGTCAGAGGGAGAAGCAGACTCCCCGCGGAGCAGGGAGCCGGATGCGGGACTTGATCCCGGGACTCCAGGATCATGACCTGAGCCGAAGGCAGTCGCTTAACCAACTGAGCCACCCAGGCGCCCCTCCAAGGGCCCTGTCTTCAGCGCTGTTCACCTGAGAGTGGTACCAAAGGCTGGGATGAAAAGAACATAGAGCAACTGCTCGTATTTAGTTTTCAAAACCAGACTTGATTGTATTTGGATTTTGTTCTTCTTCTTTTTTGTCCTAAAGGGGCTAGCTTCTAAGAGTGAAGACGCTGGGGAATTTCTGGGAGGTTATTACATGTTTTCTCTCACGTGGCCGCCTCTGTTTGTCAAAACAATCTCAAATTCAAGCTTTGCTTTCTCTGCTTCATGCAATTTGGTTTTCTCTCCCTGTTCCTTCTCCTTCAAGCTTCGGGCTGTACTGCCGAAGTTAATTCTCAGGAGCATTAGGTGTTGATTTTGTATTTGTTCATTTATTACAGTGCATTCAAACAGGTATTTTTATGTCTGGTGGTTCTGTTTTCTGGGCTTGATTTTTGAGAAAGATTTTGTTTGGAAAACTCTGAAAGCCGGAGGGAAAGGATGAGGAGAGATGATTGAGCTGGTGAAGGGAGGTGCAGGGTTGGGCTCACATGGGAGTTCTACAGACCAGTATTGATTGGTTTCCTCTCAAAACTCTGGCTACTTGAATTTAAAAGTGCTGAGAGTAATTAGAAAGAAGGGAACCAGGAAGCTGATACGGGAAAGGGGAAGCCAAGCAGATGGCAGACCTGAAGGAGATGCATGAATTCCTTTGTTAAGAAAATATCCGTAGAATCCCACACAGTCCCGGGTGTCCGATTCGGCACTGGGAATGGAAGATGAAAGGTGCAGACCCTCATTCCTGGGAAACTTACATTCTCCACAGGGAGGCTGAGTTTCAGCCCAGTGTGGTATTATGATAGCCCATGCCCAGAGAGAGCATGGGAGGGCAGAATCGAGATGCCTGGCATGGGAAGGTCAGGGAGGGCTTTCTGGAGGAGGTGACAAATGGACACTTCAGTTTAATCCATTTGCGGGAGAGAGAGAGGAAGCTGAAGTGAATTTGCAGGTTTAGAAACTGGAAGGGAAGAGGAGTGTGAGATTTCTAAGGGTTAACGATGTAACCAGGTGAGGGGGTTACCCTCGGACCACCCAGATGTTCTCTCTCTGCGGACCCCGTTCATCCCCTTTATAGGCATGATCTCAGCTCATTAGTGTATTTATTTATTTATTTATTTAAAGATTTTATTTATTTTTATTTATTTGACAGAGAGAGAATGAGCACAAGCAGGGGGAGTGGCAGGCAGAGGCAGAGGGAGAAGGAGGCTCCCCACAGAGAAGGGGGATCCCGATGTGGGACTCGACCCCAGGACTCCGGGATCATGACCTGAGCCGAAGGCAGACGCTTAACCAACTGAGCCACCCAGGCGCCCTCATTAGTGTATTTAGAGTTGAGTTCAACTCCTGGACAGCGAACTTCACGGCCGCGGCGCCCACCGTTAGCTGGTGGTGCTTAGCCAGCATCATGTGCACCACGGATGCGCAGGGGGGAGATCCGCCGTGCCACCTGCCCGCTGCGCCCCTCCCTCAGCTCTCCCCCCTCCCTCAGATTTCTGATTTGCTCTGGCCTGTGTCTCCAAGGATAGAGCTAAGGCTCTCTGGCCTTAGGGGTTAGACTATAGTCATAGTCAGGATTCCCTTGGTTGTAGGAAATAGAAACTGAAGTCAAACTGCTTCAAGAAAAAAAATCTTTCCTTTTGTGTGTATGTAAAGGAAAAGTTCAGAGTTTTGGCTTCAGGCATGGTTGGATCCAGGAACTCAGGGCATTCCATTGGAGCTTTTTGTTTTAGTCTCTTAGCTCTGCTTTTCTCTTTGTTCTTCTCACGGTGGCTGGCTGGTTGTCAGTAGTTTGAGCTTGCATCCCTGCCTTTCCACAGGCCGAACAGAACAGCATACCTCTTCCTCAGTGGTGCCAAAGCCCCCAAATTGAGAGTGAGTTTGGAGAGAGATGGAAGGTAGAGGTGAGGCCTGGCCACCCTTGTGCCATTTCTCCAGGCAAGCGCCGTTGCGGAGGTGCTTGGCTTTCCTGGGGCCGAGTCAGCAGATGTCCCGGTGCCTGCTCGTGGCTTTGAGCGGTTGGAGAGGCAGGCCTTGGAGTACCAGCTCTGATGGGGTGGACTGAAGCAGGCATGGTGCCTCAGGGGCAGCGTAGAGATCGTGACTTTTTCTGGATGGCCGTGGCTTTCGTAAGTGCTGGCTTCCAGATGGTGGCAGCCATGGTGTGATTCTGGAGTGAGCAGCCGTGGTGGCAACGTCCCAGTCCAGCTGGTCGCTTCCTGATCGCACAGGAGACAACCACTCCTTTGTGCCCCAGGTCTGCCATGTGACTTGGAGGTTCCTTTCTGAAATATTAACCTCTAGAGCTCGTTTCTTCAACCTCCACTGATCCATAAGGCCTTTGCTTCCCCTTGAGAGTCCCTGTCTGCGTCAGCTGACTGGAGTGGATTCTGTTCTCGGCAAGAAAACCCTGACCAACATGCTTAGTGTCTCCGGACTGGGGTTGAGGGAGTGGACTCCAAGCTGGTTTTGGGATAAGTCGCTGTCTTTTCCACGGTGTCAGTGGTAGAACATGCGTCACAGAAGTGCTGCTCTGATTAGTGGCATGTTTCCCACCTGCCTGCTTCCTTTGACAGAACCTGGTATTAGAGCTGATGTCCTATCAGGGCTCCTGGTGCATTGCAAGTAAGGCTTCATCTGTGGACAGGTGGAAACCCCACATGAATGGAACTTCTGGTCTTGGATGGTCTAGAGTTAGAGGGTAGACAGGAGTCCTTGATACCCTAGCATTGACCTTTTGGGTCCAGTATACTATTTTATTTTTAAATTTTATTTATTTTTAAAATGTCTTTTTTTTTAATTTACTTTTTGTCCTTCTTCCCTCCCTCCCTTCCTTCCTCCCTTTCTCTCTCTCTCTACGCCTAACATGGGGCTTGAACTCATGACCTCAAGATCAAGAGTCACACGCTCTACCGACTGAGCCAGCCAGGCATCCTCAGTAGACTATTTTAAAAAGAACATGCACCTCACTTTTATAAAGACGTGTTCCCAGGAAATTGAATGCAGATCTTTTAGTTCAGATGCCACATCCTGGACTGCCCATCCCTCTCCCAGACTGAATTTCATTTCCATATGACAGTCTCCCTTTGCCTCCCCCCCTCCCCCACTTTGTATTCATGCGCTCATTGCAGTTTGTAATCAGGGATCGCATAGTGTCATTACTTGGTCTGCCACTCCCACTGGGCTGGAAGGTCTGAATTGCCAGGACCTTGATGTTGACTTGATACAGAGTCTGTGCTTCCTACACATTTGCTGAATGAGTGATCACATGAGCTCACGGGTGGTTATACACCTCGCCAGAGTCCCAGCAGAAGGCAAGTGGTGGTGGGCTGGGATGAGGAGGCACTTCCTTTAAAGCAGGGAGTCTTGACCCATTTTGTGCCATGGACCCCTTCGGTAGTTAGGCAACGCAGTCCCAGGGAAATCTCTTTAAATGCACACAGTAAAATAGATAGGAACACAAAGGTAACGACTTTTATTGAAATCCAGATCTCGAAATACAAGGAAGAAGAAATTTGGTATCTGTCACTTTGCTTCTCCCACATGTTAAATAAGGAAATACAGTTGTGGATGGAGCAAGTGCTGTACTCTGAAGTAGGGGAGATGTAAAGGATGCTTGGGCTCACGGTAACATGATAGCGAAATCCCTGTGATCCTCCCGGGGGCAGGACCTCAGGTCCCGCTAATGCACGTGAGGTTTGTCGCCCAGGTCGTCCTGGACGGCAGCCCTGTCTTTCACTTGGGGCTTCACATGGTGTGAGGCTTCTCTGTCCATGTTCACGGCCCTGAGTTCCATCCGTTCACTGGCCCTGCGCTCCCTGTTTGCAGGAAAGTTGTCTGGAGTTGCCTGATGTGACAGGTGATGGTGAGTTCCCCTCCCTCTCACTCTCTTTTCGGGGGGCTGTTCCCGGGGCTGCTGGGGAGGTCCAGGTGTGTGTGTGCCTGCCCCTCCCCCAACCAGAGCAGCTCCGCCTTGATCTGTGTGATAAATTGGTGGGGGTTCCTAAGATTTAATATGATGGAAGGATTTTGCTGCTAAACAAAGTGGTTAAAAGTCACTGCTGTGGACCTGGTCAGGACACCCAGGTGTTACACCCATTTCCTGAGTGAGCTTGCTCCTCTGGGTGTCAGCATTCCTACCTGTCGACCTGGGCAGTGGATGATCTCTGTCCTGGGTTGTCCCCCCAGAATTCATGTCCACCAGGAACCTGTGAACGTGACTTTATTTGGACACATGGTCTTGGCAGATGTGATTGGTTAAGGACTCAGGATGAGGCCATTGCAGAGTAGGGTGGCCATGAATCCCGTGACAAGTGTCCTTAAAGGGTGAGATTTGGACACAGAGACACACGGATGGAAGAAGATGTGGAGACTCAGGGGAGGCCGTGTGAGGACAGAGGCAGAGATTGGAGAGATGCCTACAAGCCCAGGAACCCTGTGCTGGCCACCCTGGGAAGCTTGAGGAGGCCAGACTCCTCCCCTGGAGTCTCCCGAGGGGGCCCGCCCCGCCCTCACCTTGATTTCTGCTCTGAGTCAGGAGAGGATGCATTTCTGTTTGGAGTCACCCTGTTTGTGGAAATTTGCTGTGGCCGCCCCAGGAGACTAACGTAGGCTCCAAGCCCTTCTGGCATCCGTGTGGATGAACCGAGTTTGATGACTGAGGGGTGCGTGTTTTTTTAAAGCTGCTGTACTTGGGCATATCTGTGGCCTCTCAGTCTCCTTCCTGAAGATGAGACTGAACCAGAAGGCGGACATGTGAGGAGCATCAGAAGTCAACAAGCTCCAGTGTGAAGTTCTGTTTTAACAGGTAGCAGGTCCTCAATATTTGTTGTCCGAGAATATAGTCGCAACAGATGTTTGTTGAGATGCCATTAGATGCCAAGTCCAGTGCTGGACCACTGTATCAGAATTCCTGCTTTTGATCCTCATAACAACCCCATCAAGTTGGTTCTGTTATTATCGCCACTCGGCTCTTCAGGAGAGGCCCAGAGAGGTTGAGTAATTTGCCCCAATCCACACAGCCAATAAATGGCAGAACTTGGCCTAGTTAGGTCAGCTGCGGAACCTAGCTCGGTTTTGGGGGAGATGTAAATTCTGAGGCCACACTGGAGCTGGGATCTTCCATCTTCCTTCCCCTCTCTGCCGTCACTTTGAGGAAGAACTCCGAGCACGTGAGGGTATTTGTCTGGGGCATCTGCCCAGGACAGCAGAGGCCTCAGGGGGATCTCCAGCGGGCTTCTTTGTCCTTCAGCATTTCCTGGTAGCTGCCACCCAGAGGCACTTGTCCTCTGTTCCCTGTCCCGGAGGCCTTTCCCATGCTTGACCCTGTCGACCTGCTTTTTTAAAAAAAAAAATTGTGGTAAAATATACATAACACAGACTTCACCATTAGTGACGCTACATTCACTGTTGTGTGATCACCACCACTGGCTCGTTCCAGAATCTCTCATCACCCCAAAAGCCATGAAGCACTCACTCCTCGTTCCCCCCGACCCAGCCTCTTGGCAGCCGCTCATCTGCTTGCTGCCTCTGTGGACTGCCTCTTCTGGGCTCTTCCTGCAGGTGGAACGGTACAGCGTCGGTCCCTTCTCTCACCGGGCATCATGTTTTCCAGGTGTATGAGTACTTCTTTCCTCTTTGCGGCTGGATCCTGTTCCCTTGTACTGATGGGCCACATCCTTGATGCATTCATGTGTTGATGGGCGTGCGGCTTGTTTCCGCCTTTTGGCTCCAGTGAGTAAGGCTGCTGTGAACGCGCGCACTCGTCTTTGAATACTTGTTTCAGTTCTGGGTGCAGAATTGCTGGGTCGTGTGGGAACTGCGGGCCGAACTTTCGAGGAGCCCCAGCCTGCCTCTGAGACCAGGACAGCTGGGGGCTGAGATGGCTGTGGTCTCCAGGAGGTGGTAGTGCAGGTCTTCAAAGCGCTGGCCTGCCCCCCCCCCCCCCAAAACAGAGGTCAGTTCATTCAGGTGTGCGGCGAGACCTGCAGGAAGAACCCATTCCCAGCTGCAGGCACTGCAGGATGGCTCTAAAATGCAGATTCCTGGGCGCCTGGGTGGCTCCGTTGGTTAAGCGACTGCCTTCGGCTCGGGTCATGATCCTGGAGTCCCGGGATCGAGTCCCGCATCGGGCTCCCTGCTCAGCAGGGGGTCTGCGTCTCCCTCTGACCCTCCCCCCTCTCATGAGCTCTCTCATTCTCTCTCTCTCAAATAAATAAATAAAATCTTTAAAAAAAAAAAATAAAAAAAAAATAAAATGCAGATTCCTGTCCTGGAAGTGAGCACTGGGTGCAGTTCCTTAACCACTGAAGGAGGCACTCGGGAGTCCAACCGAGGCTCGCTCCTAATGCCCTGGGTGTCTCCCTCAGTTTCCCCATTTGTGCTGTGAGTGGATTGAGCTAGATCAGCGTTGCCCAGATATCAGCACCAGCTGTCTCTGCCAGTTTTTCACGTAAATATATTTACTTACAACAACAACTCTTTGCCACCAGCACTGATGGAAAACCAGTCTCCCTTGAAATAATTCAGAGGCAGCGACTACACTATTTTTATTGGCTTCCTTTTGTTTCATTGGTTTTCATTTTTCCTCTCATTTTGTTGATTTATTTTCAGAGTCCTATTATGAAAGAACAGTGTTGAAAACTGAGGCCCTGGAGAGTGGGTGCGAACTCTTCCTTATTCCCAGGAGCCCTGTCCCTCCCCATCTGGGCCATGGTGCGGTCGTGGGGGTGGAAGGCTTGCCACCCTCACCTCCCACAGGCCTGCCAGGGAAAGACCCCCTGGAGGAACCCCTGGCCCTTCCTTCCCCCTCACAGGTCGATCCTGGTCACAGGAGGCCGTGGTAAGGCCAGCTGGGGTCCACTGGGGCTCTGACCTGGAAGGCAAGACCTTGCTGCCTGAGGCCAGTCTCCGGAGCCCAGATGGGGGCCTTACCTGGGAGCTCGTGCAGGTCTATGTGACCAGACTTGGAGGGGTGCACCTGTCCCACAGCATGAAGGACCCATGTCTGGCATGTCTGTGATGTTCTTGATGAGTTCAAGCGCCCTGGCTTCCTGCTTACCCAGAACGTGCGGGGGACGTGACACTGGGGACAGTTGGGCATTGTGCCCCAGACCAGCTCAGCCCCGGCTTGTTCCACATCATGTCCTTGTAGATGTGTACACCCATCCCGTTGCCCTGCTCCCCAGCTGCACCTCGAGCTCTAGGCTCTGAAGTGGGGTCACCGGCTCCCAGTCCAGGCCTGCCTTGGGGTGCCTGAGTCGACTCACCCAGACATCTCTGCAGCCCGACGCAGGTCGGGGTAGCCATGAGAACAGCGATCAAGGTGATACACAATGGGGTGCATGTGTGCCTCTCCAACGAAGCAGGGCATGCATCGCCATTCCACTGACCACAAGCGAGGGTATTGACCGATTGAGGACCCCAGTCCTAGCGATGACCAGCGGCATCTCTCCTGTGATCTTTGTGGCTTTCAGCTTAGCGTCCAGTGATAGCTCAGTATCGATTGGAAATTGCCCTGTGCTGAATGGAATGTCAGTCCCATTGGATCACGAAATCTGTGTTGCTGTCAGTATGAGCTTGGGCAGCACCCCGCCCCCCGCCGCCTTCCCCACACAGGGAGTGGGAGCAGTTCGGAGTTAGGGAGTAAGTTGTTCTGTGTAGACAATGCATAGGATTATGGATATGATTAGGGCTCATTAGAGTCACGAGGAAGTCAGCTTCCTGGGCGGCATCTCGAGCCCTGTTTATTAACATGCCACCCCAACTCAGATGCCGTGTTTCAAAACAGCACGCCAGTGTTATGATTGCGATTACTGTTATTGTTTGCGTGGCAGCATTTGGAAGCCCTTATTAAGTGATTCCCATTTGCTTCGGCGTGACTGCACAATATTGGGGACCTAGGGACACATTCAGTGTCTCTAACACACACAGTGTCATATAGAGCGGAAGCCCCAGCTTCCATTCCTCTGTACAAATACTGGTTTTTCCATTTTGGACCCTTTTGTGATATGTTGAAGTGCTTTGATTCTTAAACCAGAGCCGGCTTTCAGGCGAGCTTCATCTCGCCCTTTGTTCGTGGAGAGAAGTGATGGATTTTGCAGTCTGGAGGAATCCATCATTTTGGCTCCATCTGCTTGTTAGGCATCTCCAGTGTCTCTGACGTGGCACTGTTTGGGGTTTTAGCATTTCATCACATCTCCTGCCGGGAGAGCCTGGGTGGATGGCAGGAGGAAGGGGGCAGGATTTTCCACTTGTTTAAAGTTATTACTATCTTGGGCTTGGGATGCTTATTTTTAGGAGACATTAAATCAAGAGAAAGGAATCTGAGAGTGACCCTCCCCTTACGCAGGGATGTTCCTTCTGTGTGCTGTTTGATTGCTCCCAGTGATGAGGCACTCACTACTTAAAAAGGTAACCCATCCCATCAAAGCTCAGATCTGGTTGTTGTTTTCTTCTTTCTTTGTGTCCATGATCACCCACCCCTCTGAGCTTTTGGAATTGTTCAGAACAAGTATGCTTACCTATTTGACAAACAAATATCACATCACATCTTCGGGCTAAACATTCTCTGTTTCTTCTGCTTTTAGTTTGATGACGATTTGCCTGGGGCAGTTTCTTTCTTTCCTTTTTTTTTTTTTTTTTAAAGATTTTATTTATTTATTTATTGAGAGAGAGAGAGCAGGAGCAGATGGGAGGGGCAGAGGGAGAGGGAGAAGCAGACTCCTGCTGAGCAGGGAGCCCAATGTGGGGCTCGATCCCAGGACCCTGGGATCATGACCTGAGCCAAAGGCAGACGCTTAACCGACTAAGCCACCCAGGCTACCCAACCTGGGTCCTTTTCATACAAAAGTCTCTAACTAGTCCAGACCCTCTTCTTCTGGGGGTTCCTTGTGGATCCTGCCTATGCACAGAACGTGGGATGTGAGCTGGTCATCTGTGCCTCAGCCAGTCCCCTCTTGTCTGCGCTCTGTTAGTAGACATTCCTTTAAGATTTTGCCACAGGGTTGGGTCCCAGCATTGATATGCATGCCCCCTCCCCAGCTATCCTTTTTGGTTCAGGGTCTGCTGGCCTACCTAGCCCCCGAGAGGCATGTGACCAGTCAGAGATAACATGCTGGCCAATCAGGGCACAGCCTCCCTCTGGCCAGTCAGAGCATAGCATCTTCCCCTGCTGCTGCCCTGGGCTTTGCGATGAGCCTGGCCTATTGGTCCTCATCTCGCAACGTTTGCTGGGATGATGCAGGCCTGTGGTTCCCCACTTCCAGAGGGCATGAAGTAGCACCCTCCCCCCCTTGCCTTCTCATTTCCTTCAACCAAGAAACTTCCTTTTCCTCGTAAGCCATCTTGAGTTGGTTTTCTGAGATTTGCACCTAAGAAACGTCCTGAGACACTTTGTGCCTCAGGGCACATCCTCCAGCGTTACTTTGGATTTGCACATAGATTCTGTGCAGCCAAGATGCGCAGCGGAAAACTTTAAATAAATTCCCAACCAGCATGATTTTTATTCCCAGAAGCACATCTTGCAGATGGTGGCCAGGAAAGGATCTGGAAAGAGAGTTAACTGCACCCACAGGCATGTTGATACCCACTGCTAGTTTAGGGATGGTTCTTCAGTGCTGGGGTCCCTGATCTTATCTTCCTTCAGAGGGAAAATTAGGAGATGGGAGAGACACATCCAAGTAAACAGAGCCCACAGACACCTGAAGCATCTTTATGAGTGTAAACCAGATTAATTCAATCTAACCTTATTTAAATATCTTAAAGTTCAAAACAGGTTTATCTCAGAGGAGAAAAAGAGAATACTCTTTGGAGATTTGTGTTATTGTAATATTTTAGGTAGGTTACCAGGGGGCATCAATTATTACATTGCCATTGGTCTTTTACTGTACTAACTTTATTACCTTTATCTGGATTTATATAGTGTTTGATAGAGTTTATATCACTAGATGCATAAAAAACATTTGAATGTGTTCTTCACTTTGTATCTGAGTGCTCCCCATGGAAGGGCTAATAAATTATAAAGCAGTCTATCACTTCCGCTTAAAGGTATAAACCCAGTTGATTCAGGCTGCTTTATTTATGCTCTGGACTGCTGTTTTTTTGTGGGAAGGAGTGTCGTTGTGGGGAGGGGGCAGAGGTGGGGGAACATCTGCCCAGAAGCTGTTATAGTGAATCGTAGGCTTGTACCACCATTCATCTCTGCCTCTGCCCACTCCTGCTTCCCCTTCCTTCCTTCCATAGCCTGTCAAGGGTGAGTGCCAACGTCCTGCGCTCCCACCTCCATTTCTGTCTCCTTCCCGGGGAACCTGGCCTGGGTCACTTCCCTCTTATTAAATGCTTGCCTGACCCCTAGACCAGTAGCCACTGGTTTAGGGCAAAGGTGCGGTCTGTGTGCTGCTGAGTCCCTTATGAGCTGTGTGGCTTGAGGGTGGGCTCGAGGGAGGGGGTCCATAGCCCCTTGGGGCTTGTTTTCCGGTTTCCCTTTCCCATCCGCAGACCCCAGGATCTGAAAGCGTCTCACAGGTGACGGCTGCGAGGCTTCCCTTAGCTCAGTGGTTCTCCTGCTGGGGGTGCATCAGAGTTACCTGGATGGGGGGCTTGTTAAAACATCTGCTAGGGACCCAGCCTAGAGCTTCTGCCTCAGTAGGTCTGGGGTGGACCTGAGAGTCTGCATTTCTGGCAAGTTCCCAGATGCTGCTGCTGCTGGTTTGGGGACCATCCTTGGAGAAGCACTGAGTTAAACAGAAGGAAAGTCCACACAAGGGCAGGCGTGGTTAGACCTTTCTATGAAACATATTGTTGAGGAACTGTCCAGAATGCTTATCTACTGAATGTGATTAGGTTGGCATGGGACACAGAATGCTCTCCCACCAGCCAGAGGCCACTAGAGGCTGATTTTGCTAGATGATGATGAAGGGGAGGAGGAGGTAATAGTTCCTGTGTCTCTCAGACGTGCGTTTACAAATGTAACTGTCCCCGACATTCTGAAGCAGTTTGACAGCTGTCTTCAAGCCTTGGATGGCTGACTGGATTCGGGGTCTGTGAGACCCTTTCACATCCTGTGGTCTGAAAACGGGAAGAGGTAGGGCAGGTACCATGACCCCCATGTCACAGTTAGAAAAACAGACCAGGGAGGTTGTGTATGACCTCCCAACCCTGGGCCACACAGCTCACAGGGAATGCAGTGGCAGCTAGAGCTCGCCTTTGCCCTAAACCAGTGGTTACCAGTCTGGGGGCCAGGCAGGTGGTGAGTAAGAGGGAGATGTCTTAGCTCGGGGTGCTACTCAAGAATGCCGTCCGCTGGGTGGCTCCAGCAACAAACACGTATTTCTCACCATTCTGGAGGCTGCACGCTCCAGATCAGGGCTCCAGCACGACCAGTTTCTTGGGGAAGGCTCTTTTTCTGGCTGGCACATGGCGCCTTCTCATTGTGTCCTCATAGGATGGAGAGCAGAGAGAGGAAGCCAGCTCTTACATGGATGCTAATCCCATTCGTGAGGGCTCCACCCCATGGTATAATCCCCTCCCAAAGGCCCCACTGCCTGATATACTATCACCCTGGGGGTTAGGATGTCAGCATATGAATTTGGGGGACAGATAAACATTCAGTTTGTGAAAACGAGGTGTTGAGGTTGGGTTTCTAGGAAGAAGACTCTGAGGCAGTGCTTAGAGTACAGGATGTCTGGGTTGGGAGTATCTCCCATTGGGCCGAGATGGCTGGGCCTTCATACCCGCAGCCCCAGCAGTCATTGGCCGGGGGTCACCCTGCTAGTGGGCATGACCTTGGGCTCTGCTGCCTAAGGTTGTGTGTGAACCCCACACTCACAGCAGCTGGGGCAACAAGGCCCATCGGAGTGGGGGGATCTGGGTGGTGCATCTCCATGCCTGCCACAGGAGGGGGATCTGGGTGGTAAACCCCCATGTGAGCAGTATAGACGAGGTCTCTGATGAGCAGTCTCGGTATTTCAGAAGCCTGTAGGAAGCTGGCTCATTTGCTTGCAGTAACTCCCCACTGCATAAGGAAAATGTCGAGTCCTTTTGCTTGAGGTGAAAATAGTTAACCTTGAAGTTCTATCCTGTGCTTATCAGACTTTCTCTGGAGCCTCTGATGGCCTGGTCTTGGGCCCTGGTGATCTCCCACCCTCGTCCTGTCCCCTTCCCCTCTCCTGTCCCCGAGTCTGGGGAACGTGTGCAGTCTCCAGGAGGGAAGCTTTGCTCTTGCTCATTACCTATTCCTTCAAATCTTCTGTCTAAACACTGGAGTACTTAGCGCGCCCCAAGAGGCTCAGGCTTTTGAAACTCAAAAGCCGAGCATCCATTCTTTTTTTCAGCTGTCTCTGGGTCCCTCCTTCCCCGAGGCGGTGAACACAGAAGGCCCAGAGGACCGGATGGGAGAGGAGCTGAGAGCAAGGGGGACACACTGGGCCCAGTGAGCACAAATTTACATTTCAAAAACACCATCTCATCTTTTCCTAAGAATGTAGGTGTTGGGTGTGGTGTGGTAACGTGATTGGTGGGGACCTGGGAAGAGGAGACAGGAACAGGACTCAAAAGGAATACATTGAGTATGCTCACAGGCCCCAGAGAGGGGCTCACCACATCCCTTGTGGGGCCATAGGAGAAGCTCCAGGGTGCTCAGGAAGCAGACAGGAGCAAGAAGAAAGCCTAGGCCAAGCCTTTAGTAGGTTTCCATGGGAAAGGTAAGACGGCAGAGTAAACCACTTGGCACTGGCTAGTTGGAAGGATTCCCGGGGGCCTCTAGTAGCCTGGCACCTGGTCCTGGGCTTATTTAGGGCAGGGACAGTATTCCCTGGGTGTGTGGGAGGCAGATGAGGAGGTGGTTGGGGTTATAGACCTGATATTGGTTGGTTTGGGTGTGAAAGGGGTGCTCCTGGGCGGGTTGTGATTCTCTTTAGGAGTCAGCTAGCCCTGGGAAGAGCAGCCTGTCCCTGGGTCTGTAGGACTCCCAAATCCAGAGCATGGACTATATAGAAAATAAGAAACTGTAGTTAATATCAGTGGCCCTGTCATGAGTAGATGCCAAGTAGACAAATACAGTGGTTACCGAGAAAGCACAGTTAAACACATGTGCACTCAGGATCCTGCAGGGCCCTGCCCCGAGGTCTGCTGGGAGAGCGGCCATGGCTGTCCTCACCCTTTACTTCCTGGAAATCTGGGTCTCCATCCATTCCCCTACGAAGACCACAACTTGCCAATAACTCCCAAGGTGAACTTCAGCATTTCCTACTTGAATGCCTCCATCTCCTTATTTGATTTTGTAGCAACATTGAATGAGATTTCACTGTCTGCAAAGAAGAGATCATTCCCAACACCTGCTAATTTAATCCTAAGTGCAGTAGCAATGCTCAGGAGTGAGTGGGGCCCCCTCTGATTTCTGTAATTCCACACTGCTGGTTTCAACCAATTTCAGTAGGGCATAGCCCGGCGGGGCCATTTCAGGATTCAGTGACCCAGAGGTGGGACTTGCTGTTTCATATGTGGTGCATCTGGCTCAGAAAGTGAAACTAGTTTTGGAAATATCAAAAAGTAGCTTTCCTTTGGGCAGAATCAGGCTAGTTTTAAAATTCAGCATTAAATACTGTGAAAAAGCATTTTAGAAAAGAAGAGCTGGTTGGCAATGTGTTTTGTGATTTGAGATTTTTCATCAGGGATGGGCCTTAAGATGCCGTTGTACCCAGGTCCCTTGCTGGAAGCAGTTATTTGAGCCTTTAAACCGGGGAGTGCAAACAGAGATACCTGCAGGGCTTAGGGAATAAAGGTTTACTGGAGGGAAACAGGCTGTGTGCAAGAAATTTGCTGTACCCTGCTTATCTTTTAATTCTTCTTTTGATGGGAACTTGGGTACAGGGAAACCTAACTAAAGGAAAAACAACATTGCAAGCTTGATGAGGCAACTGATACCCAGGCTCAGGGTTGATGGGGCAATAGGGAGTGGAGGGGCCTGTGGCATGCTGACACCTACATGCTGCAGATAAAAGGGATGGCGACAGCTCAGCCCTAGCTGATCGGATTCATGTGGGAATATGGACCCGATGTTGTCAGAGCGGATTTTCCCAGAAAGGCCATACCTTTGGATTTTCATGTGAAACCTCTGGATTTTATAATATTAACAATTCCAATTAAAAAACATAGGTGTGCAAAACAAGAGAACAGGAACAGCAGTTAGAACACATCTGTGCACCATGTTGGATCTGAGGCCTTTATTTGTTTAAGTGATCTCTGTGCCTAATGTAGGGCTTGAATTCAGGACCCCAAGATCAAGAGCTGCATGCTCTCCCGACTGAGCCGGCCAGGTGCCCCCGGTCTAAAGCCTTTATATATTATCTCAAGTTTTCTAAAATTTGGAGCTGGAAGGCTTTCTAAGGCATGCTAAATTCGACCCGCTACCTAATTAGGAGAGTTATTTATGTGGCCTTCTTACAGAGAGGCCTTCTTCTGACCGCTGGTGTACCTACTACCTAATGAGATGGGATTTCCCACTGTTGACTGGCCAGAGTTGGAAGGAATTCTCTTGGGTGGTAAGGAATGGAAACCAAGGCAAGCCAAAATGAGTCTTGGAAAGGCATGGGTTAGAATGCAGCCAGCTGGACCTCAGGAAGGGCCTGGAGTCAGGAAATGGGAAGTCACCAGAATCCCTTGTCTCTTTGCCTTGCTTCTCGCTGCACACTTGCTTTCCTTTTCTCTTCTCTCTAGGGAATGCTTTCCTCCTGTTCTCCAGTCCCCATGGTGGGATATGGTCACCTCATAGCTTCCTCCTTTAGGCACTTCTAGCACGTTCCAGCCCACGACAGAGACCCACACTCTCCATCTCTCCTTAGTGCCACAGGCCCAGGAGAGGGAATCCGACTGGCTCGCCTGGAGTCAGGTGTCCAGCGCTGGTCCCATCAGCTATGGCCAGGGTGCAGGTGGTACAGAACGAGGATGGCTCCTGAGCAGCACTGGGGGACTCCATGCTGGGATTATGTGTGTGGCCCCCAGAACGGCCCGAATAGTTTAAAGCCTCATAGAACTACTTTTCAGAACAGGCAGGAGCCCCAGAAAGTGTCCGTGCAATTCTGTGGAGCTGAACTTTGTTTCAGGGTGATCTTTCTCATCCTGCCTCCCACGGAGGCACACAGAGATGCACCTGCCCGCTGCCGCGGACCCGTCTCCCCAGCTGTTTGCCTCCAGGCTCGATGTTTGTAGCCCTTCCGCCTGTGTCCTGAACAGTAAGTTCCCAACATCCTCCTGGGCCCTGGGTGCGCCCTCTGGAAGCTTTCATTGGCCAGAATGTTCTTAAAATGTGTTATCTGATTCCATCCCAGCCTCGGGGACGGTTGTACAAACAGCGAGCCACATTCCTAAGAACTCAAAGGGGTTAACCAGAAGATGAAAGCAGCCCCCCGCCCCCAAATCCGCTTGCTCTGTGTCTGGAGCCCCGTGGAGCTAGGAGGGAGCAGCCTGCCTCCCCTGCGAGATGTGAGATGCGAATGGGAGCTGTCTGAGTTTGAAGAATCCATCTGTCATTGCCAAGGAGCTTGGCAGGGAAACGCCCCCCTGGCCGAGGCTGCCTCTGACCCCCTCCTCCCCAGGAGGAATTAAACCTCTGCCTCTGCGCTCCCTCGGCACGGGGCCATCCTCTTAGGATAGCTGTGACCCTGCAGTAGAAGCATGGCCGTTCAGGTTCACAGTTCCGGAGCATGCGCTAGGAGCCCGGCACTGTGCTAAGTCCCTAACAAGGAGTGGCTGGTTTCTGGTCCAAAATGTGCTAATCACGTAACAGTAACGCCTATTTATTGGACACGGTGCCAAGCACATTTCTTCCATCACTTCATTTTCTCTCCTCATTGTAAGCTCCTGGAGTTGATTATTCTTTCCGTTCTAGAGCCCCAGAAAGATCAAAGAATGTGCTCAAGGTCACCCAGCCAAGAAGTGCCGGGACTGGGATCTGGACCTGTTTGCTCGCAACGTGGCTCTCCTGTAACTTCTTGTTCGTCCTTGTTGCCGTGGGTCTCGGCCCACAGGAGGGGCTTGAGGGCAGTTGGTGAAGGAGAGGAGCCAGAGAGCAAGAGGGACTTTGGGAGGAAGGGCAAGACCCCAAACTTGCAGATGATACCAGGGGGCATCTTTGGGAGAATTCCTGAAGGGAGCTCGGACCAGGTTCTGTGCTTAGGTTAGACGGGAGGCCGAGAAGCAGCAAAAGACAAGTTTCCTTGAGGTTTTGCTTGTAAGTGCGTTCATTTTTGTTTGCCAGCCGAGCGAACTGACAGCTTTGCTGGGGGGAGCCTCCTCACCCGTCACTGCGGAGGACTGGTATCAGACGTGGACTTGCAATTTTGTTTACGGGCAATCCCCCTGTCCTGGGGCTTGGGAATGTGCCCTCACAGCTCTTCCTGAGCCATGGGGACTGTGGCAAGGAATGGACAGGGAGCCCTGGCCCTCCTTGATTTGGTAGAGCGTGCAGAAACGTGGGGAGCAGGCGTGCCAGTGGGGGGTGCAGAATTCCCTGTGCGGCCTAGCCCAGAACCCCGGCGGCGGGGTTGGGGGGGGAGAGGGCCAGCAGCTTGCAGAGCACGCATTGTGAGTGTGAGTGTGGGGGTGTGTGTGAGTGACTGGGTGTGGGCTTGTGAGTGTGTGAGCGTGTGTGTGTAGGCTGTGAAGCCGCGGTTGCCCATGGGGGCGGCAGGGCTGTGCTGTAGGCTTCAGGCAATTATCAGTTCTCTCTCTGATTCTGTTCAAGGTGACTGTCAAAAATCCACGGAAGACTCTCCTAATGAAATGGAAAAGTGTGCAAATTTATCCTCCTGCATACAGATGCCTTTTCTTTTTATCTCCTAATAATTGCTCCCTTAGGTTCAGCTTCATGATATTAAAGGGTCTTTTCTTGTTCGACAGTTAGTGGAAACAGTCCACCTTGTGTGCTTCCTGGAGTCTGGACCTCGGAGGCTGGCCGGCGGGGCTTGGGGGCCCGGAGTGAGGTGTCCCCCTTCTCCTGATTTCCCTTTTGGTCTTATTATTATCTTACGCAGTGGTCTGAACACAGGTGAAGTGAGATGTTCTTGAGCGTGGATCTGTCTGAGGGAAACATAACATCTTTCAACAAGTAAAGATGAAGAAGATGGTTCTGGAAGCACATGTTCTGGGTGACGTTGACACCGCGACTGATAGTGCATGTGACGAGGCTCTGATGCTGGGGAACAATTAGTAGATGCACCTGGGGCCCTGTCTTAGGCTTCTGTTGTCAACCTTAATCACTGAGTTTTAAGTCACCCAGTTGTGTGTGTGTGTATGTTTTTTAAAGCTGCATTTGAATTTCTTCTGTCTTGGATTTCACAGAAGTGATTCTGGGTCACTCAGTTCATTCATGTCCTGGCACCTGTCATCGAACCCCGAAGATCTTGCCGCTGAAAAATGATTAGCTTCCTCCTTCCACTGCAAGGAGGCGGAGGCCAGCTTCAGGAATTCGCTGCTCTTTTTTTTTTCTGACAGCCGTGCTAGGAAACAGGGAGGTGGTTTGAAATCACAATGGAGTTTCAGAAAGAGGGGGTGTGTCAGTCCCCAGGATTCACAGGTATTGAATACAACCTCACTGAAGGAAATGCGAAAGTGTCAGCTGTGCTTTAAGGAAGGTCTGGCATATGGGATGGCCGCAAAGCTTGTTTTTTAGGCTTTATTGTCCATTATGTTGGAAGACAAAAACTTTGACTTAGGGCTGAGGTTGGCCAAATCTGACCCCCAGCCTGTTTTTGTAAATAAAGCTTTATTGGAACACAGCCACGCCCATTCATTTACCTATGATCTGCAGTTGCTCCCCAAGCTATCAAGTCAGAGTTGAATATATGTGACATGCAAGGTCTAGAATATTTCCTACCTGGTTCTTTAGAGAAAACTCTTGCCCTCCCTTTCCAAAAGGGGAAAATGCAGAGGGAGCCAGCTAGATTGTGCAGTCAGTCTACGGCTACTGAGAACTGCTCATTTACCTTTGTTTTACCTCTTCTGGGCAACTTGTCTATTCTCCTCAGGGTGAGCAGGTGAGAGAACTGGGCGCTCTTTTGTGCAGGGATTTCTGCTTGGCAGCAGTTCTGACAAGAGGCTTTTAGGGCAGAAGTTGGAGATCTGTCATCATCAGGCCTGGGGTTAATTAGAAACTACAGTTTTTGTAGGTAAAAAATTGGTCAAATAGCAGCAATTTCACGTGGTTCAACCTTCTACTTGTGCACTTTATATCTAGAGGCTCCCCATTTTTGCCAAAGGTCGGTGGAAGGAGAATCGACTGCCAAGTTGGCTTTTGTCTGCACTATTTAATCTCTATTCTTGCTTCTCTAAACGTAAAGGGGTTCTGTGTTTCTGGGTTTGGCATCTGCCACCAGGTGCAGTGCTGGCAGACCTGAGGGTGGAAGCTGTGGTGTGTGGGTGCTCCAGGGGAATGCTGTGTGGCCAGGGGCTGGATCTGCTTTCTTGGGTGCTGTGGTGGGCTGAATAATCCCTCTCCCTCGCAAGATGATTCTCATTCCTGGGACCTATGACTGTTCCTTTACCCAACAAAGACTTTATCGCTGTGATTAAGTTAAAGATTCTGAGATGGGGAGATTATCCTGGGTTGTGCCGGTGGGCCTTCAATCCCATCACAAGTGTTTGTGACCCTGGCAGAGCCTGGAGTGATGTGGCCACAAGCCGAGGAATGCGTGCAGCCATCTGAAGTTGGATGGTTTTCCCCAAGAACCTCTGGAGGGAGTGGAGCCCTGCCAACACCTTGATCTTAGTGCAGTGGTGCTAATTTTGGACTTTTTTGTCCTTTGGAATTAAGAGAATAAACGTGTGTTGTTTTTAGCCACCAAGTTTGTTGTACCACAGTTTGTCTTAGCCGCCACAGGACATTAATTATGGTTTTCAAACTGTGAATGTGCTGGCCATTGTTTCCCTCTTAAGTTGCTCAGGAAATATTTACTGAGAGCCTTGTGTGTGCTGGGCACTGTTGAAGGGGTGTGTACAAAATGTACAGTTCCTGCCGTGTGGAACGTCGCACCTAGTGCACAAGGCAGACCGTCAGCAATTACATGAGATGGTTTCACATGGTGGTAAGTGCTGTATTCCAGGCACTCTTGCTGCATAAGAAATGATCCCCACACTTCGTGCCTTACAGCAGCCACTTCATTATGTTACCAGATTCTGCAGGTTGGGAATTTGGCCAGAGCACAGTGGGGATGACTGTTCTGTCCCACAGTGTCTGTGGCCTCAGCCGAGAAGGCTCAGAGGTTGGGGGTGACTTGATGGCTGGGGGCAGGAGTCACTGACAGCTCCATCACTCACATGTCTAGCCCCAGGGCTGGGATGACCTGAAGACCGGAACTGCTGGTCACAGTATCTTCATGTAGCCTCTGCATGTGATTGGGCTTCCTTTCAACATGGCAGCCTGCAGCCTCCAAGTGTGAGAAGCTGCATGTGTGGCCTTGGAAGACCCTGCCTCCAAAGTCCCATAGTCTCACTTGTGCTGTACTGTGCTGGTTAAAGCAGACATAAGCCCACCCAGCTGGAAGTTGGAGGGGGGGACATGGACCACCCCCTCGGTGGAAGGAATGACATGGTTACATTGCAGAAGAGCATGCGGGATGGGAAATGGTATTGCTGCCTTCTTTGGAAAACAGTGTGAAGATGATACAACAGGACAGTGGAAAAGATAGTGACTGGGATGTGGGGGCTACTTTAGATTGGATGGTCAGCGTAGGCCTCTCAGGAAGGTGACACTTAACTTGAGTTCTAAATGGGGAGAGGGAGCCAGCCTTGGCAAGACCCAGGAGGAAGACTTGTCCAGGCTGGAGGCCGTATTCATATCCTTAACAAACACATGTTGTGGGCATTGACCAATTGGCAGGAACGCCTTGGCCATTTGGAATGATGCCTACTGTGTGCTGTGAGGGGGGCTGCACAAGAGAGAAGACCAAGGGCAAAGTCCCTTGCTTCCCCTCCCTCTGTCACCTCTGGTGTCCTGTTTGATTGCCTTCTTTGCAATCCACTTTCCGAAATTACCCTTTTTAAAAATTTTTTTGTTTTTAAAAATTTTTGTTAATTTATTTTTTTAAGACTTTATTTGTTTGAGAGAGAGAGAGAGTGTGAGAGAGAGCACAAGCAGGGAGGAGGGCCGAGGGAGAGGGAGAAGCAGACTCCCCACCAAGCAGGGAGCCCCACATGGGGCCCCATCCCTAGACCCCGAGATCATGACCTGAGCCAAAGGCAGACGCTTAACCAACTGAGCCACCCAGGCGCCCCTTATTTTTATTTTTATTTATTTATTTATTTATTTTTTTCTGTACTTTCTGTGTTTTTTATTTTTTTATTCTTACGTTAATCCCCATACATTACATCATTAGTTTTAGATGTAGTGTTCCATGATTCATTGTTTGCATAACACCCAGGGCTCCATGCAGAAAGTGCCCTCCTCAATACGCATCACCAGGCTAACCCATCCTCCCACCCCCCTCCCCTCTAGAACCCTCAGTTTGTTTTTCAGAGTCCATCGTCTCTCATGGTTCATCTACCCCTCCGATATCCCCCCCTTCATTCTTCCCCTCCTGCTATCTTCTTCTTCTTCTTTTTTTTTTCTTAACATATATTGCATTATTTGTTTCAGAGGTACAGATCTGAGATTCAACAGTCTTGCACAATTCACAGCGCTTACCAGAGCACATACCCTCCCCAGTGTTTATTACCCAGTCACCCCATCCCTCCCACCCCACCCCCCATTCCAGCAACCCTCAGTTTGTTTCCTGAGATTAAGAATTCCTCATATCAGTGAGGTCATATGATACATGTCTTTCTCTGTTTGACTTATTTCGCTCAACATAATACCCTCCAGTTCCATCCATGTCGTTGCAAATGGCAAGATCTCATTCCTTTTGATGGCTGCATAATATTCCATTGTATATATATACCACATCTTCTTTATCCATTCATCTGTTGATGGACATCTTGGCTCTTTCCACAGTTTGGCTATTGTGGACATTGCTGCTATAAACATCGGGGTGCACATACCCCTTCGGATCCCTACATTTGTATCTTTGGGGTAAATACCCAGTAGTGCAATTGCTGGATCATAGGGTAGCTCTATTTTCAACTTTTTGAGGAACCTCCATACTGTTTTCCAGAGTGGCTGCACCAGCTTGCATTCCCACCAACAGTGTAGGAGGGTTCCCCTTTCTCCGCATCCCTGCCAACATCTGTCATTTCCTGACTTGTTAATTTTAGCCATTCTGACTGGTGTGAGGTGCTATCTCATTGAGGTTTTGATTTGGATTTCCCTGATGCCGAGCGATATTGAGCACTTTTTCATGTGTCTGTTGGCCATTTGGATGTCTTCTTTGGAAACATGTCTGTTCATGTCTTCTGCCCATTTCTTGATTGGATTCTTTGTTCTTTGTGTGTTGAGTTTGATGAGTTCTTTATAGATTTTGGATACTAGCCCTTTATCTGATATGTCATTTGCAAATATCTTCTCCCATTCTGTCGGTTGTCTTTTGGTTTTGTTGACTGTTTCCTTTGCTGTGCAAAAGCTTTTTATCTTGATGAAGTCCCAGTAGTTCATTTTTGCCCTTGCTTCCCTTGCCTTTGGCGATGTTTCTAGGAAGAAGTTGCTGCGGCTGAGGTCGAAGAGGTTGCTGCCTGTGTTCTCCTTTAGGATTTTGATGGACTCCTGTCTCACATTGAGGTCTTTCAACCATTTGGAGTCTATTTTTGTGTGTGGTGTAAGGAAATGGTCCAGTTTCATTCTTCTGCATGTGGCTATCCAATTTTCCCAACACCATTTGTTGAAGAGACTGTCTTTGTTCCATTGGACATTCTTTCCTGCTTTGTCCAAGATGAGTTGACCATAGAGTTGAGGGTCCATTTCTGGGTTCTCTGTTCTGTTCCATTGATCTATGTGTCTGTTTTTGTGCCAGTACCATACTGTCTTGATGATGACAGCTTTGTAATAGAGCTAGAAGTCCGGAATTGTGATGCTACCAGCTTTTCTTTTCTTTTTCAACATTCCTCTGGCTATGCGGGGTCTTTTCTGGTTCCATACAAATTTTGGGATGATTTGTTCCATTTCTTTGAAAAAAGTGGATGGTATTTTGATGGGGATTGCATTAAATGTGTAGATTGCTCTAGGTAGCATTGACATCTTCACAATATTTGTTCTTCCAATCCATGAGCATGGAACGTTTTTCCATTTCTTTGTGTCTTCCTCAATTTCTTTCATGAGTATTTTGTAGTTTTCTGAGTACAGATCCTTTGCCTCTTTGGTTAGATTTATTCCTAGGTATCTTATGGTTTTGGGTGCAATTGTAAATGGGATCGACTCCTTAATTTCTCTTTCTTCTGTCTTGTTATTGGTGTATAGGAATGCCACTGACTTCTGTGCATTGATTTTATATCCTGCCACTTTCCTGAATTCCTGTATGAGTTCTAGCAGTTTTGGGGTGGAGTCTTTTGGGTTTTCCACATAAAGTATTGTATCATCTGCAAAGAGTGAGAGTTTGACTTCTTTGCTGATTTGGATGCCTTTTTTTCCTTTTGTTGTCTGATTGCTGTGGCTAGGACTTCCAATACTATGTTGAATAGCAGTGGTGATAGTGGACATCCCTGCCGCGTTCCTGACCTTAGGGGGAAAGCTCTCAGTTTTTCCCCATTGAGAATGATATTCGCTGTGGGTTTTTCATAGATAGCTTTTATGATATTGAGGTATGTACCCTCTATGCCTATACTCTGAAGAGTTTTGATCAAGAAAGGATGCTGTACTTTGTCAAATGCTTTTTCTGCATCTATTGAGAGGATCATATGATTCTTGTTCTTTCTTTTGTTAATGTATTGTATCACGTTGATTGATTTGTGGATGTTGAACCAACCTTGCAGCCCAGGGATCAATCCCACTTGGTCGTGGTGAATAATCCTTTTAATGTACTGTTGGATCCTATGGGCTAGTATTTTGGTGAGAATTTTTGCATCCATGTTCATCAGGGATATTGGTCTGTAATTCTCCTTTTTGATGGGGTCTTTGTCTGGTTTTGGGATCAAGGTAATGCTGGCCTCATAAAATGAGTTTGGAAGTTTTCCTTCCATTTCTATTTTTTGGAACAGTTTCAGAAGAATAGGTATTAAGTCTTCTTTAAATGTTTGGTAGAATTCCCCTGGGAAGCCATCTGGCCCTGGGCTTTTGTTTTTTGGGAGATTTTTGATGACTGCTTCAATTTCCTTAGTGGTTATAGGTCTGTTCAGGTTTTCTATTTCTTCCTGGTTCAGTTTTGGTAGTTGATACATCTCTAGGAATGCATCCATTTCTTCCAGGTTATCTAATTTGCTGGCATAGAGTTGCTTGTAATATGTTCTTATAATTGTTTGTATTTCTTTGGTGTTGGTTGTGATCTCTCCTCTTTCATTCATGATTTTGTTGATTTGGGTCATTTCTCTTTTCCCTTTGATAAGTCTGGCCAGGGGTTTATCCATCTTGTTAATTCTTTCAAAGAACCAGCTCCTAGTTTCGTTGATCTGTTCTACTGTTCTTTTAGTTTCTGTTTCATTGATTTCTGCTCTGATCTTTATGATTTCTCTTCTCCTGCTGGGTTTAGGCTTTATTTGCTGTTCTTTCTCCAGCTCCTTTAGGTGTAGGGTTAGGTTGTGTACTTGAGACCTTTCTTGTTTCTTGAGAAAGGCTTGTATTGCTATATACTTTCCTCTTAGGACTGCCTTTGCTGCATCCCAAAGATTTTGAACAGTTGTGTTTTCATTTTCATTGGTTTCCATGAATTTTTTAAATTCTTCTTTAATTTCCTGGTTGACCCATTCATTCTTCAGTAGGATGCTCTTTAACCTCCATGTATTTGAGTTCTTTCCGACTTTCCTCTTGTGATTGAGTTCTAGTTTCAAAGCATTGTGGTCTGAAAATAGGCAGGGAATGATCCCAATCTTTTGGTACCGGTTGAGACCTGATTTATGACCTAGGATGTGATCTATTCTGGAGAATGTTCCATGGGCACTAGAGAAGAATGTGTATTCATTCTGTTGCTTTGGGATGGAATGTTCTGAATATGTCTGTGAAGTCCATTTGGTCCAGTGTGTCATTTAAAGTCTTTATTTCCTTGTTGATCTTTTGCTTAGACGATCTGTCCATTTCAGTGAGGGGGGTGTTAAAGTCCCCCACTATTATTGTATTGTTGATGTGTTTCTTTGCTTTTGTTATTAATTGCGTTATATAATTGGCTGCTCCCATGTTAGGGGCATAGATATTTACAATTGTTAGATCTTCTTGTTGGATAGACCCTTTAAGTAGGATATAGTGTCCTTCTATTACAGTCTTTGGTTTAAAATCTAATTTGTCTGATAGAAGGATTGCCACCCCAGCTTTCTTTTGGTGTCCATTAGCATGGTAAATGGTTTTCCACCCCCTCACTTTCAATCTGGGGGTGTCTTTGGTTCTAAAATGAGTCTCTTGCAGTCAGTATATCGATGGGTCTTGTTTTTTAATCCAGTCTGATAGCCTGTGTCTTTTGATTGGGGCATTTAGCCCATTTACATTCAGGGTAACTATTGAAAGATAGGAATTTAGTGCCATTGTATTGCCTGTAAGGTGACTGTTACCGTATATTGTCTGTGTTCCTTTCTGGTCTATGTTGCTTTCAGGGTCTCTCTTTGCTTAGAGGACCCCTTTCAAGATTTCTTGTAGGGCTGGTTTTGTGTTTGCATATTCCTTTAGTTTTTGTTTGTCCTGGAAGCTTTTTATCTCTCCTTCAATTTTCATTGACAGCCTAGCTGGATATAGTATTCTTGGCTGCATATTTTTCTCATTTAGTGCTCTGAATATATCCTGCCAGTCCTTTCTGGCCTGCCAGGTCTCTGTGGATAGGTCTGTTGCCAATCTAATGTTTCTACCATTGTAGGTTACATATCTCTTCTCCCGAGCTGCTTTCAGGATTTTCTCTTTGTCTATGAGACTCATAAGTTTTACTATTAGATGTCAGGGTGTTGACCTATATTGATTTTGAGAGGGGTTCTCTGTGCTTCCTGGATTTTGATGCCTGTTTCTTTCCCCAAGTTAGGGAAGTTCTCTGCTATAATTTGCTCCATTATACCTTCTGCCCCTCTCTCTCTTTCTTCTTCTTCTGGGATCCCAATTATTCTAATATTGTTTCGTCTGTGGTATCGCTTATCTCTCGAATTCTGCCCTTGTGATCCAGTAGTTGTTTATCTCTCTTTTTCTCAGCTTCTTTATTTCCATCAGTTGGTCTTCTATATCACTGGTTCTCTCTTCTGCCTCATTTATCCTAGCAGTTAGTGCCCCCATATTTGATTGCACCTCATTAATAGCCTTTTTGATTTCTACTTGGTTAGATTTTAGTTCTTTTACTTCTCCAGAAAGGGTTTCTCTAATAACTTCCATGCTTTTCTCAAGCCCAGCTAGTATCTTTAAAGTGATGATTCTGAACTCTAGATCTGACATCGTACTAATGTCCGTATTGAGTAGGTCCCTGGCAGTCAGTACTACCTCTTGTTCTTTTTGTTGAGGTGATTTTTCCCGTCTTGTCATTTTGTGCAGAGGAGAATAGATTAATGAGAGAACAAAATGCTAGCAGAGTAACAACGTCCCCAGAAAATATACTCTAAACAAATCAGAAAAGAGCTGAAGCAGTGGGAAAAGAAAGGGAAAGAGAGAAAAAAGAAAAAGGAAAAAAAAAAAAGATAAAGATAAAAACAAAGAAAAACAGAACAAAACAAAACAACAACAACAAAAAAACAGAATGTGATCAAATATGATCAGGCTGGTATATAGATCAGTGCCACACACTAGATTTTTGGTGTATTTTGGTCTGTTAGAAGAAAATGCCTCCCAAAATTTTAAAGAAAGAAAAACTTATATATGTACAAAAATAAGGGTTGATATGATGAAGGCATGGAATATGACTGTAAAGATGGAAATTATAAAAAATGTTATAAAAGGAATTGATAAGTTGTTTGAAAAAAGAAAGAAGAGGATTTAAAAAAAGAAAAAAGAAAAAAAAAGGGAGAGAATGTGATCAGGCAGAGGAGTAGAAAAAAACCATACACTGGAGATTTAGGGTATATTTTGATCTGTTAGAAGAAACTATCTCAAAATTTTAAAGAGAGAACAACTTATATATATATGCCAAAAATACGGGTAACTACTATGAAGGGATAGAATATGACTCTAAAAATGAAAAATAAAAATGTCTTTTAAAAAAGGGATTGATAAGATGTTGGTTGAAAAAGGGAAAAAGAAAAATTCAAAAAAAAAAAGAAAAAAAGACAGTTAAAAAAAATTAACTTTGAAAGACTGAAGAATCATGGTAAAAAAGCCATGAATTCTATGTGCAGTAGTCCCTTAGCGCTGGAGTTCTGCCGTTCTCATTGATCGGTAAACTTGGTCTTGGCTGGCTGTTTTCGCTGATCTTCTGGGGAGGGGCCTGTTGCCGTGGTTCCCAAATGTCTCTGCCGGAGGCGGAATTGGCCCGCCCTTGCCCGGTCAGGGCTAAGTCATCTGCTCGGGTTTGCTCTCCGGAGCTTTTGTTCCCTGCGAGCTTTCCGTACAGCTTTGGAGGCGGAGAGTGAAAATGGCAGCCTCCCAATCTGCCCCCCCCCAGGAGCCGAGAACTCGGGGCCCGCTTCTCAGGGAGCCCCCAGAGAAAAGCCGTCAGTCACTCCCGTCTCCCCGGTCTCCGGCCGCACCCCGTGTTCGCCTGGCCTGTGACCGCGCGTTTCTATCTCTGGCACCCGACCCCGGGTGGAGTCTCCAAACCCAGCAGATCCCTGCGGTGCCCTCCCGCGCGGCTCCTCCTGGGGGAGGAAGGTGAGTCTCCCCGGATCTGCCGCTTGTGGGGTCCCTGCTGGAGAAGCAGGGGCCAGACTGGGCCGCGGATCACGGTTTATGGCGACCCCGAGCTGAGAGCCCGCGTCTGGGCTCCACCTCTGCAGCCGGCTTCCCTGCTCCGATACCTGGGAGCTCTGCCACACTCAGGCACCCCCGGTCTTTCTGTGACCCCGAGGGTCCTGAGACCACACTGTCCCGCGAGGGTTTCACCCCCCGCTTAGCCACCGGAGTGACGTCCCTCAGCAGAGCTGACTTCTGAAAGTTCCGATTTTGTGCTCTGCGGCTCTACCACTTGCCAGAAGTGGCTGTTGGAGGCCCCCTCCCCCGCCGTCTATCCTCCCGAATATTGCCTTGGATTCACTTCTCCGCACGTCCTACCTTCCAGAAAGTGGTCGCTTTTCTGATGAGAGAGTTGTTGCTATTCTTTTCTTCGATCTCCTGTTGAGTTTGTAGATGTTCAGAATGGTTTGATCCCTATCCAGCTGAATTCCTGAGACCAGACGAAATCCAGGTCTCCTACTCCTCCGCCATCTTGCTCCGCCCCCCCTTTATCTTGTTTAAGTAGGCTACACACCCAACATGGGGCTTGATCTCAAGACCCTGAAATCAAGAGTCACATGCTCCAGCACTGAGCCAGCCAGGTGTCCCTGAAATTAAAGTTCCATGGGAATGGTTTCCTCATCTGTCTTGGAACCTGAGTGCTCAGAATAAAATAAGGTGTCAGGTAGAAATTTGTTGGGTGAGTGGCGTGTTTCAGAGTGGGCATACCTCCTAGGCATGGGGCTGCCTGGCATGGAGTTTTTCCTTGATTTTGATGTCTGTAGCTGCAGCAGTCGTCTCAAGATTAAGTAATTAGAGAAAAGCCCAAGAATATCATCAACCTTCTGGACAATGGAAATTTGTCACTGGGTCGAATTGGACCCAGTAATGATACTTCTCATATGGGCCATTGGTCTTTTAAATGAAATTCTCTTTCCTTGGTTTGAAAAATACTCCAAGAATCAGGAGTGAACCAAGCCTAAGGAACCCCTCGTAACTGGTTCCTGTAATTAATCCCCTGGGACTCGTCAGCAATGGCATCGTGTCCATTACTTACGCGCAGAAATAAAGATAAATGTGCCTGGGTAATAGCCCTAGGAAGGTATAAATCTCTCTTGTTTATGGGGGAAGGCAGCCCACGAGGACTTGTCACTGTGATCCAGGTTCCGTTCGATTTATGAGCCCACGCATACTGGTAGGAGCTGAGATTTAGAATCAGAATGTTACAAGAAAGGACAGGTGTGGCTTCGGGCTGAGTTCTCTGCGGCGCCACTGTCCTCAAGAAGGACTTCTTGGGGCCACAGAAATTACGTTTTGCTTGTGAATGAGCCAGGGATGCAGGTTAATTTGGTAGAAGCAGCTGATACCCATGGAAGACATTGTGTTAACCCGGGTGGAGCTATGACAGAGCTCAGAGTGGATGTCGGTGCCCAGGGACGCGTTTCGTTTGGGCATTTGCCGTCATGCATTTACGCGTTGGTCAGTGTTTACTGAATTCCTGCTGTGTGCGAGCCTCATGCTAGGATCTGCAGCTCTTTCAAAGTGGTCTTGAGGCAGGACACACGCAGGGAGGGGTGTAAGAGCGCCTCGCTCCAGGGGCCCCAAACAGACCAGGGTCGGCCCCTCCTCGCTGACAGAACACTAAGGCAGAGACAGGAGTGGTGGGGAAACAAGAACTGAGTTTATTTCAGCGAGGCCAGCACCGGACGATGGTGGACTAGTGTCTCAAAGACCGTCTCCGAATTGCTGACAACACTTCCAGGTTTATATAAGGAAAATGTGGGACAAAGGTTGGGTGCGCGAAGGTCAAATCAGTCACTGTCTTGGAGTCAGTCATGGGTGTGTGGGGGTCTTGCTGGCTCAGAGCAGTCCTCGTTGCTTGAGGGAGTAGTTTGGGTTTCCATCAGGGGATGCTCTGCCCTCAGGGTCCTCCATCTCAGCCGAGAGGCAAGCTGGAGGGAAGAACCCAACTAAAACATTTGAGGTCAAAATGGAGGCAGCCAGAAGAAGTTCTCTTTCGGTCTCGGAAGCTCCTCCTTACTTGAATTGCATCCAGTGATTCCCAAACTGCTGTTACTTCCCAACCGCCTTGTCACCGCATGCTGACCCTAGTATGACTTCTTAATATTTACCTTTAAACCGACCTACTTGTTTTGAAACGTAAGTGCCACGTTTAACTGTGTCCTCAGTTGTCAATCTTACTGGTTTGTTCATCCAGTCTGTTATGTCAGTTATATTTCTTCCTAACTCATGTTACAATAAACGTAAGTGTTAAAAATGTCCCTCATTTACCACCTAAAATAATGTTGTGTCCCACCCAGTCGCCTTCCCTATCATGGTCGTTTGCCTAGGTCACTTCAAAAAACAAAACATTCGCTTTGGCTGAACTTCTTACTTTGGCAACTCTGTGAAACTTGGAACTTCTTCCCATTGTTTCCGGGGATGGCAAGTTTTATGTATGTGTCACCTTGACTGAGGCTACGGGATGCCCTGATAGCTGGTAAAGCATTATTTTCGGATGTGTCTGTGAAGGTGTTTCTGGAAGAGATTAACATTTGAACAGGTGAACTGAGCAAAATTACCCTTCCCAGTGTGGGCGGGCATCTTTTAATCCACGAGGGCCTGAATAGGACAAAAGGTGGATAAGGGCGTATTCGCCCTCTCTGCTCCATCTGGAACATCCATCTTTTTCTGCCCTGGGACATCGATGGTTCTCAAGCATTGGGACTCAGACTGGGACTTAAGAGCCCAGACCCTTGGGCCTGGACCAGAGCCACACCATTCACTTCCCTGGGCCTCTGGCTTGCTGATGGCGAGTGAGGAGCTTCTCAGGCTCCATAATCACGTGAGCCGATCTCTTGTGATAAATCCCTTTCTGTATATCTGTACGTCTCCTTCCGGTTTTTTCCTCTGGAGAACACTAATACCTATCCCCACTGAGAGGTTTCTGGCCCAGGTGTTTTAGGGCAGATAGGTCTTAAGTTCTAGGACTGTGTTCATTGCCCATTTTCTGTTTCTTTTCCTGCAAAACGATGTAAAGGCAGATACAAGACAGATCTTCTCAGATCACTGTTGATTGACTTCCAGAAAATTCAGAGTGGTTCTCTCCAGAGCGACAGGTCAGTTTTCGTGGATCTGAAACGCACTGTGAAACCTTCCTCCTGCTTCCTGCCTAGTGCCTAGAATGGGACCGTGTACCAGGTGGTCTTTGTTGCTCCAGGAGCATTGTCTGATTAAAGGTCGGGCAGACTTTAATACTGAGCTGAAAGGATAGAAATGCTGCATATTGGTGATATTTGGTGAAGAGGTGAACTCATAGATATATCATGACTCTGTTTTCTAGACCCCCGATATTTTCAGGATGAATTATCTGAATTTATCAGTACGCGATGCCCATGACAGTTGGAAAATCAAATCATCATTAGCAATGTGGTTAACCAATGGATTTTATTGAAAGAATGACATTACATGAAAATACAGTGGTTTTGATTTTATTTATTTATTTATTTAAAGATTTTGTTTATTTATTTGACAGAGAGCACAAATAGGGGGAGTGGCAGGCAGCGGGAGAGGGAGAAGCAGGCTCCCCGCTGAGCAGAGAGCCTGATGATGATGTGGGGCTCGATCCCAGGACCTGGAGACCATGACTCCTGGTTAAGTAGCTGCTTAACCGACTGAGCCACCCAGGTGCCCCAGATAAGACATTTTGTAAACTGAGGGAGACTCGTCTTGCAGAACTGTGTTGTTTTTCCTTCCCTTAGCTTTAGGGCAGCCGGGAGTGCCTGAGAAATGCCACACATGTCTCACCTGGGAGGGGTGGTTTGTGGGGTGTCAGCTTGTGGTTTGTTCTCAGCTTGCCTTCTGCTCCATCATCAGTTTCAGAATATCCAGAATGTATGGAGGCTGAACGGAGAGTTTGTCAAACCAGAGGGAGGCCAGGGAGGGAGGGTCCTATGTGCTCCTAGACACTGGAATTTGTTTCTGTACTCATGACCCTTATTTCTCCCAAGCAGAAGATGCAAAAAGATGCTCCTTGGGCTGAATCTGGCCGACAGTTTGCTTAAGGAGCACGTGGGAAAAATAGGGGCCACCATGAAACATTGGAATGTTGCTCATCAGCATCTAGATTTTTGGTCTGTCTTGAAACAGGTGGCTGGCGGTGTTGGCCCTGCATTCCCACCTGGACACAGACTCTGGGACACAGAGCTGACGAGTGCATGCCCCCTTTAGACTAGACGTGGGCTCACCACTTTGCCACTGGGGCCGTCACCCCCTCTTGTCCATGCGCACCACGGCTGCCAGTTTATAATCCCCCTGGAACTATAGTCTCTCTTATGGCGGACAGTAGTTCTCAGACGCTGTAAAAACTGGGAGATAATCCCAGAGGGTTGTGTGTTTGGACAACAATAGAAGAGAACATTTTCTTAGAAGTGAAGATCATTCCTGTGTACTTAATATGCGAGTAGAGTGCATGGGCTGCCTCTGTTCACTTACTGCTGCAGTCTGGTCCCTGCAGGCATTTGACTTTCTGACCCCTGCATCCAGCTAAGGGGTCAGGGAGGAGCCCTTGGAGGCAGACAGTCTATTGGGAAGCCCCTTGCAGGTGCCCTACCATGCTGCTGTAAACTGGTCTCCTGCGCCCCTTGGGGACTGAGTGGATTGGAGTCTGTTTCATCCTTAATGAGTGAATTGAATAGCTCACAGCAGGGGAAGCTTTTACCCAGCAGTTTCCCACTTAGAACTGTTCTTTCCTTCGCTCCTCAGCTAAACAACTGAGCCTGCTCTTGTGTATTATCCCGTGGTATTGGGGGTAGCAGTTTTACATCTGTAGGGACACCGATCTCCCTGGCTTGAGGTCAGATTTTCCTTGTGTCATGTCTCCGTACCCTCTGCTTCACCTAACACAGAAGGCAGCACACTGCGGAAGGAGAGCCTGATGTGAGCAGGTCCTTTCCTGCCCTACGGTGTTGTACAGCAGCTGGGATGTTGTGCAAGCTGTCCAGCCATTCTGGGCTTCAGTTTCCTCGTTTGTACGGTGGGCATAGTAATGCCGACACTTATCCTCATAAGGTCAGTGGCAAGTTCTTACATGTGAAGTACTTAGTGCCTGGCACTTAGCAAGAACACTCGTTTGTTCACAGTCCTATGCCTGGCGCTCAGTAGTTTGTTCCTTGTGTAGCTTCAGCACCTAGAACAGTTCCCAACCCTCAGTTCCTGGTCAGAACATCCTTATTGCCAAGAAGGAATGAATGAATGGTTTCAGGGTAGTTTTTGAAGCCAGTGTGCATCTGAGATATGGGTACAAAGACACAGCCTGCAAACCAGAAGTCAGATGTTTGGTATGACCAAAAGGGATGTTGGTGTTCCTTCCAGTTACACGAGGTGGCCTGGGACATGTAGCCTGGATGCAAATTTATGGGTGTATTAATGGTTTATGGGGAGATGGGATGACACATTTCAGGGAATTGTGGGGCAGGTTTGCCCCAGACATGGGCCTGGGTGCCGCTGTTTGGGGACCCTTGTCTCGTGTATTAGTTTTCTATAGCTGCCATAACTGATTATCACTAATGTAGTAGCTAAACCGAGTACACGTTCATTGTCTTACAGTCTGGAGGTCAGAAGTCTGAAATGGGTCTTAAGAGTAGAATCAAGGTGTCAGCAGGGCTGCCTTCCTCCTGGAGGCTCTGGGGGAAATCTGTTTTCTTTTCTTTTTCTTTTAAAGTATTTTATATTTTTAAAAATATTTATTTATTTGACAGAGAGAGACAGCGAGAGAGGGAACACAAGCAGGGGGAGTGGGAGAGGGAGAAGCAGGCTTCCCACGGAGCAGGAAGTCTGATGCAGGGCTCGATCCCAGGACCCTGGGATCATGACCTGAGCTGAAGGCAGACGCTTAATGACTGAGCCACCCAGGCGCCCTGGAAATCTGTTTTCTTGCCTTTTGCAGCATTTTCCTGGGCCCATGGCTCATTCCTCCATCTTCAGAGTGCATCTCTCTGACCTCTGCTTCCATCTTCACCTCTCTCTGACTGGATCCTCCTTCCTCCCTTTTAGAAGGACCCTTGTGATTACATTGGGCACTCCTGGATAATCCAGGGTAATCTCCATCTCAAAATCTTTAACTTTAACCACACCTGCAAAATCCCTTTGGTCATGTAAAGTAGCATTCACAGGTTCTGGGGATTAAGATGTGGGCACTTTGGGGGCCATTATTCTGTCTACCAGGCTAGATGGGGCCCTGGGGAGTCAGAGAGGGTATCATGCTCTGGTAGAGCTGTTGTAGCCAGGAGGGGCCCATGCAAAGCAGGGTGGGCCATTCGGGCAGATGGGGTAGCAGGCCCAGGATCCAGGTGTGCCTTCACAAGTGCCTGATGAGGACTCCAGTGGTGGCTGCAGGAGTGGGAGTCGGGAAGCAGCAGCTTTCCCCAGGCTGGGGAATGTCCACACTGCACGAACTGCTCAAGTGAGTGGTGCAGGAGCATTGCAGGGGTGAGCTGACTTGGGCAGGAGGAAGGTTGTCGGTCATTCCTAGCCCAGGTCTGCGGGGGTCTGCGGGGGTCTGCGGGGGATCATGACCTGAGCTGAAGGCAAACGCTTAACCGACTGAGCCGCCCAGGCGCCCCTTAAATTTTTTTTGTTGAACTATAATATGTATTCAGAAAAGTGCATGAAACACAAGCACCCAACTCCATAACTTACAAACTGACACATGGGCGTGTCCAGTCCCCCAGAGGCCTCAGCCATTTGCTCCTAACTACTGCAGTGCCCTCTCCCCAACCCTGGGTAACCACTCTTCTGATGTCTAACATCATAGATCACTTTTGCCTGTTTTTGAACTTCATAGACATGGAATCGTGCAGCAGGGCCTCTGTTGCTCAACTTGACGTCTGTAAGGCCCATCCACAGTATTACAGAGCTGTGGCCCATTCATTCTCATTGCTCCAGAGAAGAGGTTGGCAAACTATGACCTCGTGAGCTAAGAATGGTTTTTATTGGGGCACCTGGGTGGCTCAGTTGGTTAAGCGACTGCCTTCGGCTCAGGTCATGATCCTGGAGTCCCGGGATCGAGTCCCACATCGGGCTCCCTGCTCAGCAGGGAGTCTGCTTCTCCCTCTGACCCTCCCCCCCCTCATGTTCTCTCTATCTCATTCTCTAAAAAAAAAAAAAAAAAAAAAAAAGGTTTTTATTTTTTTTAAAGGTTTGTAAAAAAACTCCAAAAAATAAATATGTAACAAAGACTATATAGCCAACAAAGCCTAGGATATAGATTATCTGGGTTTGCTGACTCCTGCTATGGAGTATTTGCCTTATATGAATATATCACCATTTACCCATTCTGTTGAAGAGCATTAATTTCATTTAAAAATCTATTATAACAGCATAATTGTGACTTAAACAATTCTTTTTTTTTTTTTAAAGATTTTATTTATTTATTTGACGAGAGAGCACAAGTAGGCAGAGCAGCAGGCAGAGAGAGAGGGAGAAGCAGACTCTCCTCTGAGCAGGGAGCCCGATGCGGGACTCGATCCCAGGACCCTGGGATCATGACCTGAGCCGAAGGCAGACGCCCAACCGACTGAGCCACCCAGGCGCCCCGTGACTTAAACAATTTTAAGAGTAATATACACACATGACAAAAATTCAGATGATACACAAGGGCATAAAATAAAAAGCAAATGTCAATTGCTGAGGCTAGGTCCATTCACAGAGGTCACCACTGCTGACAGCATCTTTTTTTGGAGATTCTTCTGTTTTGACATAGTTGGGGTTGAAGGTTTTTGGGGTTGGGGTGTGGACTTGGGTTGGGTTAAGCAAAATGTCACCCACGTTTTCTTCTGGTACTTCTGTGATTTCTTCTGAAAATATTTGATACTTGGAATTTATTGTAGTGTTAGGGTGAATTAGGTAGTAGGTTCCATATCTAAATCCCAGGAGCTCATCAGTTGTGTCAACATGAATTATCAAATAATTCAACTTTTTCTGTTTTGACGTGAAGTCATTTAATTTGTAATTGAATGTGGATATGGAACTTTGGACTGGGCTACCCGCTGAGGCCCCCACTGACCAGGAAATCAATGAATGGGCTTGAGGATGGATCTACGCTCCACAGCCTCAGGGGCCTGCTGAGCCCCTGGAAACGGTAAAGCAGGCCGGGTATTTGCATGTTCGATGCTTTGGAATATTCTTCCCGTTGACAAAGAAACATGCTTTCTGTCTTTGGGAATAAGAGGAGTTGCCAAATCATGGAGACTCCAGAGTCCAGTGGCTCAAACAAGAAACAAAAAACAAGAGTTTTTTTCTTTCTCATGTATTCATCCTAATTTAGGCAGTTGCTCTGATCTTCAAGGTCATCTGGGATTGGGGCTTTCCTACCTCTGTACTCTCATCCCCTAGGATGGGGTCTGTATCTCATAGTGGAGTTTGTCTCATCCCCACACATTCCATGTAGAAAGAGGAAATGAAATAGTAAGTGGAGTGTGGGAAATTTCCTTTTCAGAGTTTTATTTATTTAAGTAAGCTTTATACCCCCACGTGGGGCTTGGACTCACAACCTAAGATGAAGAGTCACATGCTCTTCTGACTGAGCAAACCAGGAACCCTGGAAAATTTCCTTTTCGAGGGATATGACTTGGGAATTGTGCACATTGCTCAGCTTATGCCCCAGAGCCTGGACCTGAGTCTTGTGGTCACAGTTAGCTGCAGGGATACTGGGGAAAGTCATATTTGGCCTTGTGCATACCCCAAGTTTGGGGTGGGGGGGTTCTATTGCCAAAAAGAAGAAGGTTAGAAAGGAAACTGGAATTAGCGGTTTTCTGTTACCTTAGCTCTCTTTTTCTTACTTTCTGATAAGTACATGGTTATAGAGGACTTGTTTTTCTACTACAGGGAAAGTTGCACTATGGGTGGGATGATGAGAGGTAACTGAAACTCCTGGTTGGGAACACAATAGGGAGTGGTGGGGATTGTGGCTCCTTGGAGAGCTTGAGCATGGGGTAGGTGCAGGCCACTGCTAATCAGGGACTGCTGCTTATTGCCCTGCAGGAATGCAAGCTTAGAGTTAACAGGTTTGATTTTTTTTTTTTAATGAGAAGTTTTTTTTTTTTTCCCTAAAGATTTCATTTATTTATTTGACAGAGAGAGACACAGCGAGAGAGGGAACACAAGCAGGGGGAGTGGGAGAGGGAGAAGCAGGCTTCCCACAGAGCAGGGAGCCCAATGCGGGGCTCGATCCCAGGACCCCGGGATCATGACCTGAGCCGAAGGCAGATGCTTAATGACTGAGCCACCCAGGCGCCCCTGAGAAGTTTTTTTTTTTAATTTAATTTAATTTTATTATGGTAGTCACCATACAATTCATCATTATTTTTTGATGTAGTGATCCACAATTCATTGTTTTCGTATAACACCCAGTTTTTTAATGAGATTGTTTTAAAAAAATGAGTTGTTTGATTTTTCACTCGTGGTTCAATTTAAGAAATGCTGTATTGATGAATCAATATAAGTGTGTGAGGCACCTTTGGCCCATGGACCTCTGATTTATGATTTCTGCCATAACTACGCCTCGTCAAGACAGTACTATCATCTGGCCGGCAGAGCTTGGGGACACCCTAGGACTATCAGCTCCATAAGTGGGGAAGTTGAGACTTTTACACACCAGTGATGACCATTTTGGTTCACTTTCTCAAAACGGTAATTTGATATATTCTAGCAAAATTAAAAATGTGTACACTCTTTGACTCATCAATTTCACTTCTGGGAACATGTCATTCAGGGAGATTGTGCATATGCACATTAACTTATATTTGAGGTTATTCATTGCAACCCTGCAGTAGTAAATTGCTGGAAGTTGTCTGAATGTCCATCAAGAGGGACTGGTTAAATACATTTCGGTGCATTTACCCACTGGAATGATATGCAGCCATAAAAAAGAGTGAAAACATTCTATATTGGCTGTAACTGAAGGATATCTCTAAGTGAAAAACAAAACAAGATGCAGAACAGCATATAGAACAGTTATTTATGTTAAAAGAAGGAAAAACACAGGGGACTGGGTGTGCTTGTGCATGCTTTTGTAAGTCTAAAATACTTCTGGAAGTTTCCTAAGAAACTGATAACTGGAACTGGTTGCTTCTGGAAATTTGAGTGGCTGTAAGACAATTGTGGAGGGAGATGTTTTACTTGAGAATCTTGTACCTTTTGAAGTTTGAACCATGTAAATGTTTCACCTATTTAATAAGTAAATAGAACTAAGATCATAAAACAAGCAAGATTAGTGAGGCCCAGCGAGGGTGAAAGAGCGTGCCGAGGGTCACACATCACCTCCCAGCACGTGCTTCATCTCCCTGGCAATCTTCCCATGCTGCTGGCTTCTGCTCTTACAGACTGTTCAGAAGAATCTCTACCTGATTAACTAGCAAATGGGAATCTATTTTACCAACTTAGAGCATTCATTTGGTTCTTTGCTGGAGCCCCTGTTTTCTCCGCCTGAAGCAAGACTCTCTTCTGCAGGATCTCGGGCTCCAAGGTACGCCTCTGATATTATCTGCAGCTACTTTGCAGCTCACGGAACAGGGCTGGGCCCGCTTCTCTCTGTTGCCTTCATCGCCTGAGAGTCTGTAACCCTAGCAGCTGGTTAGGGGGTCAGGCAGCACAGAGCGTTAGAATTCCAGGAAGTTGGAGGCTCTTGTGACGCTTCACCTCCCCCAGTGACACCAGGAAAAAGAGTGATTTCTTGGTTACTGAAAGGGGGGGTGCGGGTGGAGAGACACAAATGCAGGGCCTTTGTGAAGTGAGGCAGGCAGCCTTTCTGGTGCCTGGCAGAGGTGCTGACCTCTTTCTTGAAGATTAGAGAGATGTTGGGAGCTGCAATGGGATTGGAGTCTGGTAATTAGCTCTTTACCTGTGTCCTGAGGATTCTCAACCCAGTTGCTTGTCAGGGGAGCTCGGGAGAGGATATACTGTGTTCTGACCCGAGATGAGTTAGAATGTACTCCTTGTTTAAACAAAATGAGGAATCCGGGTGTCTGAGGATTGTACTGTCACCTTAAATTTCCCTAGTGCAGTAGGATCCAGCGTGGGGCACGACTGATCACTTACATTGTGTGTTAGGTGTTGTACAGGTGTGGCCTCAGTTATCTTAAATAACAATGGTTTAAGCAAGATGGGAGTGTATGTAATAGGGTGTAAATACACATCCAGACCTGGTACAGCAGCTCCACTCTGTAAAACCCCACCATTCCTAAGGGGTGGGTCTGTCTTCATGGTCCAAGATGGAGCCCCAGCCATCCTTCCTATATTCTAGGCAGCCGGACAGGGAAAGGCTAAGGGCAAGAAAGTATACGTCCTTGCTCCTTAAGATCACTTTTTAAAGAAGTTGCTTGTAGAACCTCCCTCATGTCCCATTTCTTGAACTTAGTTATGTTAACTTGGCTTCCCCTTGAAAGCAGAACCTGATAGAAGGACTTAGGAGCAGGTAATTTATTTTGGGAATGGATTCAGAGGAAGTGGAATGAGGTGCCTGGGAAGAGGAAATGGGGTAGGAGGGAGAACCGGTTCAGGGCTGCACAGTGCTTACCGATGTGAGCAGCGGGGGCTCAGCCCTGCAGAGATGGCTTCTGGGAGCCGTGTGGGGGATACCTTAGGGTGTTTGCCCGAGATGTGGTAGAGGGGAGTATTCACCCTGTTTGTCGGTCAAGGGCTTCTCCCAGCTCACTAATTCCCTTGCACGTACAGTTTTGCACATGTGCATAATGGCTGGGAAGAATTTCTTTGGAGACTCTGAGCAGCCAGCAAGGGATCTGCGGTGCCCCCGACATCTGTCGATCCCGGGACTCCAGGAACATGACCTGAGCTGAAAGCAGTCGCTTAACCAACTGAGCCACCGGTGTGCTCCCCTCTGGCTGCAACAACAACCAGAATAAGAAGGATGGGCTGAAAGGGTGCAGGATGGGGTGTTACTTATATGGCCTCCCTTAGCTGCCGAGGAACCTGGGAAATGTAGTTTTTGTTTGTAGTGGTCATGAGCACCCCCTCTTCCCCGGCCAAAACATGGGGGCTGATGATTGTTGAGAGGATGCTGGAGAATAAATGGTGGAAGCAGACACACTATAATCTTTATTTGTCCACGAATTAGGGATTTGTCAGTCTCAGTGGCTGGGAACTCAGTGGAGAGTGTATAAAAAGCCCTCTGAGTGGCCAAGTACTAATGTACATATTCGTAGGCTGGCTTCTCAGACCCCACTTGAGACCTCTTCACTCTTACTTTGGGCACAGTTCTAACACACACAGTGGTCTGTCTTCCCAGTGCCAGCACATAGGATTAGATGGACTGGGGCAAGTTTCTGAGGGTCTGTCCACAGGTTGGACCCTAGCATTTTCTTCCAATTCCACTCTGTCCTTTGTAGATGTTCAGCGTGACTTCTAGAAATGTGGGTGTTCCTTCCTCCCTTAAAACTTGTCGATGCCCTTGGGAGCCGGTCCTACCTTCCTCTCCATTCTCTTCCCTGTGTCCCTTGGAGTCCTAATCCATGCAGGATTTCTTCCAGTGCCGTCTGCAATCATGTGTCCTCTTGTCTAGAGTCTTCTTCCCCATCTTTCCCTTGGCCATTCCTTGTCGTCCTTCAGTTTTCTGCTGGGAATTAGATGGGGTAGGGCCTCCCCCCACAGGCTCTGATGGCACATAGCCAGTCATTTCTTGGTCAGTGGTCTTTCCACGTGACTGGACTGTGCTCTGTGAAGGCAGGGATGAAGTTGTGTCTGCCCAGTTCATCACTGTATTTCCAGGACCCAGCACAGAGTAGATGCCAGTAAGTCTCTGTGGAATGGATGGAAACACACCATATCTCTGATCCCAGGTAGCTTCTTTCCAGTGTGTGCCCTTGATTCCTGGGTGTGAGAGGGTGTTAGAGTTCCTGCCAGGCCCCTCCTACTGTTCCGGTGCCATTCTGAGCTCATGCTTTATTGTTGGGGGGCTGAAAGACCAGCATTGTAGCTTTCTGTTAGAACTCGCTCTTAGGGGTGCCTGGATGGCTCAGTCGGTTGAGCATCTGACTCTTGATTTCAGCCTAGGTCATGATCTCAGGGTGGTGGGATTGAGCCCTGTGTTGGGCTCTGTGCTTGGTGGGGAGTCCGCTGGAGAGTCTCTCTCTTCTTCTCCCTCTGCCCCCCCTTCAGATAAATAAATAAAAATCTTAAAAAAAAAAACTGCTCTTAGTTGTTGCTGGTACCCAAGGCTCAACACAGATTTACAGAAGAGGGAGCTCAGTGAGTGAATCAATCATCCAACAAGTTAGTCGTATTCAAAGTGGGACATTGCCTCCTACTGCATCTTGGGTATATTGGAGGCCGAGGAACTTGCCATTTGCAAAATTGGTTCTCTTTTCCATTCTTGCTGTTACCCTTTTGCTTTCAATTAAAAATATCCACAAACCTAAGCTATTTCCCCCCAAATATAAAACAAACTCAGGGAATATTAAAGCTGAACTATTCGTCTTCCTGAAAATTCTTAGAAAACATTCTTCCTCCCAACCCTGGTTTTAAAACTAATATTGAAAATTTGGAGAATACAGAAAAATATGAAGAGTACAAATAAAAGTCACCCAGGAAAAGTCACCATTAACTTACTTTCTCCCAATCTTTGTTTTTGTTTTGTTTTATATTGTTTTAATTTAATTTCAATTAATTAACATATAGTATATTATTAGTTTCAGAGGTAGAGTTAAGTGATTCATCAGTTGAACACAACACCCAGTTACCGCATCCCCCACCCCTACTTTCTCCCAATTTTTGTGCAGTGTAGATCCACATGCATGCACACACACATGCTCACATACTGGGAACTGATTATCCTAAATGTAAAGGTTTATACTTTGATATACCTTGACTTTTTTTTTTTTTTACTTTTCGTGAGATTTTGAGTATGGTCCTATGTCTTTAAATATTCTTCAGGAATGATTTTTGAAGATTGCGGAGCATTTCTGTGCAGGTGCATACCTTTTAAAATGTAACCAATTGGGCGCCTGGGTGGCTCAGTTGGTTAAGCGACTGCCTTCGACTCAGGTCATGGTCCCGGAGTCCTGGGATCGAGTCCCACATCAGGCTCCCTGCTCGGAAGGGAGCCTGCTTCTCCCCCTGACCCTCTCCCCTCTCATGCTCTTTCTCTCTCTCTCTCTCTCAAAAAAAAGAAAAATGTAACCAATCTATATTTTTGAGTGGTTAGATTGGTGTGGCTTGTCACTGTCATGGGTTTGTTTTAATGAATTTTCTTGTATCTCTGATGATTTCTTTTTTCTTTTTCTTTTGTTTTTTAAAGATTTTTTATTTATTTATTTGAGAAAGAGAGAATGAGAGACAGCACGAGAGGGAAGAGGGTCAGAGGGAGAAGCAGACTCCCTGCCGAGCAGGGAGCCCGATGCCGGACTCGATCCCGGGACTCCAGGAACATGACCTGAGCCGAAGGCAGTCGCTTAACCAACTGAGCCACCCAGGCGCCCCTCTCTGATGATTTCTTATAGATTATTAGGAATACAGTTCCTAGGTTAAGGGTATCATTATTTTTCAGTCTTTCAATTCATGTTGCCAAATTAATTTTTAGGTAATTTGTTAATGTCCACCAACAATAAGTTTTTATCTTCTTTAAAACTGCACCTTCAGCAAAGGTAATTATAATAGTTTATAAAAAGTCAACTTGATAGTCTCCAGATTACCTTCTAAACTTCCAGGATCAGATGGGTTTTTTATGTAGCTCTGATTAGTTGTGAATAAAGCTGCTTTCTCTCCTTATTAAAGTGTTTATATGTCACCTATTTCCAAAACAGGATGTGTAGCAGCCCACAGCGAAAGCACAGAACTCTGGCACGAGACTTAAAAACAGCTGTTTTCACTTCACATTTTATTAGAACATTTTCAAGTGTTAGAAATATTCACATCCATATTGCTGTGGGGGTGACTGAGGCGGGCAGGCGCTCCATGATTGATTGGTGATGTCTGCCACAGGCGTGGCTGTGTGTGTGTGGGAAAGATTGGGGGCTACCAATCTTTCGGGTCAGAGGCTACCCCTGACCCGTAGCCCTATGCAGCCGCTCACAGCTCATCAGCTCTGAGTGAAGAAAGTTTAGAAAAATGGGTCAGAGCGAAGTGGTAAGAGACCCCTCTGGAGTTGGACTCCGCTTCTCCCGAGCTGTGCTTCTGTTTCCTCATGTCTCTGGCCCTGCTCTGGGTTGTCAGCAGTCTTGAACTGCAGAGCCATGATGCGAACAGCCAGCACGGAGACAGGGAGGAAGGACAGAGGGTGCACTGAGGAGGCCATGTGTCCCAGACGTGGGTCTTTGATGTATGCCCTTCGTGATTTGTTGTTGTCCCATCTGGGGTGTTCCTGTGCTGTTTTTTTTATTTAATATGTAATTTTAAAATGGACTCGATTTTACTTAAATATGTGTATCTTAAAAGCAGTGTCTATCACTGTCACAAGCCAAGAGGAGCATCACTTGCTGTAAATAGATGAAAACCTTCAAAATAAAGACAATGGAAACAAAACAATGGTCTTAAATTCCAGCTAGATACTGTTGCTTGCCAAAAGCTTTCAGACAGAAGCGTGCTGTCTCTTGGTTAACAAGGGTGGATAAGCCAAATGTTAGAGATTCATTGGCACAAGACTGAGGCTTTCTTTTGGAGAAGGATTGCAGAATCGGGAAGGGAGTAGCTTTCTAATTGTGGGATTCCCTATTCCTGAAAACATTTGGTAAACAGCCCTCTACACCGGTGGAGGGGCCTAAGGGCTGGTGAGGACAGGTTTGGGAGGATGTTGGATGCCAAGCCAGAAGGGAGTGGTGTGTTGGCGGGCAGTCTTCCTGGATACTTTTGGGGGCTTGTGTGGGGGCACGGGAGAAGTTTGTTTGAAAGCACAGTTATTGATGAGTCAGGCTTCACTGCTCCCCAGTTGGATATTCCCATTCAGGCAAATAGTTCCCTCTTTGGTCCAGTGGTTGGTGAGAGGAAGCCTGCCCAGTGGACCTACGCCTGTCTTTAAACAGGCACCAAATAGCATCCCCGTTCTTCTGGAGGCGTCCCATGTTACTTGAGCTCCCGTGAGTTCTGGCATGAAAAAAATAAAATCGAGCTGGCACCATGTCCCAGTGGCATGTGGTGCGGGTGTGTGCAGTTGGATTATTTTTATTTATGATAGCTGATTCACAATCGTCTCCATGGCGATGGGGGGAGCTGAAGGCTGAGGGAAGAAGTCATTCGTCGCATTATTAAATGACCCAATGAAAGGAAAAAAGCCCTCAAACACATTAAGGATTAATTTAACGTCATGGCCTTGCCTGGCGGGTCATTACCTGTCCCTGCTACAGATGTTGGCATTTCTATTTCCAGAGTGTTCTGAACAGAGTGTGGCTCATCTGTTTGCATTTGAATGTCACTCTTAGCTCAAATACAGCCAGATGCTGAGGGTCAGAAGGGTCACTAACGACTTCATCAGGAGATGCTCTCTGCCATAGAACATTTGGGAAGATGTCGTTCTCGATGCCAGTTTGTGCGTGTGTGTATGTGTGTGTGTGTGTATTTCTTAATACACTTGAATACATATAAAATAATTTTAGGAAATATAACCATACAAAGGACACACGTGTATCTACCACATAGGGTAAATGGGTGACATGCAAAGGATGACAATATGTCTTGACATCCCCAGACAGTCCCAGCTTTTTCTTGTCTTAGCAAAATCCTTAATCATATCCCTTTTCACTCTCAAAACCATGTTCGGGTTTGGATGAGAGATTGTGCGTCTGCTGTCTTTGTAAGCTTCCTTCATGTCGCTTCTCTCACGCTAAGCCTTGCACTTGGGAGACTGAGCCGTGTTGCTGTGCGTGGCGGCAGTCCCTCTGTGTCTATGGCTGTGTACTATTCCACCGCAGTAACGTCACAATTTGTCCATTTTCCTGCCAGCAGACATTTGGATTGTCTCTTGCTTTTCGCTCCGATGAACAATGCTGCTCTGAACATTTTTGTGGGTGCATCCTGATGCACACGTGCGTACCTTCTCTTGGCTCTGTGTCTAGAATTGCTGACTCATGGGTTCAGTGCATCTTCAACTTGACTAGGTGATGCCAGACTCTTTTCCAAAGTGGTTGTACAGGTTTATGCCCCCACTGTCGATGTGGAGGTGTTCTGGTGACTCTGCGTCCTTGGCAACGCTTGGCGCCAGACTGTGCAATTTTTACCAGTCTGATGGGTGCAAAATGGTATGTCATTGTACATTTACATCTCCAGTGTTGTCTGGGGCTGTTGCTAGCTTGCCCAACTCTGGGGTTCAGATGAGGATGTTTGCCTTCCTGTAAATAGGAGACCAGAATTCTCCAATGTTACCTTTATAGTAATGAAGTTATTTGGATCTCTCTTAGCCCTACTTCTTTGTCTTAGTTGGTTGAAAATATGGGTGGGGAAAAAGGGGTTGCACTTAGGGGTGTTGAGAAGGAAGAACTCCCATTTTTGTTTTCCCTCAAACTACTTCCAGAACACTCTGACACCTGATGTGTGGGGCTTTCTTCCATAAACTGACTCTCAGACGCTCGCTGGGTATCCTGCACTTGAACTCCGTTCTGACTGTGTTTACCTGCAGTTAGCATCAGACCCCACAGGTTAAGGGCTCTGTCCCAATAGACTGCCCCCATTTCAGGTCTAGTCACAAGTCCCGGTTGTCCCCTGTGCTTCCAACTAACTGACTGTAGATTGGAGGTTCCCACGACCCCCTCCTTGGATTCTACCATTTGCTTGAATGGCTTGTGGAACTCTGGGAACCAGTGTATTGATTAGTTTACCAGTTATAAAATGATAGCAGCTCAAGAGCAGCCAGATGGGAGAGAAGCAGAGGGCGAGGGCTGTGGGAAGAGGTACAGAGCTTCCAGGCCCTCTCTGGGTGTGCCACCTCCCCCCCACCCCCCTCGCCCCCGACACCTCCACGATTCATCAGTCTGGAAGCACTCCAACCCTGCCCTTTTGGGTTTTTATGGAGGCTTCATTATGGGAAGCACAGATTAATTCATTGGCCACTGGAGATTAATTCAATCTCCAGCCCCTCTCTCCTCTCTGGGGGTCAGGGGTGAGGCTGGAAGTTCCAACCCTCTGATCACTTGGTTGGTTCCCCTGGCAACCAGCCCCCATCCAGTGGTTGTGCTACTGCTTTCCAAAACCCACCTCATTAACATAAACTCAGGTGTGCCTGAAAGGGGTTTGTCCTGTCTAAGACTCTTGCCTTCATGCTCTTAGCACTCAGGAAATCCCAAGCGCTTTAGGAGCTCTGTGCCAGAAATAGGGACGAAGACCAAATATATATTTCTTTATTGTAGATCATGTCGTAGGTGTCCTGAAGACTGCCACACACAACTAATAAGGGAGATAATGCTCTCCCTTATCACTTAAAAATTTTCACCCATCCCAGACCTCCCTGACCTAGATCCTCAGCAGGGGTCTTCACTCCTCTCATGGAGCTCCAGCTACCCTGACTCACAAAGTTTACCCTGCACTCTGCATTCGTAGGATTTGTTTGTGGATCCATCCTTTTAAAACCCACCCTTTCAATCCTACTCTGTTAGTCCTTTGTGGGGTGTTCTTGCTTCCTTAATTTGAGATCTTCCTAAGTTTTCTTCATCTTGACACGTCCCTCAGAACCTTGTGCAGTGTTTTGTCGAGGCTCATTCTTCCAGGAAATGTTTGGCAGAGTCCACTGTGTTCCAGGCCTGATGATGGTGGCTAAGTAGTCAAAGAAACCCAAGTCCTTGCCCTTGTCAGGGATGTGCCTTCCAGAAGAAATGGAAGAAATATACCGGAGTAAGGTGATGTGACTTTGGACAGGAGGAATATCCAGATTCTTAAGGAGACTTTCTTTGCCTGGAGAAGTTGGATAAAGTTTCCCAGATGAAGTGGGTTTTGAAGGATGAGTAGGAGTTGAACAGATGGCGAGAGAGCTGCCAGGAATCTGCATTGGTTAAGTCAAGCATGTCCTGCCTCCCTAGCTTTGGAGATTATTGTAGATCTGTTATTTTGTACCCATGAAAACCTTTGGCTGGAAAACTCTTTTAAAGATAAATATTAATGAAAATGAAAAGCTGTCCTTTCAGTATCCATGGGGTCTTGACTCTGGGCATTAATGCAATGGAAATGAGGTAAGAAATCGGTGCTGGTGGTGACTTTTATTCATTCATTCCTTTATTTGAATGCAGAGTTTGCATCTGTTGGATGTTTGAATAAAAGATAAAGGAAAATAGAGGAAACCTCATTCTTAGAAGTGTGACTGCTCCGGCTTCTGTTCTGACCTCGCCGGGGTCAGACTGTCACCACCAAGGTGTGTCCTCCCAGCGTCACACTGTGGGTCTGATCACAGTGGCTGGCTTTGCACTGAGTCCTTTTGGGCATTTGGCTAATTAGAATGAAACCATCAGGTGAAATGGACTACTTGTCCTAGACTTTGTTTTAATGATCATGAGATGGGATCTCTGATGAGCTGGCCCTGGGCTATGCTTGACTCTGGGCATCTCAAGGCTCTTTGGGCGTGTTAGTCAAGGCTGAATGGCTGGGCAGGAGTTGGGAATGAGATGTTTTTCTAAGTGGGGAAACCTTGAGAGAGTGTTTGTATGGGTGTGAGTCCCTCCTGCCTTTGGGGGCTGCCTGTCTGTTAAGCAATGCTTGCTTTGACCTTGGCCTTGACCGACCCTTGGTGCGGCTGTCAGTCAGATGAACAGAAGCATTGGCATCTCCCCTGGCAGCTGGCTCGGGAAAGGCTGTCAGAGCTGTGGGCTGGGGACATTGGCTTGCCTCCCAGAGGGCTCTTGTGCTGTTTAAATCTGGAAAGAGGACTGACCCAGGGATTGGGCTGGTGGGAAGCAGGTGGGGCTGCAGGTCCGATCTGGGCACAACTTTGGGTTCTAATAAAGCCATCTTTCAGCACACTGGCTTACCACGTGGGATTTTCATGCAGAGGCTGCAAACCGGAGGACCTGAGCTGGATTTATGGGCATTGTGGGTTGAATTGTGTCCCCCAAGAAGATATGTCCAAGCCCTATTCCCCGGTGCCTGCTCATGTGACCTTCTTTGGAAATGGGATTTTTGCAGACGTAGTCAGGTTACCATGCACTCATTAGGGTGGCCCTAATCCATATGACTGGGCTCCTTATAAGAAGACGAGAGAGGCTCAGGGAGGAAGTCGTGTGAAGCAGGAGACCGAGATGGACTGGCATGACGTGGCTAGCAGCCAAGGAGCACCAAGGACTGACAACACCAGGGATAAGAGAAAGGCACAGCAGATTCTCCCCTGGAGTCTTCAGAGAGAGAAGGCCCCGCTGACTTCTTGCTTTTGGACTTCCAGAACCGTGAACAAATAAACGATTAGTTTAAGCCACTCAGTTTGTGGTAAACTTTTATGGCCGCCCTAGGAAACTCATACCGTGGTTTAAAAATATTGGACTAATTTGAAAATCGAGATTTCATGTCAAAAAGTGGGATTTCTGGCATCTCTAGAAAAATCAGCTGTGTGCCCATAGAACTGATGTCCTGAGATGGGAACCGTGTGGACACCTTCTGTTCACCCCAGTCACCACCACTCCCAGTTGGCTGCCGACGAGCGGGCTTTGCCTGCTGGGTTTCCCTTCGAGCCCCCGAGGTACCTGACTCTGTGGCCCCCACTTTTGCGACAGTGGCCCGTTGCTGGCTTTCCAGCTTCGGGAGCAGGGCCTGGCGAACTGTGGCCCATGGGTCAAGTCCAGCCGGCTGCCTGTTGGGATGATTTTTTCCCAGAACCCCGCCATGCCGATGTGCGCATAGACGGCCCAGCGTTGCGTTCACACGCCGCAGCACGGCTGACTAGCAGTCGCAGAGACCGCGTGGCCTCCGAGGTGGAAGATTTATTCTCTAGCTCTTTACAGAAAGAGGCTGCTGAGCCCTATTCTAGAGAATCAAGAAAAACAGATCTTTATGAGGTTTTCCCCTATTTTTAAGTGAGGGCAACTAATTCATGTTGGCTTTTCTTTATTCTTATTTAAAATTTTATTAAAAAGTGTTTAAAGTTTGAGTCTAGTGGACACACAGGTGCTACATTAGATTCAGGTGTCCAACAGTGATGCGCTACTCTATACTTCATGCTATGCTCCGTATTGGTTTTCAGTTTCAAAACATGTATCTGTCAATCAAGGGCTTCTTTCCATGGCAGCAAATGTGAATCTCTGCCGTTTTTTAAATATACCATGACTTATGGAACCGATTCTTTACTAATGGGTATTTAGGCAGTTCTGCTTTAAATTTATATGAACTAGTCAGGCCTGCCTAAGGAGCCCCACACTTGGGCGTTGAGCTTCGTTTTGGGGTGTGGAGGGAGGGAGGGATTGGGGTTAGTTAGCCAGACTGTAGAGAGCCAGTAGACTCTGCGATCACTCTTGCCGAGTCTCACACTGTGATCCTCCCCGTCCACAGAGGACCACACCAGAGAGGACGGAGCTAACAGCAAAAAGGACTGGTTTGGGTGTAGGGAGGAAGCTTTTGTTGTTAAGGTTGGCAAATCCTAGAAAGAGTAGCTGAAGAACTCCAGAGTGCCCCTCTCTGAAGGCCTTCTAAGAAGTGACAACTCTGCCCAGGTTGGGCTATAGCCCAAGGATGGAAGATGTGTTTGGCCACATCTACTCTGGCATGAATGGCTGCCACCAGCCCAGCACTGGGCAGGTGCCACAGCCTGTCTTGCCCACCAGGAGGAAGAGCCATGCTGGGCAGAGATGCGGGTCATTGGTGGTGGGAATATTTGGGCATCCAGTCACACTTCTGCCGTCCTTCAGTTAGAGGGTAAGGGCTAGCTCAGCTGATCCTGTGTCCTCTGGCCTCCGGGGTCCTCATCTTGGTTGGCTGGCTCCATCCATCTGTACAAGGCTGGTTAGGTCCATTCTAGGCTGTGTGGCTGTGTGCAGAAAAGGGTCAACATTGCAGACCTGAGGCTCTTATCTTTTGAAAGGGCTGCTTGCAAGTTTGCCTGTTGGTTGGTGTCAGGGAACTTGGCACTTGAGCTGTTCCCTAAGTGATGAGTGAGGTTCATGATCCCGTGCAAACAGTGGGAGTTACGGTGGACACTTGCTTTCCTCTGAGCGTCTGGAATTTGGGCACATGCTAGGCAGAGTGCCTACAGGACCAGTTCCCAGCAAAAACCTTGGGTCCTGAGTCTCAAGTCGGCTACCCTGGGCAAAGCATCACACGTATAATGCTGCATTTTTGTGGCTAGAGGAGAGTGAGGTCTGTGTGATGCTCCCGGGAGGGAGAGAGTTTGAGGAAGTGTCTACAGACCCTGCCTGTATCTTTCCCCCTTGCCGATCCTGTCGTGTAATAAACCATCGCCGTAAGTACAACGACATGCTGAGTCCCGTGAGTCCTTCTAGTGAATCACCAACTGTATGAGTGGTCATAGGAAACTCCCAAACAGGATGACTCATTGTCAACTCAAGTTCAGAATTAGAAGAAAATTCAGAGTGCATGCCGTGATGATAATGATAATGATTAAAAGTATCGGTGATGATATTACTAACCAGTCCTCACAACGTGCCAGCGTCTATGCTAGCCACTTGACACAGATGAATTGAATCATCCTCAGATTGTAGATACTCCTCTTCTCCCCAGCTCATAGATGAAAGGTCTGAGGCACGGAGACAGTAAGCAGCTTGCTCTCTGTCACCTAGCTCATAAGTGGCAGAGCTCAGAATGGAACCCCCAGATTGTGACTTGCAGATACTTGGGAGCCTCCTCCTAAAACACAGGACTCTCCTGGGGGCCAGTGCGTTTTGGAAACAAGCTTTAGTCGCAGGATGCCAAATACTGTCTCTACCTTTTTTTGATGAGGGGGTGCATATCGGTGATAACAAGTCATCTCAAAATTTCAGTGGTGTAAAATGACAACGTTTATTCCTTGCTGAGTCTTTGTGTCCGTCCCAGGCTGGCTGGGGACTCCGCTCTGGGACATCCCCATCCAGGGAGCCAGGCTGCTCGAGCAGCCACCATCCTCGCTCACTGCGGGTGCCCTGGCAGAAGGAGGGTCTCGCCTCTGCACCTGGCTGCTCCGGACCAGCAGGGACCGCTGTACCCCATTGGCCAGAGAGGCCCATGAGGCTGCCCACACATGAGGGGGCCAGGAAGTGAATCCCACTGCGGACCCAGAGGCCGAAAGTAGAACTATTTAGTGACAAGAGCACATGGAATACTACAGTGGGGATTAGAAAAGAAGACCTTTTCAGCTGACACCAGCTTTGGGGGAAGATTACTCACTGAAGGAAGAGCCAGAGTTGGGAGCCGAGAGGTGGGAGGGAGCTGGTTATTGTCAAAGGCAGAAGTGAGAAAACAGGGGGCCAGATAGTTAAGTCCTTTGAGAGCAAGTGAAAGTAATTTCCATGACAACAATTCAATTAGAGAGCAACATGAAGTTCTCCTCTGTAAGGGAACACTGAGGAATTATCACCACAATGAACCTTGGGGGTGGAGAGGGGAGAGAAAGTGCCCCAGCAGGGCACCCCCAGCAGTTCCTGGATGTGGGGCATGCCCCCTCATCGGTGAGCCAACCCCTTCACCGAGGAGGCCAGCACACACACAGGGAAAAGGGGGGGGGCGTTTGCCAAAATAAGCAAATGCAAGAGTGGGTGAGAAGGAAGGCAGAGAGGGCAGGGATGGGCAGGCCATGAGGGAGACGCCTGGTGTTTTGCTTTCAGTATGGGGTGACATGGGCGTATGGGTTGGCTGGTAGGGTTGCAGAAGAGGTGTTGAAATGCTTCCCCGTAGAATTAAAATTCAGACTCAGGGTTGGGGTGGGGGAAGAGAATGAGGCCCCAGGGTGTGGTGAGAAGCATCAGGCTTTGCAATCACACACCCATGGCTTTGAATCCACTTTTTCCATTGCTTTCTGTGGTTTGAACGTAAGCTCCTTGAGCCTAATCCTCCTAAGTAAATATGCCTGTTAGTAGGATGATACTCAGTAATAATGTGGTCTTGTGTCTGGCACACAGTAGGTCCTCTCTTTAATGTGCATGTACTTCCCTGTCTTTGATTAGGGGTGATGTAAAAGAGATTCCATCTCCGGTGCAAACTCTGGAGTTTTAGTAATGGGCTCCCTGGAGCCTGTGTTAAGGATTCTGAAGCTCACTGAGAGAGAGTGTAGCAGTTGTTCTTGGTGTCTGTTATGGACATGGGAGGAGGTGTTGTGTGCACTACATAGTTGCCATCCTTGCTTTCCATCTGAGCCTTATTCTTACCACCTCCTTCCATGCATCCTTTGCTCCAAATTGGTTAGTGGTCAACTCACTGCCCCCTAAGCAAGCTGTGTGCTGACTACTTGCCCTGTGCCCTGGTGTCCCTGCCTTCTCAGGCCTGGAGCACTATCTCTGTTCATTCCTCATCTCATCCAGATTTGTCCTATTCTTCAAGGATCAGCTGAGACCCCTCCCCAGGGAAGCTCTTCCCACCCACCACTGCTCTGGTCGTTCCAGGACTAAAGGATGTCATCTTCTGCTGAATTCCCATAACACTCACCACCTCTTCCGTGGTCTGTACGCACATGCCCGAACAGCCTCTCATGTAGGCAATGGTGTTCTTCCTGTGTGAGGGTGGCTGGCTCCCAAGGGTAACCATGTTGTCCGCTACTCCTCCCTTATGGCCTTACCACCTGCCCACTGACCCCAGCCCTTTCCTATTCCGGATGATTTAGTTGGCAGAGGATGGAAGTGTACTATTTAGGGGCTTGGAGTTGGCAATCAGGGATTCTGGCTAGGATTCTCAGCACTGCCCCTTTAGGGCTGTGTGACCCTAGATAAGTTCCTTGACCTCTCTCAGCCTCAGACTTCTCTTCTAATAATACTGGAGTCATGGGGAGCATGCAGTGGGATACCGTGTGTTCGGTGCTTTCTCAGTTTTGGGCACACAGTAAATGCTTACTATGTGGTATCCGCCATTGCTATTCCTCCTCGTCTCTCTGCCCTTCTTCTGTGCCCTGTTGGAGGACCACCATTTCAATGTGGTCTTTTCATCTTTTATGCCGCTGGTCCTACAAGGATTGATTGGGCATCACTGGGAGTCCAGCTGGTGCAGGCTGGATGTCATGGAGGGCTTGGTCCAGGAGAAAGGATATTTTGTCGACTCGTGAAAAAAATCTTAAGTCCAGGGGAGCCCCTGGCACTATAGTTCCTGACTTTAGGCAGCAGCTGTGTTCTCAAACAACTGTGTGCAATTGCAGTTTGATTAGCTTTACCATGAGTCCCCTTTTAGAAGTCCCAGGGGACTCATCAGTAAAAGACTTGTTTGACATATCCTTTTGTAAAATTCAGAGTCACCAAATTGTTCTTGCTTTGTGATTTTGGATTCATATATATTAGGTTTTCTTAATGCAGGTACTATTTTAGCAGCAAAACCTTATATTCCAGCCAAGTTTTTGAGCTTTCGCAGTCAAAATTAGTATTTATTTCAACTTGTTGAATATGTATTATATTCCAGAAAGATATTTCCAACTCATGAAAATTAAGTGAGAAAACCAGAGTTACCAGGGTTTGTCTTCTGTTCCTGTTATGTACTGACTCTTGGTGGGGCGTTACTGGCAGATGCTCGGCTGTCCTCGATAAAGGAACAGGAGTGATAAAAACGAGGAATATGCTGCGAATGAATAATCTGGCAGAGGAAACACGTAATTACCATGAGTGTCAGTCTCCGTAATGAAGCATTGACAGGGCCAAATCCGAGCCTAAGTTCCCAGCAAAGGGGGAGCAGTCATATGTCGAGTACAACTTAGCCTCTGACTAGCTCTCGACAGCAGACCTGGAATGCGCAGGTGCAGACCCAAGCCAGTGCAACAACACCAAGATTCAGAGCTCCCCACCTTCCAGTCAGCTGCCGCAGACTGCTTCTCTGCCTGCCGCCGCCTCCCCAGGGAGATGCTGGAGTTGTAGGACAGACCTTGAGATCCCTGGCTACTCTTCCCATTTTACAGATGAGGAAGCTGAGGCCTAGAGAGGGGTTCGGAATTCCCAAAGTCCTCCGCCAAGTCCACAGCCAGGGTAGGTCCCGAACTACCATCCCTTGACTGTGGCTTGCCTTTCCCACCTGCACTCTCCCAGTGTCCCAAGGATGCAGAGCGGAGACCAAGCTTGGCTAACAACCCTGTTTCCTAGGGGACGTCGATTTCTAGGGAGAGGCGGGATTTTTCCTTCTACGAATAGATGGCATTTTGTCTTGTTATTTACTTAGTTGATTTTTCTGGATAGATGTACGTGGTTCAAAATTCAAAAGGTGCATGTTGAAAATTAGGTCTCCCTCTCTCGCGTCTCTGTTCCCCAGGCTTCCCGGCCTCCTTCTCAGAGGCAGCAAGTATTATCAGATGTTTTATGGATCCTTTCTGAGACTTGTCTATGCCTATGTGAGGAAACACATGTTTGCTGGTTCATTCACTTATTCAGTTGTTATTTATTGAGCACCTTCTGTGTGCCAGGCTCTGTTGTAGGAACTGAGCTACAGCAGCAAACAGAGACTTTGTTGCCACGGGACTGACACCAGACCTCAAAATATACCCACCTCCTCTCCCTCACTGTGGCATCCTCACACAGACACAGAGTTCTGTGTTTCTATTATTCCATAACCTTCTATCTTTGAGAGTATACCATACCAGTTCATGGAGAGTTGCCTCCCTCTTTTTAACCGTGGTGTTGCATTTCATCGTGTGGATTTACCATAATTTAGTCAGCACCTGATTGAGACATTTAGGTGGCCTCCACTGTGTGTGTGTGTGTGTTTTCTATAATAAACAGTGCTGCAGGGGCCTTGTAAGCGGGTTTCTATTTGCACATTTGGGAGCACATCTGGCAATTTATTGACCAATTTGGCTAAAATGTCCAGAGAGGTTGGTATTAGGGCACAGCTAAATCCAGGTGTGCAGACCACTTGGAACCGATCTCTCAGTCTTACTTTGCTAATGTTGACTTCATTCTCAGAAATAAGAAGCCTTATGAAATTTTTATTCAGTATTATTATTATTATTATTATTTTAAAAAGATTATTAATTTGACAGAGACAGCGAGAGAGGGAACACAAGCAGGGGGACTGGAAGAGGGAGAAGCAGGTTTCCTGCCGAGCAGGGAGCCAGATGTGGGGCTTGATCCCAGGATCCTGGGACCACGACCTGAGCTGAAGGCAGACGCTTAAGGACTGAGCCACCCAGGTGCCCCAATATTCAGTAGTATTAATTGCAAACCTACAATGTACCAGATATTCTAGGTGCTGGAGATACAGCAGGGAAGAAAACACGGAAATCCCAGCCTCATGGCACTAATATTCCCAAGATACTCCACCCCCATCAGTCAAAGGTTTAAATTCTCCCAGGTGGAGGAACAAGAAAACGCCTTCCTTCGAACAGGAAAAGTCTCAGGATCAAATCGCACTGGACCGGTTCGTGTCCTGTGACAGTTTCTGGCCAATCACATTGGCTCGGGGCTGGTGGAACACGATGACTGGCCGGGCCTGGCTCTCGGAGTTAGGGGCTGGAGTTCTGCTCCTGAGAAACCATGTGGGCTGAGCGTAGGCGCACGGTGGGGATGGGGCTGGGGATTCCTTGAAGCAAAAGGGCTCTGTTATCAGAAGAAGGGCGGTACACCCCCCCCCCCCCCGGGGGGCACAGATGTTCGCTGCAATGAACTAGAAGAAGGAGCCAGAAGGGGGAGAGGCCTGCTCCGTGTGTCTGCACAGCAGCTCAGACCAGGCCTTCACTGGCTGTTGCAAGGGGCCTAGGGAGGTGGAAGAGGCTTGGTAGGAGGATCCTGGAAGGGGAATGTTGGGGTGCTTACTGCTCCTGAAAACCCTGTGCTTATGGCAAGAGTATTCCGCTCTGCATCTGTTTATTAAACAGCAGTCATGGGGGAAAAACCATGTTAGACGCTGCATTACCTGAAATTAATTATAGTAATGAAACTCACTTTTATCGAGACCATTTTAGTGCCAGAACTTAACAGGTACAAATTCACTTCATTCTCTCCACGGCCTTCTGAGGTGGGTAATTATTACTATGCTCATTTCTGGAGGAGAAAAGAGAGGCACAGAGAGATTAATTAACTTGCCCAAGAGCACACAGCTGGTAAGGGGCAGAGCCAGCATTTGAATCCAGGCAGTCTGGCTCTGGAACCCATACTCTGCATATAGGCTTTTTCTGTCTCTGTTCCAGTCTGGATCAGAGGACTGAGCCCTCGTGCTGGCTGGGATGCCAAGGAGCTGCGTGACTCCCGACGACTCTCTTTTCAATAGTTTGGTGCCTTGGTTTCCACACATGCAGGGTGGGTATCAGGGCGACCCAAGTTTCTTTAAGGATCAAATGAAGTGTTTGGCAGGAGCACCTTTTGGTGGGAAAATAATCTAAGTGCTTTTGCACATGTATTAGTTTTCTGTTGCTACTGCAATGGATGGCCACCAATTTAGGGACTTAACACAAATCTGTTGTCTTACAGTTCTGGGGGTCAGAAGCTTGCAGTCTGTTTCACTGGGCTAAAATCAAGGGGTTGACAGGGCTGGTTCCTTCTGGAGGATCTAGGAGAGAATCCATCCCCTGTCCTTTTCCAGCTTTTCTGTCAGCCGGCGTTCCTTGGCTCACAGGCCCCTTCATCCTCGAGGCCAGCAGGGAGGCATCTTCAAAGCAGGCTTCTGTGCGCATGCTCCCTCCCTCCCGCTACACCCCACCCTCCCCTGCCGTCCTCACATCTTCTCTGATTCTGACCCTCCTGCCTCCCTCTCTCAGGGACCCTTGTGATTATACCGTGCCCACAGGATAATCCAGGATAATCTCATCCGAAAACTTTTTTTTTTTTAAAAGATTTTATTTATTTATTTGAGAGAGCACAAGAAGGGGGAGGGTCAGAGGGAGAAGCAGACTCCCTGCCGGGCAAGGAGCCCCAGGCAGGACTTGATCCTGGGACTCCAGGATCCATGACCTGAGCCGAAGGCAGTCACTTAACCAACTGAGCCACCCAGGCACTCCAAAAATTCTTAATTTAACTTAATCACATCTGCAAATCCCACTTTGCCATGAAAAGTCACATATTCTCAGGTTTCAGGGAATTAGGACATGGACGCCTTCGTAGGCATTTTATTCTGTCTGCATGGTAAACTTATCTTAATTATATCATTGTCTAGTACCTATGTAACTATAAGTGAACCATTTTTTAGGCTTTTAAAACACAGGTAGATTGATACTCAGAAGAAAACAAAAAAAGGGCCTTAATCTCCCTGCCCAGATAACCCCGAGGGATAATTTCTCCTGTTTGGACATTTAAACAGAAAATGCAAGTAATATTAGTAGAAGGATAAAGAATGTGAGCGACAGAACCACACAGGCTGCGAAGTAAAGCCGTCCTCCCTCCCTGCACCCTCTTCCCACGGTTAACCAACCCCTCTATAGTTTTAGAGGATTCCTTTTAGGAAAAAATGAAAGTATAAACCAGAATAAGTGCATCTGTATGCACTTTCCCTTCTAAAAAACGGTACAGATTATATTATTCAAATCATTATGTATTTTGCTTTTTTACAAGATTTTCTTCCGTTTAGATCCTTTTGCCCCAGCATGTAGGGCTTCTTTGAAAGAGTTCTCAGCATTTCACTGCAGGGACAGAGCATCATTAATTAATGAATTAATTAATCATATTACTTATTTATTTATTGTTTTTATAACTAATCCCCTATTGCTGGTTACTCTGGTTGTTCCTAGCTTGTTATTACAGATGATGCTGTCTGAGTATCCTTGAATACCACATCTAAGACAAGGTCCCTGACTGTAGTTTTAGCATTTTGGGTTTCTCAGCATCTGGGGCAGGATAATTCTCTGTTGTAGGGGCTGTCCTGGGCATTGGAGGATGTTTAGCAGCATCCCTAGACTCTACCTACCCATCGGAAGCCAGTGACATCCACCTCCTGTATTGTGACAACTGAAGATGTCTCCTGACATTGCCGTTGTCCCCTGAGGGGAAGTTACTCCCTTTGAGAACCGCTGTCTTAGGGGCGGATGTTCCTCGCAGAGGGTGGTAGAGTGAGAGTTAGCTTTATAAAACTGTCCTGAGCTGCTGATGGCAGGTGGCCGGGTGGGCCCTGGTTAGCTCACAGGGCAGGTGGGGCCATTCAGGGTCAGCAGGAAGTTTGCAAGGGAGACTCACTTGGAGTTGGCAGGTGGGCAACACCAAGCATCTTAAACCTTGTTGCCGGGAGTTAGGCAGTTCCCAGCACTTTGCCTGTTCCTGAGAGAATTTGTTCAAATTTTTTCTGGCTTGATCTGGAATGTTCTGTGGGTGATGTTTCCTGCACTCCTGGCTCAGCAGTCTCCACCTTACCTCCACCTGCCCTAGCAGAGTCCCCCACTCTCTGCTCTGAACCTGACGCATTTGTATACTATCTTTGTATAATAAATAACCCCAAAGAAACACGTGACAGCCAGACCCCTTGAGAGGGTTTTTTTCCTCTTTCTGAAATGAGGATAGAACCAATCTCCTAAAAGTAGTGGCACCAGGCACCCTCGTGTGGACTTTCCTTGTATTAATTTATTTAATGCTCACAATCCTGCCCACTGTGATCACCAGCCCCATTTTACAAGGGAGAGTAACTGAGGCTCCAGGGGGCAGGTAACTGGCCCTGGGCCACTTTGAGCCCAAGGAGCCTAGTTCTGGCGTCGGCGCCCTCAACCATTATATGAGGACCGTACTATTTTATAAGGAAACTTGGACGGGAATGACAATAGCCGGCTCTCACACGTGTCCGCCACAGGCCGGCCTCTTCCAGGCTCTGTACACGTGTTCAAGCCAGAGCAGCCCCGCCAAGCAGTTACTTTAATCATCCACATTTTGCAGACAGAGATTCCAAGGCTCAGAGAGATGAAGAAACTTGATTAAGGTCACACAGCTAGGAAGTGCCGAATGTGGATCCAAACCCAATTGGCCGCAGGGTACCTGGGTGCAACCATCAGACTGCACTGCCTCGGGACGGACGAAAGCAGGTTTCTAAAGTTTGTCACCTTGAGAATATCCCGGAGGCTCTTGGAAAAATTTATCTGCTAGTCATGCTGTTGACGTATCTGGGCATTTGTCGATCCCCCCAATTACAATCCATCATGCTTTATGTCCCCCTTAAATCAGGGATGCACTCCACAAAGGATCCACAAAATTGGTATGTTTTAAAACCCAAAACAAATGAAACAAAATGAAAATCGTCTGTGGATCTTGGCCGGCGTTGGGCTGTCATTCTTTCAAGTAGCTCATTACACATCAGAACCCCCAACTGCCCAAGCTTCCGAACGGCAGGCAGCGCGAGAGTTTCGGTTTCAATTTTCTGCTCTTCCTGATTTATGAAACCATACCACCTTAAAAATCAGGAAATCTTCCAGGCATACAGGGAGATACGGAGACTAGTTTAATGAACACCAGGCACGCAGCCCCTAACTAGGGGAGTAAAGCACAGCAGTGACGATGGGTGATTTTGCACCCTCCCCCCAGATCTGCTTTCCTTCCCTTTCTCCAGAGGACCTCACTGCCTGAATTTAGCATTTTTCTCCTAAGTTTGCTATCCACATATGTAATGACGAACTATAGACATCACTGTGCATGTTTGTAAACTATATAAACAGCATCTTGGCTACACACATCCTTCTGGAACGTGTTTAGAGGGGTTGTCCGTGAGCATAAACATTGCTGCGGGTCGTTTTCCCTGCTGTGTAGTACTTGCAGTGTGCTCAGCCGTTCTGTGCAGGGGCATTTCGGCTGCTGGCTGTTTTCCGATACGAGGAGCAGTTCTGCAACGCGGGTTCCTGTACAAATCCTTGTGGACAAGTGTAAGCATTTGTCTGGAGAATTAGGTGAGATCGGGTTGGCTGGGCTTTAGGGCACGTGTGGTCAACAGAACTGAAGATGGTCTCCAGCATTTCCCACTCCCTGGTGTGGGGCTGTGGATATGAAGGATGTCGTTCCTGAGGTTGGATTATGTTTTATGACCCCGCTGGCTTTACAAAAGGGAGGTTATCCAGGTGGGCATGACCTAAAGAGTGAACTCTTTATTTGTTTATTCATTTATAAGATTTATTTACTTTAGAGAGAGCACTTGCAGCAGGGAGGAGCCGAGGAAGAGGGAGGGAGAGTCTTTTTTTTTTTTTAAGATTTTATTTATTTATTTGACAGAGAGAGACACAGTGGGAGAGGGAATACAAGCAGGGGGAGTGGGAGAGGGAGAAGCAGGCTTCCCGCTGAGCAGGGAGCCCGACGTGGGGCTCGATCCCAGGACCCTGGGATCATGACCTGAGCGCAAGGCAGACCCCTAACAACTGAGCTACCCAGGCGCCCGAGGGAGGGAGAGTCTTAAGCATCACTGAACACGGAGCCCGTTGTGGGGCTCCGCCCCACAACCCTGAGATCATGACCCCACAGCCCCAGATCACAACCCCACAACCCCAAGATCACGACCCCACAGCCCCAGATCATGACCCCACAACCCTGAGATCACGACCTGAGCCAAAACCAAGATTCAGACGCTCAACCAATGGAACCACCCAGGCGCCTCCAAAGAGTGAACCCTTTAAATCAAGGTGTGTGGGTGAGACATTGAGAAGTTTGAGAGATTGGAGCTGTTAGAGGGATTTTCCATGAGGGAGATTCTCCATTGCTGGTTGGAAGGTGGAGGGGGCTGTGGCGAGCAACACAGCTGGTTTCACTCACGGAGCCCAGAGCAGCCCCTGGCTCACTGCCAGCAAGGAAGCAGGGACCAGAGTCCTACAACCTCAAGGAACAGGGCCCTGCCAGCAACCTGAGCGGGTTTGGGAAAGACCCCAGCTTCCAGAAAAGGACAAAGCCAGCTGACATCTCAATTCCATCCTTGTGAGATCCCGAGGAGAGAACCCAGACATGCTGTGACCAGATGTCTGACCCTAGAAACTGTAAAGTAAATTTGCATTTTAAAATTGCGTAATGTGGACCATTTGCAGGTGCAGTTGGAAACATTCACGTGGTTATACAGCCATCATCACTGCCCATCTCCAGAACTTTCTCATCCTCCCAAACTGAAATCCTGGACCTAGGAGAATTTGCATGGTTTTAAGTTGCTATGTTTGTGGAAAATTTGTAAAGTGCAACAGAGAATGAATCCAATCCAAAACCACAGTGTCTTTTACAGAAAGCATCTCACCAGAGTAGAGTCACTGGTTTGCCTATGCTGAGTATTACCGTTCAGGTATTTCCAGGGTGCATTTATTCTCATTGTATCAAAGAAGAACTAAAATAGCTTCACCTCTATTTCATTCTCCTTTGGAGGTTTCAGCAGGTAGCGACTTCAGGAAGAAATGGAAATAGTTTCCTAACTAGATTAAACCTTTTAATTCTCCTCCCCCTCCTCCATTACCTATATAATTTGTTGCTTAGAAACACTTTTATTCCCCATTTTATTTTTTAAATTTCTGTGATAGAGTATATGGGAAGGAGATGTTAGGTATTAGCTAGAAAGGTTTTATGAACTGGAACAAATGTGAAATGTTTCCATTTCTCTTGTTTTGCAACTGGTGGCCTGCTGCCAGGGAAGATTTGACTTTTTTCCCCTGCATTGGTTGATGTTGGGTATAAGAGCAAAGTGAAGAAAATGACTGTGATGGGACACTCAGTATAGTAGCTAGGACTCTTTCACTGGCAAGTGACAGAGACTCAACTCAAAACTGTCTTAAGAAAAGGAGAACATCGGCTCATAAAACTGTAATATGTGGGAGGAACAGCTTCAGGCACAGCTGGATCCAGGGGCTCAAATGAGGCCATCAGGACTTGGTCTCTCTCTATCGATTGGCTTTCTGTTGGTCTCTTTCTCAGTTGCTCCTTCAAGGAGTGGCCTGCGGCAGTGTCTCATGTCATCCTCACAGCTGGTGATGGGAAGATAGCTTCTATTTTCCACTTATTTTAGCAGAAGTCACAGGACTAACTCTTAATGGATTTTGGGGGGACAGAGTTTGGACAGTGCTGATTGGCCAGGTCTGGGTCCCATGCCCAAGCAAATCAAAAGAAAACTGAGGTATTGTGAATGAATGTATGGGGAGTGGTTGCTGGGGTCGGGGGCAAGGACAGTGGGTATTTAATTCATCCAGGGATTCTTAAGCCAAGGGCATGGGTTTGATTCTTTTAAGAGCTGGGGAGCTGTGGACTGTGGCCTCCAGCTGGACCCTGGCTGGGTCAGCCTTCTTATGAACACATGTCCCCAGGATGGAGACGGGAGAGAAAGTGAAGGTGGTGGGGAGACTTGATATAGTATCTTCCTCACTGCTGGCTGAATCTGCCAGACTCCCCTGTTCACTCGTGGTTGCTCGTTACGGACAAGAGGCGTTTCCCTTGTATTACTTTATTGAGCCGTTCTACAGTTAAAGTTGTTGCAGCCATTTAAAAACTGGTCACAGGTTTTTGACATTCCTCCCACTGAGGGATGTGGGGTCTGCGTCTCCTCCCCTTGAGTCTGAGCTGACTTGTGACTGCTCTGACCTTCTACAGTGTGGTGGGAAGGACACTGTGACTTCTGAGGCTGGGTCCTTAAAGGCCATGCGCTTGGGTCTCATAGAATGTTCCCTTGTGAGATCCTTTCCTCTCCGAGCCTAGACGCCATGCTGTGAGGAAGCCCAAGCCGGGTGGAGAGGCTGCACACAGGCACTCTGGATGACCGTCTTCCAGCCATCCACGCCCAGGTGTAGACATGTGAGTGAAAGAGTCTCCAGATGAATCAAGTCCAAGTCTTAGGGTCAGCCCAGCCATTCAAGTCTCCCAGCCAACACCTCCACCTCTGTGGAGCAGATAGCCCATCCCCTCCGTATCTGCTCTGATTTCCTGATCCACAGAACCCATGAGCTATAATAAAATGGTGTCAGTCTGCACCACTAAATGGGGGGTGGTTCCTTACACAGCATGCTTGCATGCTGGCAATATATGTTGGACAAAGCAAGCCAGAGATGGCAGAGATCTGTTACCCATGTACTGTCTGACCCAGTAATTCTGCTGGGAATCTATCAAAAGGAAATAATCTCAAATGTGGAAAATGGATCAAATACTACATACACAGTGCTATTAATAATAGTAAGAAATTTAAAACAACCTATTTTTCCAATGATGGGGATAGGATTCCTTGGCTGCCACTGGGTGTTTGGTATGTGACAGGCTCTGTGGAAGTCGGCTGCCCATATATCACCTCTTAATCCTTTCCACAATCTTTGAGGTAGGATTATGACCCCAATTTCCCCACCATTCGAAAGTGGAAATTGAGGCTTGGAAAGCTTGTCACTTGCCCGAGTTTGCAAGTAGCCACCCTGCTGAGGCGGAAGCCATGCTGTTCAAAATATACATGATCTGATTTAAGGCAAGAGAATGATCTAGAAAATCTTTGGTAGAGCCATTCAACAGCATATCAGGTAGTCTTTATACATAACGTGTATCAGGAATTTTTAATCATAAGAGAAAGCGTTTATGCAAAGTTAGGTGGGAGGAAAACGCAGAGCGAAAACTGCATACACAATAAGATGCCAGCTGATTAAAACTGCACAAAAAAAAGCAAGAAGTATGCAAAACGTGAACAGTGGGTGGTAGGACTGTGGATGTACGGGCCACCCCGAGCTTTTCGGCATTTTCAACTTTTCTATGATAAGCCAATGCTACAGAAGAAAAATATACAAAAGGAAAGCGAACCAAAGTTAACCACGGTCAAGCATAATTAATCAATGAAATGACAAAAGAGAGCTAAAGTTTCTTGTTGGTTAAAAAAGAACATAAAAAGCCCATTACTATGACAGTGATCTTGCGCCCATTCTGATAAGTCACTGGGGTGCACTCTTAGTGGGTGGGGGACAGGTTGGGAGGCAGCAGGGCTCCGGCCACTTCCCCCCGGGGTTCTACACGGGAGTGTTTGCTGGCATTGTTAGCCGGGCCTCAGGCTGGGAACCAGCCCATTGGGGTGGGAGCTGGAAGGGAAGATGGAAATGAAAGGGTGGGATAGAAACCCCCATCGTGGACTGCCGGAGGAGAGAACCTGAGGAGGTGTTGGTCACATGGGAAGCCGTCTCCCTTGTGAGCCTCGAGTGTGTACTCGTGCGTGTGTGTGTGTGTTAGAAAGAGACAGACAGACTTGGGTGTCTAGGGCAGGGCTGCTGTACTTGGTTAATGTCTATGTCTCCATAGATTTCTCCACTGAATCAATTCAGGAGTTACTGGTGTGGCCCAAAGGGTAGGAGGCAGGTCTGGGTTATGCTTAAGGCTCAGATTTGAAACCGAGACTTGACCCCACCACAATCAGTGGCTTGGTCTTGGGCAAGATAGAGCTTTAGTTTTGCCTTCTATGAAATGGGAACAAGAATGGTGCTTTCTTCCAGGCTCATCTCTAGGATTGAATCAAACCATGTATCCTACAAGCGGGAGGCACTCAGCACTGTTCCGGACGTCAGCACTAAGAATATCCATGTTCCCGTGGTTGGGGTTGGATACAGTCACCCGGAGCAGAGCCCTCCAATAAAAAAATAACACACCTCCCAAGATCTGCCTGTGTAATTTAATGTTTTTCTGGTAGCCACATTAAAAAAGTAAAAAGAATCAGGTGAAATTTTAATAATATATTTTATTTAACCCAGTCTATCAAAAATATTATTTTTCCAGCATATAATCAATATAAACATACTATTTATAAGATATTTTACAGACTCAGTCTTTGAACTCTGGTGATATAGAACCTCTCAATTTGTATGTTCAGTTTTCATTCAGAAATGCTTGATCTCTGTTTAGATTTCATAAAATACACAGTTGAAAAAAGTAGATTTGTACTCAATTTGGTCCAGGAACTGAACTGAGTATTTGTTTATGGATTGAGATTAATTAAAATGAGAGCCTGGCTGGCTCCATCGGTAGAGCATGTGACTCTTGATCATGGGGTCATGAGATCGAGCCCCATGTTGGGGATAGAATTTACTTAAAAACAAATAGGGGCGCCTGGGTGGCTCAGTCGTTAAGCGTCTGCCTTCGGCTCAGGTCATGATCCCAGGGTCATGGGATCGAGCCCCGCATTGGGCTCCCTGCTCAGCGGGAAGCCTGCTTCTCCCTCTCCCACTCGCCCTGCTTGTGTTCCCTCTCTCGCTGTCTCTCTGTCAGATAAATAAATAAAATCTTAAAAAAAAATAAATAAATAAAAACAAATAAATAAATAAATTGAAATGAAATAAGATTAAACTTTTAGTCCCTTAGTTGCAGCAGCCACATTCCAGGTCTTGTGACCACACACCCCCCATTTGGCTAGTGGGGACTGCGTCTGACAGCACATGGGTGGAGATTACCCCTGAGCCGTGAAACCAGTTTGCTTGGCTTCCTAGTCTTTACCACTTTCCAGCTGTGTGATTGTGGGTGAGTTACTTAACCTCTCTGTGCCTCTGTTTCCTATCTGTCAAATGGGTATTATGACAATAATTCCTGAACGTCAGCCCTCAGAGTGGGTTGCATCTGACACCTGATGTAATCAGTAAATGTTTCAGGTTAGCCATGCTGCACCAGGATATTGCAAAATATGGGTCAAATTGAATTCTAGCCTTGATTAATTTTTTAATACCAAAAAGAGGCAGTGCTAATAGAGCTACAAACAGTAGACCTAAACTTTCAGCGTTCAGATCCCTGCTTTGCTACTTAATAGTTGTGTGACCCTGGGAAGATAATCTCTGGTCGTCATCTTCTTCATTTGTAAAATGGAGTTAATTGGTTGTGGACGATTTAAAGGAATATACATGTCAGTACCTGGTACCTAGTGGATTTTGTGTATACTTTTGCTTTATTTGTTATATTATTTTCAAAAGTCATTCTCTCGGCCTATTACTATTTGGTAACTCAGCCGTGAAACCCTTTAGAACCACAGCAATCTTTGGGGCCTTTAGAACAGAAGTTGCAATGGGTGGGAATGTGCCTAATCCCGCCTGTGGATGTGATTTGTTTGGCTTGCTTACTGTTTGGCCCACAGAGAATTAGAAATGGAGCTGGTTGCCAAACTTTAAAAATAAGAGAGCTATCAAATACAAATCCAGATTTCTAGGATTTCTCTTGAAATATCACAAGTGTGAACCACCTTGGGCTGGTCTTTCCACTTGGCAACAATGGGCTGGAGCTAAGAGCTGCCCCACCTTAAGGGGGAGTGAGTTCTGCTGTTAGCCACAGTCCCTGCCACTCCCTTTTCCTCACTCCTGGCCTGCTTCACTGTTGTGCCTTCCCTGCCTGACCCCAGGCAGAATTTGAGTTTGGGAGTCCTGGAGCCCTTGTTTTGATCTGAAGGTAGATACAAAAGCAAATGTAAGCTCCAATGTAACGGTGCATATGTATTCACACCTGGCTTTTGCAGGATTAACTCGGGGCCTTTGGAGCCAAAGCCATGTGCCTGGGTCTGTGTTGAAGCCCATAGGATTGTCTGAGACAGGACAGGCTCCCTGGCCTGCAGTCCATCCCAGACATTCTCATCTCAGTTGGTGCCAATTTTTTTTTTTTTTAAAGATGTTATCTATTTATTTGAGAGAGAGAATGAGATAGAGAGAGCATGAGAGAGGGGAGGGTCAGAGGGAGAAGCAGACTCCCCGCCGAACAGGGAGCCCGATGCGGGACTCGATCCCGGGACTCCAGGATCATGACCTGAGCCGAAGGCAGTTGCTTAACCAACTGAGCCACCCAGGCGCCCAGTTGGTGCCAGTTCTATTCTCCAGAGCTGTGCGACTTCTTCTCCGACTTCTCCTGGTCTTTCATCCCACATCCTCTTGGCTGTACCTTCAAAATCTATCCAGAATCAGTTTATTTCTACCCCAACTGCCTCCTACCTCCTGCTTCCTCTGTTGCCCCTGGTCTGTTTTCTAGCCGGCAGCCAGAGGGATACTTTGTAAAAGAAATGAACAGATTTAAATATTTTTAGAGCCGTTTTATGTTTACAGAACAATGAGCAGAAAGCCAGAGAATTCCCATATACCCTCTCCCCTATTATTTTAAATTTTGTTTTTAAAAGATTTATTTATTAGAGAGCACGCACATGCGTGGTGTGCGCATGTAAGTGCGTAGGAGCAGGGGGAAGGGCAGAAGGAGAGAAGCTCAAGCAGACTCCTTGCTGAGCGTGGAGCCCTACTCAGCCGGGATCCCACAACCCTGAGATCATGACCTGAGCTGAAATCACCAGAGTGCCCCACCCCCTCCCCTATTATTAACATCTGGCATTTGTAGAACATTTGTTACAACTGATGAACCAATGGTGAAACATTATTGTTAACTAAAGCCCTAGTTTACAGCAGGGTTTGCTCTTTGTGTTATGCATTTTATGGGTTTTGGCAAATGCATAATGTCATGTATCTACCTGACAGTGTCCTACAGAATAGCTTCTTGCCCTAAAGATCCTCTGTGCTCTGCCTACTCATACCTCCTTCTCGCCAAACTGCTGGCAGCCACTGATCTTTTTACTATCTCCATCGTTTTTGCATTTTTAGGATATCATACAGTATGTAGCCTTTTTGGATTGGCTTCTTTCACTTTGCAGTGTGCATTTACATTTCCTCCGTGTCTTCATGGCTTGACAGATCATTTTTATGGACGAATAATATTGCATTATCTGGGTGGACCACCATTTGTTTAGCATTCACCTTTTGAAGGGCATCTTGGTTGCTTCCAAGTGTTGGTAATATCTTCCATATTTGTTACCAGTTCTGTTGGTTGCCTTGTTTTCTGTTTGTTTATTTTGGTCTTCCACTCTTTTCTGCTTCTTTTGTTTTAGTTGAACATTTTATATAACTCCAGTTTTTCCCCTCTTTTAGTATCAATTATACTTTTTTTTTTTTAACTTTATTTAGTGGTTGTCCTTGAGTTTGCTGTATGATTTACAGCTATTCCAACTCAGGGAGGCTTTTAATGCCTAAGTCAGATCATCTCCTTCTCCTGCTCAGAACTCCACAAGGACTACTCATCACACTCAGATAAAAGTCCTTATGGTGGGCTCCATTCCTTACCATCTGGCCCTGGTCCTCTCTGAGTCCATCTCCTCCCTTTGCCCGCTTGCTGCAGTCACACTGGCCTTTTTGCTTTTCTTCAAAACCACAAGGCAACTCCCACCTCCAAGCCTTTGCTCTAGCTGTTCCCTCCACCAGGAGTGCTCTTCCCAGATACTTGTTTTGGCCAACTCCCTCACTCCCTTCCAGTCTTTGCTCAGATCCTGCCACCCCAGTATGGCCTTTGATGACCTCTCTCTTCACATGGTCACACAACCTGCCCCTTAGCTACACTGATCCTTCTTGATCCTACCGTTTTCTCCCTTGCTCATGTCACCTTCTGACAACTTACCTAATTTACTTGCCGTGTGTGCTATGTGGTTTGTTGTCCATCTCCCCCCATGAGAATGTCTGCCTCACAAGGCAGAGACCATGTGGGTCTTGTTCTCTGCTGTGTCCTGAGTGCCTGGCACAGAGCCTGACCCATAGCAGGTGCTCATAACTGTTTGTCAAATGAATGAGTACACAGGTGAGTATTGGCTGCAAAATGTCTTTGCAAACAAATCCTTTTAGTCTTATGCCAAGAATCATAGAATCAGGACCAGGCTGTTTGGAGGACACCAAGACTCACCCGGGTCCTTGTGCTAAGTCAGGGATCAGAGTAAAAGGAGCCAAGGAAAGCTGTTAGGCTGGCATTCCGGGCTGGGTAACCTCTGAACTGTGCACAGGAGGCGCACAGATTACCAGCTGCGGTGGAGAATGTGTGCGTGGCCCTAATTGGTCCTTGTGAGCAGCCTGACTGTTGATCAGCTCTTCTGGGGGCAAGGAGCAGGAGCAGTGGGAGAAATGGCCTTGCTTGGTCTCTGTGCTGTCGACCAACTTGAGGGGTCAAAGAGGGGGTGATGGGGCTGGAAGTCACTGTGCTGGAAACAAGTTAGAACACTTGGGTCACCTCCTCAGTCCTGCCTGGGTCAGTGTTGGATGGCTTTCCTCAGCCAAGGGAGCAAGCATCCTTACACCACAGGGTGGCTGGGAGGAGGGACCCGCCTCCCCTTGGAAGAGGATTAGGATTAGCTCATGTCTTGAGGCAGGTATGCAGGGGGCATTGCTGTTTCAGGCTTCCTGCCACAGATGTAGACCTGACATGTGCCAAGGGGTTGATGAGGTCCCTCCTCTGAGTACTTCCCTTGGCCACTGTCACTAGGTGGCCTTCTGCTGGGGTCCTCTGCATGCAGAGCCCTGGGCTGGGGGAACGGCCAGCCTTCTGGCTTGCCCTGCGCCAACTCTGTCTATCCTCCACATCTTAAGAAGTAGAGCAGGACCTCTCAGTGGTCACCTGTGCTGGCCATGCATGGCATCAACGTGTGTGAACACCTGCTGTGCACCGTGCATTGTGCCCAGCCTGGGGTTTACAAGATGGTGCGGTGGTTGTTTCTGCCCTCATTTATGTGTAGCCAGATTGGTGGAATCAAGAATCGCGATGCTCAAAGGTGATGTCCAAAATGTTTAGCAACCAGTTCAGCACGGACACTAGGTGATCAGAATGATGGTGCCTTAAAGCACCAGTGTGATTTCAGGAATGCAATGCTGGGAAGGGAGAGGGATGAGGTCTTCCAGGGGCTGACTCGCAAATGCAGTGAGAGGTCCAGAAGGCTCACGCGTTGGCTCCCGTCCCCTCCCATGTTACCCTGTGATTTTTGTCATTAGTTCTTTCTCCTGTGTTGTTGATTCCTAGCAGCAGACATGCTCCGTTTTAAAGAAATACCCTAGACCACCGGCTCCCATCAGCTACTGCCCGAATTTCTGTATGCCATGTCCTAAGAGACGTCCCACGAAAATGTTGACTGTACTCATGGCCCTCATTTCTTTGATCTCGTTCTATCTTGAACCCACCTTTAGTCTTCAAGGTCACCTGAAGCTTTCCGTTGCCATCTCTCTAACATTTGACTAGATCACCAGCTCCCTGCCTCTTGGTCACGTTCTTCCCTTGGCTGCCCCTCCCCAGGCTCTTTGCAACTCTCCGTTCATCTCCCGACCCCTGGAAATGGGAGCAGCCCTGGACTTGGTTCTCGGGTCTGCCTTGTCGGTACTCCCACCCGAGGCGATGTCTTCCAGCCCACGGTGCTCGGGCCCCGCTCTGCACGGATGATGCGGGCTCCTCCCCGGGGCCCTTGCTCTTCCCTGACCTGTGGACCCATGTATCCGGCGGCCGCTCAGCAGCCCCTCGGAGACCTCCTGGAGCCACCTTGAACTCTCTGCAACCAGCTCGTCCTTTGGTCTTCCCCATCTCAGAAGATGGCACCTTCACCCCCAGAGGCACAGACACCAGACCTTGGGGTCATTCCTTTTTTCTTTTTAAAAAAATTTTTTATTGTTATGTTAATCCCCATACATTACATCATTAGTTCTAGATGAAGTGTTCCATGATTCATTGTTTGCGCATAACACCCAGTGCTCCATGCAGAATGTGCCCTCCTCAATACCCACCACCAGGCCAACCCATCCTCCCACCCCCCCTCCCCTCTAGAACCCTCAGTTTGTTCTCAGAGTCCATTGTCTCTCATGGTTCGTCTCCCCCTCCAATTTGCCCCCCTTCATTCTTCCCCTCCAGCTATCTTCTTCTTTTTTTTTCCTTAACATATATTGCATTATTTGTTTCAGAGGTACAGATCTGAGATTCAACAGTCTTGCACAATTCATAGCGCTTACCAGAGCACATACCCTCCCCAGTGTCTATCACCCAGTCACCCCATCCCTCCCACCCCACCCCCCACTCCAGCAACCCTCAGTTTGTTTCCTGAGATTAAGAATTCCTCATATCAGTGAGGTCATATGATACATGTCTTTCTCTGATTGACTTATTTCACTCAGCATAACACCCTCCAGTTCCATCCACGTCGTTGCAAATGGCAAGATCTCATTCCTTTTGATGGCTGCATAATATTCCATTGTATATATATACCACATCTTATCCATTCATCTGTCAATGGACATCTTGGCTCTTTCCACAATTTGGCTATTGTGGACATTGCTGCTATAAACATCGGGGTGCACATACCCCTTCGGATCCCTACATTTGTATGTTTGGGGTAAATACCCAGTAGTGCAATTGCTGGATTGTATGGTAGCTCTGTTTTCAGCTTTTTGAGGACCCTCCCTACTGTTTTCCAGAGTGGCTGCACCAGCTTGCATTTTGGGGTCATTCTTGATGTGTCTTCCTAAACCCATGTCACTACTCCAGTCTCAGTAGCACATGCCCCGTGCAGCCCGCCAGTGGATGTGCTGGCTCTGCTCCCAAACTCCGCGCCGAGGCAGCCTCTTCTCACCTGGGCAACCCCTCCCACTCCAGGACAATGCCAGTAGACTCTTAAGGGGATAGTGTCTTGTTACTTGTCAATCAGATCATGTTGGTGCCCTGTTCCCACTCCTTGCTGGCTTCTGGTCTCACTCAGAGCAAAAAGCCGTGGTCAAGGCCCTTGAGTTCCCGCAGGATCTGGCCTCCTGCCTGCCCGTGCCTGCAACATAACAGGCATGTTCCCAACTCGGGGTCTGCACTCACTGTTCCTCTGCCTGGGACGCCCTTCCTCCGGATGTTGGCATGACACCTTCCCTCTCTTCTTTCCCATCGTGGCTCAAATGTCACCTTCTCAGAGTGGCCTTCATGGACCAGACCCTCCCTCCCCAAGGAGCCCCACTTCCTATCCCAGCCACACCCCACCCCCTTATAGCCTGCTGTGCTTTCTTTGTATCCCTTGTCACAGACCAATGGCCTGAAATCCTGCCAGAGCGAGGAGCTGTGGGGAAGATGAGTCAGCCCCCAGCTGGTATTGGATAGCACCTCAACCCCCATATAGGGTCCAAGAGGAGTGACCCAGAGATTCCATCACTGCCCTCCCTATCCACATCCTGTGAGATGCTGAGGCTCTGTACAACTCAGGGAAAAATCTCTGTAATCACAACAGTATGCGTACTAACTACAATTTATGGATTGATTAGTGTACATCGCGACTTGTTCCAAGGACGTCAGGCGAATTAACTCATTAAATCCTTGTAGCAGCTCCATGAGCTAGGAGGAGCTGTCGTTAACCAATTTTATGGACGAGGACACTAGGACACAGAGGTGACAGTACTTGCTCAAGGTGACACAGCTGGGGAGGGGCCAGGCTGGGATCTGAGCCCCAGCCTTGTGGCCAGAGCTGAATCCTTGGCATAGCATTGAAGAGCTTGGCTCTGAGTGTTGGGGTGTCCATCCTGGGACCTAGGAGCTTGGCTCTGAGTGTTGGGGTGTCCATCCTGGGACCTAGGGGTTGAAGGCGGTGATGTGGAGGGAAGTTCACTGAGGTCACAGCATCAGCCTGTGGTCCTGGCTGTGTAGTGGGAATATATTTCTCTTCTAGCTGTGATGTGCCAGGTCCTACCTCTTTGTTCTGCTCTGTTCATCATTCCGCTCCAGGAGTAGAGGTGCTGCTGTGAGCATTCTCCTGACCTGTCTGATGGTCTTCCTGTCTTTCAAAGGCTCCTTCTCTCGATGCCTACAGTTCTCATTGCTTTCTGCATCTTTCTTGTGGTTGAGGAAGTAATTTGTTAAACCAAATGATAGCCGACTTTAAGAAACTTACTTAGTGTATTTGCATCTTTAACAGGCTTCAGAGGGCAATGCTAAACACAACAGAGTCTGATGGTAAGGTCTGAGCACTATGCCTTGGGAAAGTAGGAGATATTTGGGAGTGGGGGATTTCTCTGCACCCCCAAAACATCCAGTAAACTATTGTTGTATCCTACCTCCATGATGTCTGCTTTATCCAAATATTACGTGTCCTGTGATTTATGTAGTGCTGTCATGAGATTTCCTCATTGCTCTGTGCTCTGTTCACACAGAGATAAGACCTGGTGTGAAATATCAGCCTAGCTACAGCATCATTCTGGAATGACCTAAAAATGCAGGCAGTTTCTTTCTATTTAAAAGTTAGAGTAACCCTGATATCTAGGAATGTTTTAAGAAAACTTCCAACTCCTAAAAGTGCAGTATTTTCGGGTCATATTTTTGTTGATCCCAAAGTTGACATTTATGGCAGCTTTTTGGAATCCTCCTATTGAAGGATGGCTTTCCCACATTGTGCTAAGTGAACCCAGGACACTACACTTGTTATCTGGGGCAGTCTTTTCTCTATATTTCTTTACATTGACTCAGCTCACTTTTTAATAAGCCAATCCTTCTCCATCCTAAGCAGTCATATCTGTAAAATCATGAGTTCAGTTAGATTATAGGTTGCCTGCAGTCAGAGAGGCATCATCCCAAATAACTCTACTGTTATGGTGGCTTAAATAAGTAGAGGCACTTACTTCTTTCTTGCATAAGAGTTTGGGGGAAGCAGTCCAGGGTTGGTATACAGCCGGGGACCCGTGCTCTGATCTTATTCTACCATCCCTGGGTAATACCCTCAGCCACATGGTCCAAGATGGCCCACCTTCATGTCCACATTCCAGCCAATGGGAAGGCACAGAGAGGATGTGGGGACACACCCCCTTGTTGACATCACTTCTCAAATTCTATTGGCCAGAACTCAATCACATGGCCATACCTAGCTGCAAGGGAAGCAGGGATATGTAGTCTCTTCTGGGAGGTTAAATTTTGGGGATTCTATTGATATCCAAGAAGGGGAGAGAGGGAAGATATTAGGTAACTTCTATCACCTTAGGGTGGTTATATATTTTTCAATGCTAAAAAATCTGTTAAAGTTCATTCATGTCTCCCCTACAGTCATTTGGTACGTGTATCACACTTGAGAAAACAATCTTGTAAGTCAGCATCCTCTGTGACCACCACCCTATTGGACTCCTCACCTTATTGGAAGTAGGGCATAGGTTTTGCTGTTGTAGGATGTGGGACCTGTTGCTTTTTACTGGTCCCTCCGGGAGAGGTGGGACACCCGTCTTCATGGAGTGGAGAGGTCCTCAGCTGCAGTGACTATGTCGATGTGCTTCCAAAGCCTTACAAAGGTCACTTGCCCACTTTGCAGTCCATCCTCTGACCTTGTGCAGTGGCTGCTCGCCAGGGTGGTCAGGCATGGGCAGGACACGGGGGTGCCATGTCAGTTCTTCGAGGCCCCTACCAACGGACATCACCACCTCAACTCAGTGTGCCTCCTAAGACTGGGATTTGTCTTAGCTTGGGGACGCGTGAGCTGGAGCCATCACGAGTCCCGACGGGAAGCAGGAGTCCCATCTTAATGACTTACCAGCACGGTGTTTGATGGCAGCCACATGTCCCAAAGCTGAGGGAAGCTTGTCTGTTAAAAGTTAATGATCTAGGAAGTCCTGACATAAAGTAAAATCTTGAGTGAAATTCCATGGTGTTGCGGACAGTTAATTCTTTATTAGGTTTTCCTAAGACTGAGATAAAAAGCATTTTATCCTTTTAAAGGTTTGCGTTAACATGTCATTGTGTTTTATGGATACATTGATCTCCATTTGGCTAATCTGGGACAGGTAATGGAGATCTCTGTGCTGTGGAATGGCAGACCACTTCCTAACACTTTGCCAGCCTGTTACTTTTGCTTTGGTGGGGATCGCAAGTCTCATAGAGGAGGCAATCTGGATGAGGCCCACGAGGACCGGTCGGGCTGTTTGTGTTTATTCGTAGCTGGCTGGAGCAGAGTCTCTGTCCTCCTCTGCGGTATTTAACAGCTCCACCTATGGTAGAGATCATGCTAGGCTGTTTTGCCTGCAGGAGCCTTGTGATGGGCTTTGGGGAGAGAGAAGGAGAAAAAGGTAAAAGTTCCAGGCTTCACTAGCTTTGTGTCACAGCATTTGCCTACGTGGGGAATCATTTTTCAGAGTCTGGTGCCTGGCACATAAACTCGGCCACCTGCCAGGAGCCCCGGCCGGTGGGGGCAGACACTGCTCATTGCCACACAGGAATGGGGGTCCAGAGTGCCAGATCTTCCAATTTTTTCAACCAAGACTGGAAATCTGGACTCTTAGGAGAGATGTAGGAAATAAATCTAAATTAAGAAATACTATGCAGGCTTACCAAAACACACCTGTAGGCCACATTAGCTATTGGAAGCTTAGGTTTTAGCAGATGGTGCATGAGGCTTATTCATTCGACCTCCAGCCAGGACTTCTCCCCTGAGCTCGAGACTTCTCTGATGGTCTACCCGACATCTCTCTCTGGATGTCCCTGGGGCATCTCCTACTTACCTGTCTGTGCCCTGAACGCCTTCCTCTTGCAGCCTTCCCTATTTCTGTCGATGGCAACTCCATTCTTCCAGCTCCTCAGGTGGAAGAGCCTGGAGCCCTCCATAATTCCTCCGTTTCTATCCTACCTAAGCCATCAGCAAATCTTGAGGCCCTACCTTCCATGTCTCTGCAGGCTCTGGCCCCTATGCACCTCTACTGCTCTATTGTGCTTCCAGCTGCCACTGTTCTTGCCTGGACTATTGCAGTAGCCTCCTCCCAGTCTCCCTGCTTCCTGCCTGCACGTCTCCCCAATCCTTTCTGCCCACAGCAACCAAAGCAGCCCTGTTAAAGGTCAATTGGACCACCTCCCTCCTCTGCTCAAATTGTTTCACTGGCTATGTAGCCTTCTCATTCCAAGTAAAAGCCAATGCTCTTAAAATGAGCCAGAAAGTCCTAAACAACCAGGCTTCCCATTACCTCTGTGACCTCCTGTCTTCAATGGCCCCACTCCTGCTGCCCCTGGCACTTTCAGGCACGCTCCTGCCTCAGGACATTTGCACCTGCTATTCCCCATCCCTGGAACTTCTTCCCTTCTGTGTCTCTCACCTCCTCAGACTTTTATCCCAGTGCCTCTTTTTTTCTTTTTCTTTTTTAAGATTTTATTTATTAGAAAGAGAGAGTGCTTGCAGAAGCTGGGGGAGCAGCAGAGGGAGGAGAAGCAGGCTCCCCGATGTGCAGGGAGCCCAACATGGGGCTCAGTCCCAGGACCCTGGGATCATGACCTGAGCTGAAAGCAGACGCTTAACGACTGAGCCACCCAGGCGCCCCAAGGGAGGACTCATTTTTAAACAAGTGAATGAAGAGTGTAGATTCAGGAAGGTTTTTGTGCATTACTATTACAAACCCATGGATATATATGTAGTTCATATGTTTCGGTTATTGTTACTCTTTTTGGTTCAGGTAAGCTTCTTAAATTCTGTGCTTTGGGATTCTTCCTGTAAAATGGGGATGATGATGGCACCCAGCTCCGTAGGGCTGTTGTTGGACTCAGTGGGCTAACATATGAAAAGCACTTAGAACGATGTCTGGCATATAGGAAGCACTATATAGCAAAGTCTGTATTATGATTATTGCTACTACTATTATTTATCTGAAAATTAAAATATTACCAATAGGGCTAACATCTGTTGTGATCCACACCCCCAACCACGCTTCTCCCCACTTTTCTCCTCAGAAGTAAACCACCGTTATTAGCCTCTTTTCTGTATTTCAGGTCTTTTCTATGCAGTTAAGTATAAATATATGGACCCGTAGAAAAAATATAGGTACTGGGGCGCCTGGGTGGCTCAGTTGGTTAAGCAACTGCCTTCGGCTCAGGTCATGATCCTGGAGTCCCGGGATCGAGTCCCGCATCGGGCTCCCTGCTCCGCAGGGGGTCTGCTTCTCCCTCTGACCCTCTTCCCTCTCGCGCTGTCTCTCATTCTCTCTCTCAAATAAATAAATAAAATCTTAAAAAAAAAAAAAGAAAAATATAGGTACTTAAAAAAATACTATACATCTTTTTTTTTTTTTTTTTTTTTTTTAGGTGCTTGTTTTTCCCTCTCTCTCAGCAATGCATCACAGACATGGCTGACTTCATTCTTCCCCGCCGCCGTATATGGTTCCAGGCTGTGGAAACGGCTCCAGGTTGTGTGACCGTTCCCCACTGGGGGACATTTAAGCTGTTCCCAAGTTTCTGCTACTAACGAGCAGCGCTCACCTAGTCCCCTGGTGAGTCCCCTCAGTCTGCCCCGTGAGCGCTGACGCCCTTCTGCAGGGTTGTCACCAGGGCACGAGGTGGTATCCAAGGGTTTACACACTTGCCATTTTGATAAATACCACACATTGCCCTCTCAAATGCTGTTGCCACTTACCGTTCTCGTCCTCGCCAGCAGGAGGCAAAAAGCCTCTTCTTTCTTTTTTAATTGTAATTTTTATTTTGAGAAATGAAAAAAAAAATAGGAAAAGTACAAAGTGTAACATCACAAACATCAGTGTACTTAGCACCTAGAAATGTCAGCTGTTAACATTTTGTTCCATTTGCCACAAGTCTTTTATAATTTTACTTAACAAATACGTGACCGTTACAGAAAAAGTTCTCTTTTGCACAAGTTCATCTCCCTCCCTGGAGGCAATCACTGTTATGAATGTATCATGCACCCTTGCAAACCATCTTTATATTTTACTTATATGTAGAACCACAAACAATATATTGTTTTTGTGCATTTCAAAGTTTTTGTTGTTGTTGTTGACCATAGGATTCTGTAACTTGCATTTTTTCAGCCAACAACATATTTTGTAGACCTACCTCAGTCTTTTTACCTGCTGTGTAGTATTCCATTGTGTCTTGGTTTATCTGTCTCTTCTCCAAGCAATGGGCATTTCGGCTGAATTCCAGTGATACTGTTGGAGCTGGTACTGAGATGAACATCCTATAGGAAACATTCTGATTCTTTTTACATATTTTTATAACATTTCAGTTTTGTATACTCTACAGGATAGGGAGTCACCTTTTCACAGACACAGAAACAGCCTTGAAAAGAAAAACATAATTTTACCTTTTTTTTTTTTCCTATCTGTCAGACGACTGTTCTTTCAAGGATAGGAAGACTAGGCTATTCGCAGCTTGCTTTTATGAGTTTGGTTGTTGTTACTAAATGCACCTCAAGATGGAAAATATCTACACTCTGGGATCTTAATTATGTGACTCTTTTTGTATTGGGTGTTCTTATTCATTCACCTGGTGTTTGCCGAGTGCCTCCGAGTGCCAGGCACCAGTCTCGGCAGGGACACCTCCGATGTGGTCCTTGTCATCGTGATTTCCATTCTGGGGGGAGCGGATAATGTACCAGGCACAAATCAGCATCTTCTCTTCCCCTCCCAGAATTCATTACTGATGAGCAAATGGAGACGTGTTTCCTTGGCAAGTCTGTTCCCTGGCTGAGGGGATGTATGGCGAGCAGTTTCCGTGGGACTAAATCTACCGTTTCCGAGAGTTGTGTTGTGATTATCGGTTGGTGCATTAACAAACCACCCCAAAACATAGTAGCTTCAAACAGTGATCCATTTATTTTGCTCGCTAATCTACAGTTGGGGCAGGGCTCGGCAGGGCCAGCTGTCTCTGCGGCAGTGGCCATCATCGGGCAGCTTGAAGGAATCATCTGAAGACTCACTCACTCATGTGTCTGGTGGTTGATGCTGGCTGCCGGTGGGACCTCAGCTGCCCTCTGGCCGGGATGTCTCCCTGTGGCCTTCGGTGTGCCTGCCTGACCTCCTTACAATAGGGTGGCGGTTTGCAAGCCTGAGCCTCCCGGGAGGACCAGTCAGGAACTGCATCACCTTTGAAGACTTAGTCTCCAAAGTCATGCAGAGTCACTTCTGCTGTAGTCTCGCACTGAGTAGACTCCAGGGCAGGGGACCCTCCTGTCCGTGAAGGTGTGCAATGTCCCCTGTAAGAAGGGCACGTGGGATGGACATATCTGTGCAGTGGGCAGTAGCATCCGCAAGAGCTGTGCAGAGCCATCCTTAGTCCTGTACACGTGGTCAGCCCGATCTTCCCGTGGGCCGTGGCTTGTGTGAGACCTGCATGGAGGCAGCCCTGTGGACAGTGGCTGGGACCGTAGCAGAGTCTTTGAGGGCTACTGGATGCGTCCAGACATTGCATTGTCTCCTTAATGCCCTACAATATCCCTTGTCCCTCTCATTTCACAGATAAGGAAACTGAGGCTCAGAACCTTTGAGTCCGCTCCAGCATCCACACAGTTAATAAGCAGGGAGGCTTGGGTTGGAACCCAGACACCTGTTAGACTCCCTGCCTCTGTCAACATAACTACCCCTTCCTCCCGGGAGGTAAGGCTTCTGTTTTGCTCTGAAAGCGCCCAGTCGTGGGACTCCATGGGGCTGTCTCTGAGTGGCCACTTGGTCTGGCAGGCCTCTGGTTACCATGGTGACAGTGGCCAGCCACACAGAGAGACACTTTTGACCTTTTTTCCTCCCCCTCTCCCCGCCCGCACACTCATAGGTTCTGGCTCTTACTGAACAGAGAGGCACAGTGCATTTAGAGGCTTCTGAAGGGCACCGCCTGTCCGTCTGCTAATGGGCTTGTTGATTTGAGAAATGGTCTTAGGATGTCTCCTTGACTCAAGGCACGGGCTGGGCAATTATAAAAATGAAATATGATGTCATGTCAGGCAGCCCATCACCGAGTTCTGGTGTCTGAGACTGCTCAATTATCTTCACCTGTTTCCAGGGCTTCCAAACCCTTCAATAAAAGACCTTTCAGGGTGGAATTTTTCCTGCTTGGTCACTCGCTCTTCTGGGCTATTTTGGGACAATGGGATAGGACATATTCACATTTTCTTTGACATAATTGCACATCAAAGGTGCCGTATGTTGGTGTTTGTGGCCAGTGGCCCTTTGAATGGGAAGTTCTCACACGAGGATGCTCCTGGCTCTTTGCACTTGCCCTGTGTGACATCTCTGTGAATAAGTCCTAGGGGATCTGGGCCACCGTTGTAGAGGGGAGACCGTTCTAACCTTGGGTTAGGAGGGGAGGCACCTGCCGCTTGGGAATATTGGTTTAAAATCAAAGTTAATGGGGATTTAAATTAAATAGACATGAAAATTTTATATTCACAGAACATGCGCGTGTGGCATCTACTGGGGCAAGTCCGTCCTTCCAGTTTGCTCAGGTGGTAGTGAGTCAGGCCACACTGTGGTGTCAAACACCCGGGGTCTGACCGTGGCTTCCCCCCAACCCTATCCAAACCCCATCACGACCTGTCTGGAATCTGCCTCTTCACGTCTTACTGCTTTCATGCTGTTCTTTACCATCTATCCTTATCAAGGAGCCTTTAAAATGTGAGTCAAATCATGCTGCCCCTCTCAAAACCCCAAACAAATAGGGCAGAGAGTGGCAGGTCAGAGGGCAGGTGGCGAGGGCTGGGAAGTTGGATGAGGAATAGGGTGCATCTTTCTAGCAGCCTGACGTTTTCTTCCTGGCCAGGGGCTTCGTGAGAAGCAGCTTAGCGAAGCTGGAGTAGTATCTCCTTTCACTGCTCGGGCCAGATCTGCCTTCCAAGGACTGCCAGATGAGGAACGTGCCAGATCAGAAGGACATTTCAGACTGAAGTGACAGGCACATGGTGTAAAGGATAAAGTAGGTGCTTCTATGGAAACAAACGGGCCCCTGGCACTCTGTCCTATGTCAGGTAATAGGGAGTGATGGGGACTGTGGCAAGAGGAGAACGTGTGCCCTACCTGTAAGAGATAGTCTAGCACCAGCCAGTTGGGGTCCTAGGAGAATGCAGGTCTAACGCTGCCAGATCTGTCAGGTTTTCAAGAGAAGCCAGCAGGCCAGCCTTGTGGCCACTCCCTGTTTTTGTTTCTGAGTATCGCTATGAACTCATGGGTTTTAACATACTTGATGTGTTTCATCTGTTGAGTCATTCACTGTTTGGATGCTCTAAATCATCCCGGATTTGCAGCTTTGGCCAGCAAGCACGCCTTCAGGCTGGCTCATGTGTCCCTTTGACACGTCCCCGTCAGTTTTGGAGTGCCTTCCTGTTTCCTGGCATGAACTACTCCAGGTTCATCTGGTACATTTCCTGCTCCAGACGTGGAACCAACCATATCTCCAAGAAGCTTGGATTTGAGCTCTGTTTTTAAAGGTTGGCACTAAACCCACGTTCAGAATGGAAGCTTGGCTGTAGCCGGATCTGTTCCTGGGGTGGCCCCCTGGGGCCCCCGGGTCGCAGTTTCAGCACCATGGGGAGAGCCCCAGGCTGAATGCCACCATCTCTGGAGAGATTGGCTTCTGCTCCCGGGGCCTGCTGGGCTGATGAAGAGCCCAGCTAATGTGTCTGGACGGTTGCATTCCACTCGGGACAGCCGCCCAAAAAGTGTCTGAAATGCACTTTCCCCGAGAGCTGCTCTTGCAGGCTCCGTCTCGCAGAAATCTGTCAAGACTCAGGTGTGGATTCGGAGACGAGGTAGCAGGCTCTGCGGACCGTGTGGACTCCCGTCCATTGTCCGTCATCATGGAGTTACGCACCTGGAATGGGTCATCCCCGAGGCACAGACCTGATGCTGATGGAGACATCTTCCTTTCAACCTTCTGCCTCTCCTGGCAGCCACTGCCCACGCCTCTGTTGCGTGGGCCACTGCTGCATCCTGTGTTTATTCAGAAGCATCTAGAACGCTGCCAAGTGGACTCTGAGTATGGCTTCTCTCTTGCACCTGCAGCGAGAGCTCGGGCTCAGACCGCGGGCAGATCTCAGATCCGGTCCTGGCTTGGCGATGCGCCCGATTCAGAAGCTTGGACGAAGCTGCCTACCCTTCCTGTACCCCGGATTCCTTATCTTGAAGGCGGAGACGGTGCAGAGATCTACCTCAGAGCGTCGTGCCGACGAGTCCATGAGCTAATACATGTAAATCCCTTACAACAGCGGCTGAAACACAGCGAGGCTCAGTACACATTGACATTTATGATTATCGGAATCTCTGTGTCTAGGCAGGCATTAACAATCCCTGGATTGCGAGTTGCATGGGCCAGTCCATTTCTTTTCTCCTTTTCCTTTTTTCTTGGCTTTCCTCTCTTTCTTGGCCCCCTCCCCCCACCCCTCCCGTTGGTTAGAAGTATTTTCCTGCCATATGGAGCCTGGGCTGGCTTCATGGACGTGGGACCCATGCAGTCCCGTGGGCGCCACACTCGGGAGGGGCCTGCGTTTTGTTTAATGCTCTGTTGTCACCGTCTTGAAATTCTTCATTTTTGAACAAGGGCTCCTGTGTGTGCGCTTTGCACTTGTCCCCGCGCATCGCGCAGTGGGTGCTCTGTGTCACCAGGGCGGTGCTGGCTGCTGGGGCGTCTCTCCGCGTCCCCATCTCCTGGCACATGATGGACTTTCAGTAAATGCCGAAGGCATGGGATTCTTACCCACCAAGACCCGCGCATCATCCAGCACCTGCCTAGGCAGTGTGGGAACTTGCGCGTGACGGTGCGCTGAAGACTGTGGCCGAGCCCGTTCCTCTGAAAGTCTCACTCCAATTCCTGGCCTTCAGCCCTTTGTGAACCAGCCTAGGCGTGCCAGGTGGGCGTCTGAAAGCAGGACCGGGGGCTTTCTTTCTTGGGACATGGATATATATATATATATTTTTAAAAGATTTTATTTATTTGACAGAGAGAGACACAGCGAGAGAGGGAACACAAGCAGGGGGAGTGGAAGAGGGAGAAGCAGGCTTCCCACGAGCAGGGAGCCCGATGTGGGGCTCGATCCCAGGACCCTGGGATCATGACCTGAGCTGAAGTCAGACGCTCAACACCTGAGCCACCCAGGCGCCCCTGAGACATGGGTATTTTGACAGGAATCAGTGGTTTTGGTACCACTGGAAGGCTTTGCTGACATCTGTACCCACCCTAGACAGCCGGGGACAGGCCCCCTCCTCCCTCCTCAGACGAAGGTCCTGTGTAGAACCTGCCTTCTGCCCCCGCTTCCGGGGCAGGACCAGGGCCCAGGTGGTCTGGGCTGCCCACACTTCCTGGGGACGTCTTGCTCTGCACTGAGTAGGCACCTCCTACACACAGGCTCACGGGGGGCTCATACTCTTACTGCGGGCGCCTGAGCCAGCAAATTCTCGAAGCTGGGAACAGCGAGGTCGCGAACCCTTGTAAGGGAGGCACAAAGATCTTTTCTTCCAGTCCAAATTAATGAAATTGCCAGAGGCTGTTGTCGTTTTTCAGCTAAGTCCGAGGGGTTAGGAGTTGGGACGAACTTTTCTTTCTTTGGTGCTAATGACTAGGTCGCCTGCCTGTTCTTCCATTGGATTAGAATCCAGATGAACTGAGAAACATCTTTGTGTGAAGTGGCTGTCCTCGGCTCTGCTTCTGGTCGGGAGGTCTGCAGAGCCCCTGCAGGGGAGAGAGGTGACACGGGGGGAGGAGGCGTGGGTGGGCGCCGTATTTGCAGGTGGGGTTGGCACCCTGGCCTCTACCAACACCCTCCTCGTTTCTCCCCACTCGCTTCACTCTGTACTGCCTGCCTGGCCACTCCCGCTTGGGTTGGTGGTCCCTGCTTCCCAGTTATTCCTGGTGTTTTCTCAAGGGTGAGTCCCGGACGAGGCTCTCAAACCACATCTCAGAGAGGCCAGTAGAAGCCAAGGGTGTGCAACCTGCACCTGCCTGGGTTCGAATTCTGGCTCAACCCCTGCCAGCTGTGTGGCCTTGAGCAAGTGCCTTCACCTCTCTGGGCCCGCGTTTTCTCACACGTAGGAGCTGGTCATGGTACCTCCAGTTGCAGGGAGGATGAGTGCAGGTTAATACGCATCCCGTGCTTGGCATGGCTTCTGGCAGAGAGTGAGCACCAGGTAAATATTAAATGCTGATACTCAGATTCTTCTAGAACGCTTCACTGCCTCACATACACCTGCACAGAAGCAGGCTCCCTACCTCCTCCTCCTCCTGAGAGTCGTTGATGTGCAAAAGCACTCATGGGGCTTGCCAGCTGGGCAGAACCAAGTGGGTAACGTTCTCTCTCGGCCCTTGCCCTCGCCCTTCTTGGGCTGAGAGCAGGACATTGGATTTTGGTCCTGGTCCTGCCATTTCTGAGATGGGTGGATGTTGCCTATCACCTCACCTGCTGGCCGTGCACCCAGAGCCTTCACCTGTGGGGCTGCCGAGCGGGGTGGGTGGGCATGACTGCATGCCCCAGGTCCACCGTGGCTGATCTAGAGAGCTCTTACCCCTAAGAGCTCTCTTCGTTGGCTTTCCCTGTGAGGAAGTTGTTCTTTCCTTAAACAACCCAGACACACCACTTCTAGGAAGTGGAAATGCAAAGGTAAACAAGGAGACCTATATAAGAATTGTTTCTTAAAACATTGTATATCGTCACAGAAACTTGGAATCAACCTAAATATCCAGCAGGAGAATGGCTCCATATGGTATTTCCATACAATGGAATAGTGTGTAGTAACGGAGGGAGTGGGTGACAGCAACGTGCATCAGTAGATGTGAATTTCACGAATAGATTGTTGTGTGGAAAGTGCAAACGGCAGAGGAGTAGAGTATGATATTATTTACACAGAGTGTAAAACTGTAGATGTGGTACAACATCTCGTGGCATAAGTAGACATTATATTCTTTTGTTTTTAAGGATTTTATTTATTCATGAGACAGAGAGAGAGCTTAAGAATGGCAGGCAGAGGGAGAGGGAGAAGCAGACTCCCCGCAGAGCAGGGACCCCGAAGCGGGGCTCGATCCCAGGACCCTGAGATCATGACCTGAGCCGAAGGCAGACGCTTAATGGACTGAGCCACCCAGTGAACTCCCAAGTTCAGGAAAGGGGTGGCTTCTGGGGTCAAGAAGGGAATGTGGTCGGGAGGGGTGTAGGGGCCTTCAGCTGTATTCGGGTGACGTATTTCTTCAATTGGATGGCGATACATATGCATTCATTGCGTCAAAACCCTTTTGTAAATCTTAAATATCATGTAATAATACATTTAAGACCATTTTGTCTGAATAAAAGGTTAGAGAGCTAAAATGGGACTGGACTGAGCATCCTTGACTTCTTCCCCAGCACTGATGCTCCAGGGTCCCCTTCCCCAGAGGCCATCAGTGACCTTGGTTTTCCAGGCAGTCCGGGAGGTGCACAGGTTAGAGCATCTGGTGGCCTTGGACAAGAGCCAGCTCCTCAGTTTCCTCATCTGTCAGCTGGGGAGAGTTTAGTTCCTGTAATTGAACCTCACGGGGTTGATGCGGGCAGAGCACGGGGCTCAGCTGGGCGCGTGGGGACTGCGGCTCACGGCAGGCGCTGTTAGTGATGGTGATGCACAGCGGTTTCATTCACCAAGTGAGAGAGATGGTGGAGGGAAGGAAACGGGGAAGTAAAGAGGCCCCCCAACAGAGACCACTCTTTTCTTAGTTCCTAACACTTCCCTTATTAAAGAGGCTATGGTCTCAAGTTCAAAGCCCCATGAGGACAGTTGGTTCTGAATCACACTGTGTCCAAGTCTTCTGTTCTGGTCACACATACAGTTTCTTTTCTCTTGGCCACAGGCTGACCTTGACCCATCACCGATCCCACAGCTAATGGTGACCTCAGACTAACCTCTCCTCCGGCCAGGACAGCACTGACCCTGTGGCCCTCAGGGTGGGGCTGGGCTGCCCTCTGTCCTCTTTGGCACAGAGGGCTGGGGCAGCCTGTCCACATCTGCCTGTGGGTGCGCTTTCTCTCCGAAGGTGGGGAGGCTGGACCCTGAGCTCGGGAGCTCTATTGAAAGCAAGAAGGAGCAGGAGGGCGGGCTTGCTATCCATTGGAGCAGGCCGGGCCTGAGATGCCCCGGAGGAATGGGTCCTGTGGAGGGATGTGCGGGTTCCTGGCCAGCACAAGGTGTGGGTTTTGCATCGCATGGAGGGACGCTGCCCAGGCTCCCTACATTTTCACAGGGCGGGTCAGAGAAGGTAGCCTCGTTAGTGGGGCACTGTCAGGCTGTTCGGTACCAGGCAGGACGGCCTTAGAGTGCCAGTTGTTTATCAGAACTGTCTGAGAATGCCAACAGCTCACACCCGGGAAGCTTGGGCTCCCTCCTGTGGGGAGAGCAAGGCCCCCCTGTCCTGTGGGAAGTTGGGCTTACTATCTAGGGAACCCTGAATGCATACCCACAGTCTCAGTTGGACAGCCATGCTCCCTGGACCACCCTCTTGCTTTCTCGTTTGCCTGGGACCTAGATCTGGGGTACTGTGTCATGGTAGGTGAAATCCCATTTCCCTCAGCCCTCTGAGGATGCACAGAGAGCCCCCTTTATTATCACAGAGAGCCCAGTTTAATGATGGGCTCATTCTACTATGAAATACTGAGAAGTGATTATGTCAGTAAGGACATTTTTGGTTTCAGGACACAGAAACCATTAAGCAGGGGCAATAGGAATGCATTGGCTCATATAGTTGAGAAGCAGAGGGATAAAGCTTCAGGTACGGCTTGATCCAGCCATTCAAACAAATAGTGTTACCAAGACCTAATATCTCTCCTTGTCTTGGATTTCCTCTGAGGATGGGCTTTATTCTGTGCATTCTTTGGGCACGAGATGGCCTCTCAGTCAAGTCCAGAATGAAAAAGGAGTTCTTGCCAAATTTTTAAAACAGAAGCCCTGTGCCTCGTGATCACTGGCTTGCACTGGGTCTCTAACTGGTCAGGCTTGGGTCAAACACCAAGAGTGGAATTGCCACTCCCTGAAGTATGGAGCAGGGAAGGGGTAGTTTCCAAAGCAAAACTGGAGTGCAGTTACGAGATGGGGGATGGATGCTGAGTGGCTACATAATCCCACATGTCCACAGTCGGCCAGAAGGGAGCTACTGGTCTTGGGGCAGCATGGCTCATTGTTTCGGACAAGGACCCAGCCTCCCTTCATAATGTCCTAGTTCTGAACTCAGCCTCCAGAACCTGGGTCCTGGCCTTCCTCCAGGAGCCCCATGCTGGAACCGTATCACCAGCGGCCCAGCCGGTGAGGGGCCTAACCCTGAGGCCTCATTCATACAGGCGCCAGGGAGGAAATAGGAGCAGAGAAATTGCTGGCCTGTGTTAAATTTAGATTTATTCTGTTGAGCTAATTGTAATCTTTATTTGGTCCCAAGTGATTCATTCTTATCGTTCTTATTATAGCTGAGAAAATTAATTTTTATTCTACCATAAAGGTGGCTGTAATAATCTGGGTTCAGGGAGGGGGATTACTTTAATAAGATTTGCCAGTAGGCTTTGAAACAGTCAGCTTTTATTAGCGCACAGAGCCGCCTGTGGTGCTGGTTAGGATGTGAGGGGGTCCGGCTGGGATTGCCGGGGTGAGCTCAGCCAGGGAGGGGGACAGGTGTGTTTGCTGTGTCAGGAGTTCGGGGGGGCGCCTGGGTGGCTCAGTTGGTTAAGCAACTGTCTTCGGCTCAGGTCATGATCCTGGAGTCCCGGGATCGAGTCCCGCATCGGGCTCCCTGCTCGGCGGGGGGGTCTGCTTCTCCCTCTCCCACTCCCCCCTCTTGTGCTCTGTCTCTAAAATAAATAAATAAAATCTTAAAAAAAAAAAAAAAAGAGTTCGGGCGTGTTCTCCTTCCTGTCTTTAAGTTGGGGGAATGCTCTGACTGGGGGGATGCTGAGCGGATCTCAGCATCTTTGACTGAATTAATGGAAATAGATGCATGGACATGAATCACAGTCTCCTTGTGCAACACAGCAGGGGGGACGCGGGAAGACCCCTCTGGAGATCAGGCTGGCAGCTACATGGGGACCCAGGGATTGGAAGGCATGCCCCTTCTGGAGAGGGGGCAGGTTTCAGACCCATCAGTTCTTATTTGCAATTCCAAATCCTGAAAGCTCTGTAGACTGAAATGTTTTGGGTAAATTTTCAGCAGACTCATTTGGGGGTAGAACTTATCTGAACTCATTTATAACTTTATTCCATTAAGGGTGAATGTTCATATCTTTGACTTTAGAACCACGATATGTTTGATTAAAGGATGCTGTTCCAGACCCCACTAAGGATGTTACTCCTAGACAGTGTATGCATTGTATTGCCTTTCTAAGTCAGGAGAGTTAGAAACCAGGGGTTCTGGAAGAGAGGTGTTGGATCTGCATGGAATGCTGACCCACTATTGTCAGATTTTTCTGATTTGGGGGAGAGAAACCAGAGTTCCTGATTTTTATGTGAGATTTCTCAATTTCTTCTTTTTTAAAGAAGATTGTATTTTTTTTAAAGATTTTATTTATTTATTTGAGAGAGAGAATGAGAGAGCACATGAGAGGGGGGAGGGTCAGAGGGAGAAGCAGACTCCCTGCCGAGCAGGGAGCCCGATGCGGGACTTGATCCAGGGACTCCAGGATCATGACCTGAGCCGAAGGCAGTCGCTTAACCAACTGAGCCACCCAGGTGCCCCTAAAAAAGGTTTTATTTTTAAGTAATCTCTACATCCAACATGGGGCTTGAACTCACAACCCCAAGATCAAGAGTCACATGCTCTACCAATTGAGCCAGCCGGGCGCCCCTGATTCCTCAATTTCTGCATGTTAGTTTCGGGTTCAAACTTCTGAAGTTAATTTTTTGATGGCAGAAAATACTCTCAACATGATTAGTCATTAGGGAAATACAAATTAAAGCCATAGTGAGATACAATTGCACAAGCAATGGAATGGCTAAAATAATAATAAAAAAAAAAAGGTTGATGACGCCAGCTGTTGGCGCAGATGTGGAGACTGGAACCTGCTTACGTTGCTGGAGGAGGTGTACCACAGGGCAGTAGCTTTGGGAAACAGTGTGGCAGTTTCTTAAAAAGTGAAACATACACCTACCTTATGACCCAGCTATTCCGGCCTTAGGTATCTACCTAAAATAAACAAAAGACTGTTTATAAATGTTCATCACAGCTTTATTCATCATTGACCCAAACAGAAACAGTCCAGATGTTCATCAACTAGTGAGTGCAAGAACACGCTGTGGCAAGTCTAGACAGTAGGATAAAAAAGAAGGCGGTGCCCAAACATCAGTGACATGGCTGACTTTCCTATGATGCTGAGGGAAGAAGCTAGACACAGAAGTCTACGGACTGTATGACTGACTACGTATGTGTATTCATTTCTAGAACAGGCAAAACTCTAGAGACAGACTGCAGATCGGTAGTTGCTTGGGGCTGTGGGTGGGAATGGGGATTGCCTGCCAACAAGCACAGGGAACTTTTTGGGGGTAATGAAAGCATTCTAAAAGTGGATGGCAGGGATGGTTGCACAACCGTGTAAATTCACATTGAATTGTACACTTAAGATGGTTGCATTTTAGGGTATGCAAAATGTGCCTCAATAAGACTGTTAAAATATTTGGAGACAAAATACATTCTAAAAATGATTCTAATGTAAAAAAAAAAGTGATTTTGATGGTTATAATAAAAAAAAATCCTGGGGCACCTGGGTGGCTCAGTCAGTTAAGCATCTGCCTTCAGCTCAGGTCGTGATCTCAGGGTCCTGGGATTGAGTCCTGTGTAGGGCTTCCTGCTCAGCAGGGAGTCTGCTTCTCCCTCTCCCTCTGCCCCCACCCTGCTCTTCTCTCAAATAAATAAATAAAATCTTAAAAAAAAATCCTGCCCTGACGTCCAGCAATCCAGTTTCCTTTTATGTAGGCAACCCATATTATTAGCTTTCCTCCCATGCCTCAGGTGTTCAGAGATACTTCATACATGGAAAAGCGTGTAATTATATTTTTCTATATGCAAAAAAGTGCTATATACAGTTTGCTCTTCCCTCCCAAATAGTAGTAGACCACCAATACTGTTTTGCACTTTGTTTTTTTTCATGGAACACGGGGTACGTCTTGGAGATCTTTCTCGAACATAAGGAGCCGTGGCTCTCCCGGGCTGTCGTTTCACATTCCATCATCTGGTGGCTCACGACTGAGGTGGCCACTCTTCTACTGATGGACACCTGGCTTGGTTCCAGGCTTTGGCCACTACAGACAAGCTTGGCCAGACTACTGAACCTCACCGTACCTCTCAGTTCTCTAGTCTCTTCGGCGAAGCTCATGGTACTATGCCTACTTCATATATTATTGAGACTATGCAATGAGCTAGCGTACAGAAAGTGCTTGAAGATTTTTTTTTTTAATTTATAGAGAAAGCGAGGGAAGGGGCAGAGGGAGAAGGAGAGAATCTCAGGCAGACTCTGCGCTGAGCACGGAGACCGATGCGGGGCTCGATCTCACAACTCTGAGATCATGGCCTGAGCCGAAGTCAAGAGGCAGACGCTAACTGACAGAGCCACCCAGGTGCCCCAGCACACGGAAGGTGCTTAAGCTGTCACATAGAAACTGTGTAAACTCTTAGCTGGTATGATAGCCTCCGAGAAGGATGTTGTACCTGTCATTTCACACGTGTGCAGGTGTATTAGTAGGATAAATTCTGAGAAGTGGAGTTACTCAATCAAAGGGTATGTGCAGATTAATTTTGGATGGGTTTGCAAAATTATCCATTTTAATTCCTTCCGGTGATGAATGACGTTGTGTCCTCATAGCCTCATCAAACCACACCAGACTCTAAAGTCTGGTCTTTTGGACTTTGGTCAAAAGTAAAGATGTGGGAAAAAGTAAGATGTGGGATCTCCTAATTTTGGGGAAAAAACAATCCCAACTTCAATGGGATTTGAACAAAACTCCTTTGGGCCACTTCTTGTTCTGGGCTCATTGGCACAGAAAGTTTTCTTCCTGAAATTCAAGACAGAGAGCACGTGTGGGGTCCTTTCCCTGGAGGCAGCTGGTCACGAGGGGAGGGAGATGTCAAGCCTGGGGCATTCTATCACATTTACAATGTTTGCAAATTGAATCAGGAGTGCAAACAATTTCTCAGGACACATCTGCCAGTTGCTTACATCTTTCTTGTCCTGGCAACATACGGGTAAGGTAAAAACACAAACATCTGAAACCCAAAGAAATGCACAACATCCCAGCTGACAAGAAGCCTTTTGAGTTCTCATCAAAACGTGAGCATTCTGATGCACCGTAAAATGAGGGACTGTGTGAGAAGCATCTCAAACCGGGCCGGAGCAGGTCGACATTAAAAGCACCTGCTTTGGGGCGCCTGGGTGGCTCAGTTGGTTAAGCGACTGCCTTCAGCTCAGGTCATGATCCCAGGGTCCTGGGATCGAGCCCCGCATCGGGCTCCCTGCTCTGTGGGGAGCCTGCTTCTCCCTCTCCCACTCCCCCTGCTTGTGTTCCCTCTCTCGCTGTGTCTCTCTCTGTCAAATAAATAAATAAAAATCTTTAAAAAAAAAAAAAAAAAAGCACCTGCTTTACGGAAACTGGGGCGATTTTTCCAGTACAGACCGGCTTGGTTTGGGTCTGACTGTTTTTGGAAGAAGTGGCAGCATTGGAGAAATGATTAGAGAGTAATCTGTTTGTCAATGTATTTATTCATTACGTATTCAAAGAATGATTATTTGAATGCATGGGTTGTGGCATTTGAAAGTCATTGATCAGGGATTTGACATTTTTGCTAAGAATTCCAGAAACATGGGACCTCTCTTATCTGATGTGAAGCTGGCTGAGCACCCTGAAGAGGGGGTTCATTTCTTGTGTTTTGCCCCTTACCCTTTGTGGTTTCGTAAGGACCTTTATGTATCTTTTTCCAGCTTTTGGCTCCCTGTCTTCTGGGTGGGAGTTTCTCTGTATACACAAGTCATGGAGCCTCATGGGCTGCCATGGGCTCTTCTTTGACGTGCCTCACGGAATGAGTCATGTGTGTACAAGGATTCCCCATGTAGGAGGTGGCAGCTCCATCGCAGCTCAGACTGTATCTCTAAGGGCCTGGTTTCTCGCTGGCTTCCAGCTTCTCTCCCTGGTGTTGGCTCCAGCTTGTGGCCCCATGCGGCTCTGGGCCCCGCTCAGTGTGGTGATATCCTTTGGCAGTTCTGGGCTCGCGTCCCCACATCACACTATCCCTGAGATGAAGGGAGGGCTCTTTTGGGAGCCTCTACACACGTCAGAATGTTTCTGTCTTCCTTAATGCCCTGTGTTGGGTTGTGTGACCATCGATGACCAAATAACTCAAGTTTTCCCCAAAGGGAGAAGAGACATAGATGCTGGGAAGGCAACGAAAAAATACCTAATAATAAGAACAAGACTCCTAAGGGTCTGGCACTTGGCCTATCCCTGTGCCTTTGACCTTCAGAAGAACTGATTTGAGATCTGTTCATTATTTTGGGGGAGAAGAATTAGTCTTTCCTTGAGTGATTGGTCTTGGGCTCAACGTTCTCTGTTTCAGTATTTCAGATTCTGCTGGAAAAGCTACCTGCCCTCCTCATTGACCTGTTTTCAGTAAAGACCGTATGAGCTCAAAATGGAGCACACTCTGACATTCCGTTGTCATAGCAACCTGAGTGGTAAACATCAGCTTGATGCTGTTTGAAGGGGGTGGCAGGAGTTAGGGATTGGGAGGTTGGAGGAAAGCCAGAGATTTAGGGCCCTAGGCTTTGCCCCAGATTCTGCAGGGGACGCTCCGTGGAAGGTCCAGGAAGGACACCACTTCTGTCTCCACCAGGGATATCAGAAGGGAATGAGCTGGAGTGAGCGGGAGGGGTTTGGGTCCAGACCCTCTAACTCCTCTTTGGACCCTCTCTTTACAGCCTCAGTTCTGGGAAGAGCTGTCTGTTCCGTGTACTTCCCTTCCTCGTGTTCTGCTGGCCCTTGCCACCACCACTGTGTGAGCACCTCTCCGCTGAAACTGTCCCCCTCCCCCAGGTCCTCAGAGCTACTTCTCAGGGACAGCTCCCTCCTCCCAGAGCCTGCCCCGCATTGCATGGCCCTTCTGACTATGCTACCTCCCCCCTATTCCGGGATGCCCCTCTAAGCCTTCTTGCAGGCTCCTGGGCACCTGCCAGGCCCGTGCGCAGTGGGGCCCCTCCTCCTGGGTTCCTCTTCCCTGCAGGTCCCTCGCCCCTTCTTCCAATGACCAAGTCACCACCTCCCTCTGACGACACCCCCACTTCTGTGCTTAGAGCTCTGTCCTGAGCTTCAGCCTCTCCCTCACGTCTTCAGGGGCATGGGGGCTCCCACCCCACGTGTCTCGAAATCACTACCCCAAGCAGAGCTCTCAGCTTCCCTGAGCCTTCTCCCCGCTCAGTGACTGGCCCGGCCTCACCCCTGCCCAAAGCCAGCGACACCCTTACTCCCTCCTCTCTCGTGTCCACTCCATCTCTGGCATCTTCTCTCCATCCTGAAAGCCTTTCTGCAGAATAGATGGTGGTGAGATTGGGGATATCAGAGCTGCTGAAACAGAAATATCTGACCATGGGATGGCAGCAACCACGAGCTTTGTTTGGGCAGCACTCGGACAGGTTGCATGTTCGGGGAGTCCCCTACTGGAGGAGACTCTTTCAGAAACAGAGGCCCCCCTGCCCAGGTGGAAAGAGAGGATGAGCGCTCCCTGGGGAGGAGGGAACTGGGCAGGGGGCTCGTGTTTGAGTGCCGTCCCTCAGCACCTGGTGGGAGCTGCCAGGTCAGGGGGCTCCACAGGGCAGCAGCGGCTGGGGGGGTCTCTTGTAGTCCAGCGATTTTCTTATTCATGGGGAGCAGATGTTGGTGCAGTTTCACGGGGGATGCAAAGCAGGCAGGCTCTAAGTGGCTAAAAATATGCCAATTTGGGCTATATTTAAAGCAATTGGATATGTAAAAAATTGAGTTTGGCACCAGCGATCTTTGAAGTAATGGTCCTAGCCTCCTCTGAAGAAGTAAAGAATTTGGGGGGCCAAGATTCGGGGGCCATCTTTGGCTCATTTATATAACAAAGATCACCACCCTCTATAACCAGGACCTTTGAATCCATTTCTGTCCTGGTCATTCCTGCTTCTAGTCCATCCTTCATCATTCCAGGGTGAGGGTTTGCCGAATTGCATCGAATGGTGCCATGTTCCCATGATGTAAGCCACTTCAGTGGCTTCCCTTTGCCCCTGGGATCAAGTGGCCTCCAGCCGGCCCTGCATGGCCTGGACCCTTCTTCCTCTCCAGCCCGGTCTGGAGCTCTTTCTCCCTTTCCCCCAAGACCTGCTGCAGCCTCACTGCCCCCTGTGGTCCTCGGCAGGCCTCCATGTTCCGCCATCTCTGCCCTTTGCCCCTGCTGTTTTTCTCTGCCCAGAACCCTCTTTCCCACCTCTTGGCCTGGTTAATTTTGTTTGTCCTTTGGGCTCTGTGTTAGATTCCTGGGGCTGCTGCAACAGATGACCATAAACGGAGGGGCTTAAAATAACACTAACGTATTGTCCCACAGTTCTGGAGGCCAGAATTCCAAATATGGTGCCGGCAGGGTTCATTCCTGTTGGAGACACTGAGGTGGAGCCTATCCCATGCCTCTGTCCCAGCTCCTGGGGGCCCCTGTCATTCCTTGGCTTGTGGACATAATCAGTCCGATCTCTGCCTCCATGTTCACGTGGCCGTCTTCTCTGTATCTGTGATAATCCCTCTCCTTTCTCTTAAAAATACACCAATTATTGGATTTAATCCAACATGACCTAATTTCATCTGCAAAGACCCTGTTTCCAACTAAGGTCACATTCTGAGGTTGCAGGTGGACGGGAGTTTTGGCAGACACTATCCAACCTTGTCTGTAGGTCCTACCGTTCTCGGTTCCATCAAGTGGCATGATGTACCCCTCCTCGGTGCCCCCACTGTCACACCCTTGCTTTTCTTTATGGAATGGCTCATTTAGGTTCATGCCCCGCTGAGGCTGAGCTCTGCCAGGGCGAGGCTGCATTGGTCCGTTGTGCACCTGAGCCCTCAGCGAGCGCCTGATGGGTGAATGGCGGCATGCCCTTGTGTTATGTGCCCCCCAGAATTTGTAAATTGAAGCCCTGACCTCCAGTGTGATGCTATGAGGAGGTGGGAGCCTTTGGGGGGTCATTAGGGTCAAATGAGGTCATGATGGTAGGACCCCCACGACGGGATCGGTGCCCTTACAAGGTGTGGAGGAGACACCAGAGCTTCCTTTGTCTGCCATGTGCGGACATGGGGAGAAGCTGGCCAACTCCAAGCAAGGAAGCGGGCTCTCACTGGGTGCCGAATTGGCCAGCACCTTGATCTTGGACTCCTTGGCCTGCAGGAGTGTGAGGAGGTAACAGTCTGTGGTTCAAACCACCCTGTCTGGCATTTGGTGTAGCAGCCAGAGTGGACTAAGGCAGATGGGCATGCCTCACCCAGCCCAGCGGAGACCCACAAAACCCGAGGAGGGAGAGCGTATTCCTGCCTCCTCGTCTCACGTGTTCCTCGTGGGGCCGAGGTACTCACCGTGGTGGCCAGCCGGCCCAGAGGTGGCCTGATATTCCAGCCACGGTCGCCTGCTCTGGTGGCCTGTGAGAGGGCGTAGCAGGGGAGTTTGGCCTGAGAGAGCGAGGATTTCCTCCTGGAGCGAATGCATATGAATAAGGGAAGGAAAGGCCCTTTCGTAAAGCAGCCAGATTTCCGGGGAAGGATGCCACTGAGCCATTTCCCCTGCTCTGTGGGATTCCTCAGGGGAAAGGCGCAGGGTGCGGGCAAGGTCGTGCGGGTCCTCTCCGCGGGGTGCACGTTCACCTCCTCCCAGGGCTCGGTGGCGGAGGGCCTCCTGGAGGAGGGGACACGCTTCTCCCCGAAGCCGTCTGTGCTGGGCTTTCTGTGACTCGCCACCCGGAGTCCCGGGACGTGGAGTCATCGTGCTTGTTAAGGGCGCTCTGTCGGAAAGCAGCGGTGTGCCTTGGCGCGCATCCCCAGATCGCCCCAGGTCCGGGTTTCGGCTCCGGAACCGGGCAGCCGACCACCTGCTGACGCACAGCCGCGGCACCCTCGGCCACTAGGTGGCGGTGTCGCCGCACACGCGGCCCCGGTCTCCCCGGGCAGGGCGGAGGGGTCGGGGTCGGGGTCGGGGGCAGCCGGGCGGCGCCCCTGCACCTGCCTCCGCCTCGTGGAGCGCTGTCCTCTGTGCCCCTCCCTTCCCAGGCTGACTGCCCGGCGCTGAATTAAGCCCGAGAAAAGAGGAGCTGAGAGTTTTTCGTTTTTGTGTCGTCCCCCCCGGGACCCCCGCCCGGAGCTCCTGTTGAGAAGCGAGTTTACCTTGGACAGAAGCTCCTTGCATAGCCCCCCGGGCCAGTGTGGGGAGGAAGCTTCCGTTCCTTTCTGTGGGTTTCACCCTGCAGACTTTTGGGCTGTATATATGTGTATATGTATATATATATATATATTTTTAAGATTTTATTTATTTGCGAGAGAGACAATGAGACAGAGAGCATGAGAGGGGAGAGGGTCAGAGGGAGAAGCAGACCCCCTGCCGAGCAGGGAGCCCGATGCGGGACTCGATCCCGGGACTCCAGGATCATGACCTGAGCCGAAGGCAGTCGCTTAACCAACTGAGCCACCCAGGCACCCCTGTAACATCTTCTTTTTTTTTTTTAAAGATTTTATTTATTTATTTGAGACAGAGAGAATGAGAGACAGAGAGCACGAGAGGGAAGAGGGCAGAGGGAGAAGCAGACCCCCTGCCGAGCAGGGAGCCCGATGCAGGACTCGATCCCGGGACTCCAGGATCATGACCTGAGCCGAAGGCAGTCGCTTAACCGACTGAGCCACCCAGGCGCCCCTTTTGGGCTATATCATCAGTCAAAAGCTATAATGGAGCCCTTACTTGCTTTGGGAAACAGGTGACGGAGTCTGGACCTTTGCAGCCCGGCAGCCGAACAGAGGGAAACCAGCAGAAGCATTGTGGGTCCCAGGAGCCTACAGAGAGAACAGCCGGTAGAGCCTGGGCCCCACCCTTTACGTGCTGTTGGACCGTAGGCAGGTTTCTTGACATCTCTGTGCCTTCCTTTTTTAACCTATAAAATGGAAACAGCACTCAAATTGCTTAATTATATTAAAAATAAAACAATGTGAGAATAATACCCTATCTCACACACTCACGTGAAGAATAAACACGTAAGGAGCTAATACACGTGAAGCAGGTTAACAGCGCCTGGGCCACTGTGGACACAGGAGACTTCCCTGTTACTGCTGTTCTTACTCTTGCTACCAATATTCACTGGATGCTACTAAAGGGAAACTTGGGATAATTTCCCAACCAGTCTCGATCTATTCTTTCTCTGAGGTTTGGCAACACATATAACCTGTATCAGGCACCTTAACAATACACATTTTACTTTTATTGTTACCAATGTTTTAAAGATTTTTTTTTTTTAATTTATTTGACAGAGAGAGATACAGCGAGAGAGGGAACACAAGCAGCGGGAGTGGGAGAGGGAGAAGCAGGCTTCCCGCAGAGCAGGGAGCCCGATGCAGGGCTTGATCCCAGGACCCTGGGACCGTGACCCGAGCGGAAGGCAGGCGCTTAAGGACTGAGCCACCCAGGTGCCCTGTTACCAATGTTTTAAATGTAGATTTGTCTTCCCTTCTCAATTAAAATACTAAGTTCCTCAAAGGCAGGCCTGGCTCTCTGCTTGTCTTTTCATCACTGCTCTGCATTCCCTTCATCCCCAGGCTCCTTTACTTGCTTGATTGTTGCGAGAAATTAATGCAGACCGGAAATGGGCTTAAGTTGTTGTTGTTGTTGTTGTTTTTATAGTAAGTGAAATGGGGTTTTCAAGCAACCAGATAGTCAATGGGATTGTGGGAGAGATGTTTAAGGACCCCGAGATCATGGTGTTTAAACTCTTAACCCTTAAAAAATTATTTAAAATTAAAAAAATTTTTTTAGAGGGGCGCCTGGGTGGCTCAGTCATTAAGCGTCTGCCTTGGGCTCAGGTCATGATCGTGACCCATGAGCCCTGCATCGGGCTCTCTGCTCAGCAGAAAGCCTGCTTCTCCCTCTCCCACTCCCCCTGCTTGTGTTCCCTCTCTCGCTGTGTCTCTCTCTGTCAAATAAATAAATAAAATCTTTGAAAAAATAAAATTTTTTTTTTAGAGAGAGAGAGTGTGTGCATGAGCTGGGGGGAGGGACAGAGGGAGAGAGAGAATCCTAATCAGGCTCCACACTCAGCATGGAGCCCTTTGTGGGGCTCAAGCTCATGACCCTGAGATCATCACCTGAGCTGAAATCCAGAGTCGGACGCTCAACTGACTGAGTCACCCAGGTGCCCCTCCCCCTTAAAAAACAATCTTAAAGATTCATTAAAGCAGATTTTCTAGGGATCAGCCACAAAGACAAGGTGTGTGTTTCCTTTCCTTTAGTTACTCTGCATGTTTGAAAAGAGTAGACTGTATTGAAAAAATGAAGAAAGAGAAGGAAAGGTATTCCATGAATGATTTTGGACTGACCCGGGCTAGCCTGGGTTAGCGGTGTTTCACTGCACTTGTCCAATGCTTTTTCTGCATCTCTTGAGGTGGTCACAGGATTTTTATCTTTCATTCTGTTAATGTGGTGTCCCGTTCATTTTTTGATTGCACAATACCAGGTGTAAATGCAAACAGAAGAGCAATTAACCCAAATGCAGAATCCGCAAATGACACCAGTCGTATTTCGTATTTCGTAGCTCAGAAGTGCATATGCATTTTGTTCTTCCCACAACCATGGAAATGCGGTGCAGAACCACCTCAGCTGTGTCTACTGTGCTTGATTGGCACGCACTCTGTAGCACTCTGCTGTCGTCCCTGCTTATGCGTCTCAGTTGCAGGACGCTCATCAGTGCTTGCTTTGGGTCTCGCTGACCTCCCCCGTGTCATGGGTCCACTGGAAATCTGGGCTCCTGGGGCATCCAGAATGCAGGGTGCAAACAGAGCAGCAAGGCCCAGCAGACGAGCATAGTGTGAGCAACTGGTGAGTCTGCTTCCTTGTCCCATTATTCTTCACGCACAAAGCACAAGTTCAAAGACAAGCTCTTAAGAATTTCAGAGGTGTGGAGTGTGACAGCAGAACATTAAGCCCACAACCATGGGCCCTTCTGAGCTTGGGGCAAGGTGTCTAGTTGTCTTACCACTGCCTGCTGAGATCACTTTGGAGACTCAATATTCTAAAGTAAACATATCAGCCCTGCAGTGGATGTTGGTTTTTTGCATGCGGGTCCTGGGTTCAAGTGATCCAACTTGTGTTTCAAGCGGAGTGTGTCAGACTCCAAAGGTTAAACTCATTTGTTCCACGTAATTGCTAAGATGTCTGGTTTGTGACTGCAGTGTATTCCTGATTTCTTTTTTTTCAACACCCTTGTTGTTGAGAGTAGTACTAGCAGTAAAGAAATTAGCCTTGATCTGGTGGAAATTGTTCCATTTGGGTAACTGAGTGGATTTTTGTGTTGCTTCCTACAAAGAACATCTTGTCGTCTTGTCAAATGGTACCCTGATGATGCTTTGGGGGACCCCCCTCCACCAGCACGTCATACTTCAGCTGGAGCTCATCTACCTCCAGGCTCCTGGGGAGAGACACGGGACTTTGGCTGAGCCAATCAGAACAGGCCATTCCTCTGGCCGCAGTGATTGGCTCAGGGATGGGCTGTGACCCGTCAGAGACAAGGAGATGCCCTGCCGGCTTCTTCCTTGCGATGTGGTCTTGTTGGACGTGAAGGAAGGAAATTGTGAGGCTGGGTGATGCTAATGGTTCTGTGACGTGCGTATTGATAATGAAACCAGCTCCATGGAAGAGAGCAGAGTGACGGATAAAAATGCATCTTAAAAAACAACTTTTAAAATATATTTTCAGTAAAATTTGCTCTTTCTGGCATATAGTTCTATGAGTTTTTGACTCATGCAAAGTTTTGTGTAAGCACCTCCCCAGCCGGGATCCAGGACAGTTCCATCACCCCAACCTTAAATTTTTTTTTTTTTTTTTTTGTAGTCAGACCCTCTCCAGCCCATAATTCCTAGCAGTCTGTGACCTGTTCTCCATCCCTCTAGTTGAGATTTTTCTAGAACGTCATGTAAGTGGAATTATACAGTAGGTAGCTCTTTGCGGTTGCTTTCTTTCATTCAGGAGAATGTATTTGAAATTTATCCATGTGCATCCATCCTTTGCTCTCCTTTATTGCTGAGTTCTATTCCATTCAGTGGTATACCATTTGTTTACCCATTCTCCAGTTGAAGACATTTGTGAAAACCCTTATCGATGACATTGTTTAGATGCTGAATCCAGCCAGGCCTGACGCTAGCCTGCTCCTAGACTCCCCAGCTCTGACTGCCATTAAATTCCAATTTTGTTTAGACTTAGTATGGGTTCTGTGTGATCTGAAAGAATCACACTTTTTTTCTTTTCTTTTTTTTTTTTTGAGAGGGGGAGAGTATGTGCAAGCGAGAGCAGGGGGAGGGGCAGAGGGAGAGGGAGAGAGAATCTCAAGCAGACTCCACACTCAGTGTGGAGCCCAACAAGGGGCTCGATCCCACGACCCTGAGATCACGACCTGAGCCAAAATCAGGAGTCTGATGCTTAACCTACTGAGCCATCCAGGCGCCTCCAAGAATTATGTTTGATATCAACAATGACTGGAAGTCAGGTCTGAACAAGTGAGAAGTCCAAAGCAAATGGGCTCCACGTATGACATTCCTGTAAATGGGTTTATAGGAATAAGTTGCATGCTGGGTTTCCCTCATGGTGGCAGGGAGGGTGGCAGGAAGTGACACCCCCTTTGACACAGAGGGAAATTGAATCTCAGAGGGGTGAAGTGACTTGTCTGGGTACATCAGTTGAGCTGGTGGCAGGCCTGAGGGTCTAGCCCAGTTGTCCCTTTGCCTCTAGTGAGCCGCAGAGGCCCCCCCTGCAGACGGGGGCTGAGCTGTCAGCATCCCTTAGTGAATTTCCCTTTTTTATTTAAACAGTCTCCGAGGTGTCCAATTTAGAGTAAATATAAATGGAAATTCGAACAAGGTCATCAACATTTCCTACTGTTTAACAGCTGATGGTGCCTATAGGAGGTCAAAATTACTGTCACTAAGATCTTATATAATTGGTTTAATAATGCTCTTTCTGCATCTGGTGCCCACGGAAATCTCTCTTGTTGGCTTGAGGGCTCCTCACTCCGTATCTCTGAACATCTTTCTCCTCGCGCTAACAAAAGCCCAGTTTACACGAAGGAAGAGGTGTGCGATTTGTTTTAAGTTTTTGGTCAGGCGGGATCACAGCTGTCTGAACTGTTAGCTCAGGCGGTGTGGTCTCGGTGCGGTGTCACCAGCTCCTGTCACGCATGCACGTCACCGTGGCTTAGTGCGCTAGGTGGTTCCTTGCTCACATCCAGTGTGGGTGTTCACGCTTGGCAGGCTCTCCTCCAGGCAGAGATGCGGGCTCCTTCCAGGGCCCGGGCTCCTTCCAGCTCATGGCTCTGCCACGACCTGGGGCCTCAGACTCTTCTCCCTGCTGGAAGGTAAAAGATAAAAATTTTGGCTTCAGAGTAATATATAACACTTATATTTCATTGGCCAGCCCTAGTGCCAAGGCCCCTGGATGCAGGAGAGCCTGGGCAAGTTCCTGGCTGGGCGGCCATATGCAATACTATGGACAAGACGGCTTTTTTTTTCTTGGCAGGTAGCCATCTCTCCCACAGACGCGATGCCTCATTGTCTAGACTAAAGCTGCTCTCCCCTCGCTCCCCTGCTCCAATTTCCAACACTGTTCAATGCTGCCCTCCCCTGCTTGGCTAGTTTCGGGTTCGAACAGACAAAGCCTGCTCATCATCATAGCCCTGAGTGCATATGGGGAAAATAAAATGATATGGCATAACTTCCATCCCTCTGTGTCTTTGATCTCCTTCCCCAAAGCCAGCCGTGGCCAGCCATTTCTGCCTTCAGTTCTGCTGCTGATTGTTTGAATAACTCTACCTACTACTCTACTTTCACCCCTTGTGTTAACATGTTTAGACAGTAATGCTCTCTGTATAAGAGAGGAGGACCAAGCTAATGTACACACCTTCCTATTCTGTTTTCTTAGCAGTTAACATTGTATTTGGCTGCAGGTGACAGAAATCTCTGGCCACAGGGGCTTAAGCAAGTAGCAGCTTATTTTATTTTGTTTATTTTATCTCATGTTGTGGCTAGCTCCTTCTGACTTCCCACATTAACTTTCTCTGTGTGTAACTTTGGTCCCCGTGGTTGCATGGTGGCTGTCCCACCTGCGTCCCCTTTCAAGATGAGAGCGCCAGCACCCACTACACTTGGATGTCTGACATTTTTCTTGGGCGTTAATGCCATCTCCTCAGAGAAGGGTTGAGTTTTGACTGGAGATAAGTATTCTGCCTTTACTCAGGGAGGGGACAGTGGGTGGAGTCTGCCTGGAGTGGGTGTCCCATCTACAGAATTTAGTTACTCCCCTGGTTTTCAGCCCCTCTCCCCCCGTCCTTGCTGTGTGTGCCAACGTTGAGTCTAGGTCCCTGTGGGCATAGTAGCCCGGAGCCCCTCTGTGGCACTCACAGAATGTTCTAGCCCAAGGATTCCTCTGCCATCTTGCCCATCAATACACTCTCATCCACTTGTTGTCTTCCAGAGACTTGTTGAAATATTTTATCTTCAGATGGCCTTCCTTCATTTCTCTAGATAATAGGTTTATTCCTTCTTTGCACTTTTATGTTTTTACTTCTGCGGGGTTTCTGTGGAGATGTGGGGAAATGTGTTCAGTCTACCACTTAAAATCAAATTCCATATCTTTCTTTCTAAAGGAAAAATACCAATATTTGCCTTAGCTTGAATAAGCACATGTTCGTTCTATGAGAGTTGAAAACACATAGAAAAATATATCAGAAATTTGAAAGGCATTCATAACTCCCATATGCAGAGCCTCGCCTCTAGGTAAGAGTCCGCTTGAGTTCTGGCATGGGAGTTGACAAAAAGATGTTACAGTTAGCGTGGAAGGCAAAAAATAGGCAAGCCTAGCTAGTAGAAATTTGATTTAAATAGTAACCCTGGTGTGAGCTTGCTAGGGCTGCCATAACAAAGTACCACAGACCGAGGGGCTTAAACAACAGGAATTTATTTCCTTACAACTCTGGAGGCCAGATGCCCAAGATCATGGCGTCAGCAGGTTGATTTCTTCTGGGGCTTCTCTGCTCGCTTTGTAGACAGCTCCTGCGTCCTCATGTGTATGCACACGGGCGCGCAACTCCTTATGAAGACACCACTCATGCTGGATTAGGCCCCGCCCTTGTGACCTCATTTTAACTTATTACTTCTTTAACGACTTCATCACCAAGTTTTCCGATAACTCCCCTCCCCCACTAAACTGTGAAGTCAAATAAAATCAGTGCCCTGGCTGATTCAGTGCATATAGTTTGTGCTACTCCCACCAGATTCTGCTTTCACATTATCCACCTAGAGACTTCAGGTGGATTCATGATTTAAATGTAGTACCTGAAATCCACAAAAAGGGGACATCTATAATCTCACTACCAAAAAAAGAAAAAAGAGAAAAAATCAAGGTAATTCACATACCCATCACCCTCTGAGATGAATTAGCTTGATTGTGGTGATTATTTCACAAAGTATATATGTGTATCAAATCATCAAAGTGTACATCTTAAATATACACAATTTTTGTCAAAGATTCCTCAATAAAAAAGAATTAAATGTAAAAATGTGGACACACACATGGCATCTACATACACCCACTCACAGAAAACTAGGTGAAAGTATCCGTGACCGTGTATTTGATCTTGGGACATGGCGAGGGCTTTCTCGGCATGAAGGCAGTGGTGAATGTCATGAATCAAAAGATTGATACTCTCCCTTATGTTTTAAATATTGTGCATTGGCCTTTGATTGTCTCTGTAGAACATTTGTACCTCAGATTTTGCCTGAGGATATGATAATCTCCAATGTCCTGTCCCCTACCTCTTTCTAAGCCCTTGGCTGGTTTGGGAAGGGAGCCTGTTCAAGGAGGGGGATGTGAAGGGTAGGATTTTTTTTTGTAAGGTGCTGTGTTACCCCCCAGGGGCCCTTCAGGAGCGCCCCACAGAGGAATCTCTCTCAGAGCCAGGAAAAGCTTTGCTTCTTGCTTTCATGTTATGGACAGCGTCCAACTAGTGACCTCATCCTGTGCTTTGAGAGCTGGGCAGTTCGGAGGCACATTGGCAGTTCTTCTGAGTCATGGCTCGAGCTCTTACAGGGTAGATGTTGCTTGCTGAGCTTTCCTGTGGCAGCAGAACGTGGTGGCTGGGACTGTGAGCTCTGCTCAGAGCTGGCCTGCTTGCACGGAATCCCGCCTCTGCTGCTTACAAGCTGTGTGATCTCAGGCAGGTCACATAAACCCCCGTGCTTCCGTTTCTCCATCTATGAGTGGGGAAAATAATCAAATCCTCCTAACCAAAAGATTGGAAAGATGAGGAGTCAGTCCCTGTATGATGCTGCATCGTAAGGATTATGTAAATGGTGATGTCCACGACGATTGCGTTGGCCCTGATTTCTCTGTATTTTATCTTTTCCTATCACTGTAATTTATAGTCCTATCTAATGCTTAATGAACTTGTTGGCATATGACCCAAGACTTGCCACCAAGGCAATGAATGACTTAGTTTTTGAGTAGACACAAGGCACCTACTGCCTACTCCGTGGTGTCAGTGCTGTTCAGGGGAGTCATCTAGGGAACACAGAAACAATCGGGCCCCGCCTGAGACCATCTAAATCAAACTGGTGGGCAGGCCCAGGGATGACTGATGTGTTTCCTACCCTGTGTAGGAAAGAGTTGAGAATTATCAGCTGTTAGTCAGGGCCACACTTTGACAGATCAGTGAGGAATGTGTCTTGCTGGTGTTTTTTAAAGACTTGGCTGCCTGGCCCACTGGAAGGAGAGCCTCCTACACTTGGCTGTCCGGGCCTGACTTGTCTTGCGTGAATTAGAAAAAGACATTCAGCTGCAGAAATGTCACAAGCCGTTGCTGTTCGGTGGGTGACCGGTAGCCACAAGATTGATAACTAGCTACCAGGTTGGGCTGGCGATGTTAGTGAACTCCACCAGGACCTGTGCCCTGTGGATTGCTTCATTCTGGGAGGTTCCGAGCCTGCCAAAGCTGCAGAGCATTCCTCCAGCACACCTTGTGCTCTCGGTGAACCTGAGCTTGATTCTCTTTCTGGCTCATAAGGAGCACAGTGATGAGCCCTGTTCATCTGGGCCTCCTAAGACTCCCTCATGTCATGCTTTCAGGACCCACCTCCTCCGGACGGGTGGTGAGGAGCCCTCTAGGATATCAGCAGACTGGTCTACCTGCCAGTGGGAAAAACAATGGTGCCACTGTATGACGTTTGGGGATCAGAGGGACGGGTGATAGCTTCTCAGGCCATGGATATATTTCTCAGCACAGAGTCCCATGGCTTTATAAAATACTCCTAAATTCAGATATCATATTTTGTTGCAACCTGGTTTGAGGATGAAATGAGGTCCTGGCAGCTGATGTTTATGGCTTTCCATATAAGCTCTCAAACAAAATTTGTACTGCATTTTGCTTGAGTTATGGTGGGGCAGGATTGTAAACCTCACACTGTGAGGTTTCAGATAAAATGCAGGCGTTGACCACAATAAACAAGAGAGGAGGCACAGCTTTAAATTTCTTGCAAATCAATTTTTGAGAGGTATAAAATATTGACAGAAATGATAAGAAAAATAAACCAATCCACAATGAAAACAGAGCATATTAAACTTGGCATATATTTTAATTTCCTCTTTTCCACATTTATAAATAAGTCAGAATTTAAACCTTGCCTTGGGCTTCCCCTACATTTTATGAGAAGGTGAAATTTGGACCCACCTCTTACTTCCCAAGTCTGGTCGGCTGGGCGTCCACTTTGCTCCGCTGAAGGGTGCTGTCATTGCTGCTCAATGCAGATGTTCCCTTGTTGCCATTTATTTCATGGTCAGATTCACCTAGAATTTAAACTCCTGGTTTGGAGAGGGGAAATAAACCAACAAAAAGCTAATTTAAATTTCCTATGGAAGGGCACTTCTGCATCGCTTGACATTGTCAAAATACAGATTGCCCCTTGGTGGTGGCAGTAGATGAGGCTAATTCTTCAAAGTAATTTCTACACCCCCCCACCCCGTGTTCCACCCAAATCCTAGGCAATCCATAGGATACATTCTGGAGGAAACACGTGTCTGTATGATGAAAGTCAATATATGGTGTGCATGTTTATGGGTGTATTTCTTATGTGTTCTATATAACATTATGTGCATATATATATATATTTTAAACACAATTGGGATAATTTAAATAGAGTTTTGATGTCTGCTCTTTCACTTAACATGTCATAAGTGTTTTCTCATGACGCTTCATATTTGTTAAAGTCGTGGTGCTGATAACCACTCAATGTCATACACACACAGTATGGCTTTCATCATTTACTTAGTCATTTCCCTCGTGATGGGTTTATAGGTTGCTTCCGGCATGTTGCCGTGATAAATCATGCTTGTGACGAACCTACTTGCAGGTGGGGAATTGCTGGGATGGGCCTTTTTTAAGGGTGTTAATGCTCGGTTCCCTAATTGCTTCATGTATGTTAGATGTGCCAGCTCCTTGGGGCAGAAATCACATCTGTCTTGTCTCTGTGATAGCCCCACATGCCACAGTGCTGGATAGAAGATGGATGAGTAGTAGAGATAGATAGATAATCAGAGGAGTGGATGGGTAATAACCCTGCTTCTCCAGTAATTAATCTGACAAAGACTGGCCATATTGATGACACTTGAAAAGATCCATCCTCCCTCCTTCCCTCCTTGAGATATCATGACATATAAAAAGTATATATATTTAAGGTGTACAGTTTGAGGTTTTGATAGAAGTACTCATGTATACATAATCACAACCAAGCTAATTAACATATTCATTACCTCTACATAGCTACCGTGTGTGTGTGTGTGTGTGTGTGTGTGTGTTCAGATTTAATTTAAAATCTATCCTTTTAGGGGCGCCTGGGTGGCTCAGTCATTAAGTGTCTGCCTTTGGCTCAGGTCATGATCCCAGGGTCCTGGGATCGAGCCCCACATCGGGCTCCCTTCTCAGCCGGGAAGCCTGCTTCTCCCTCTCCCACTCCCCCTGCTTGTGTTCCCTCTCTTGCTGTCTCTTTCTCTGTCAAATAAATAAATAAGAAAAAATCTTAAAAAAAAAAACTATCCTCTTAGCAAATTACAGCATACAGTACAGGATTGTTAACTATGTCACATGCTCTGCATTAGATCTCCAGAGATTATTTATCTTGCAAGATTAAAACTTTGTACCCTTGGACCAACACTTCCCCACTTCCCCTCCCCAAATCCAGCCCCTGGCAATCACCATCCTACTCTCTGCTTCTGTGAATCTGACTATTTTAGGTTCCACATGCTAGTGAGATCATGCAGTATTTTGTGGAGAACTTGCTTTCTGAACACCTTCTTGCAAAAAGGATGCATCAGCCCCTACATGGTTGTATCTTTTCCCCAATCCCTAATTACAATTTTGTCATCCTCTTGGCAAGGAAAGCTCACCAAGGAGAGCCTTGAAAAGGGGCCCCAAAATTAAATCAATGGAAAGGTATATTTTGCAGAATTTGTAATGGCTGCAGAAAAAAAGTTACCAGGAGTTAGAGTCTGTGGAGTGGTATTTATTTGCCTTTTATCCTCTAGCAATGCTACATTTCAAAGACTGCTGCCTGGTTGCATTTCTTCTTGCACTGGCTCTAGGGTTGGAGATTTATTATTTCTGGGCAGGGAAGAAGCCCTGTCTGTTCTTGGCCTGATTTGCCAACCCTGGTTCCTGGTGGACTCTCTTTAGTTTGAAAAAGCTTGTTGGGTCTGTGTTTTCCCACTTGAAAGAAACAATCACACATAGCTATATATGTATACAAACACACATATACATGTTTATGTATATATTTTAATTAACAAAATAATACATAGTTGTAACAAATTTAAAGAAAGTAGAAACCTAGATGTCAAAAAGTGAAAACCTTGTTCTTTGGTTCTATAGACACACAAACATAATTATATGTACATTTATATATATATATACCACACATAAATATGGAACCTTAAAAAATCTAAGTAGGATCATATAGGATACATTTATAATTTTTTATACTTAGTGAGTGACATATTGTGGACATTTTTTCAAGTATGTCCATGTAGCTCTACCTCATTTTTCTTTTTTAAATTTTTTTTTAAAGATTTTATTTATTTATTTGAGACAGAGAGAATGAGAGACAGAGAGCATGAGAGGGAGGAGGGTCAGAGGGAGAAGCAGACTCCCTGCCGAGCAGGGAGCCCGATGCGGGACTCGATCCCGGGACTCCAGGATCATGACCTGAGCCGAAGGCAGTCGCTTAACCAACTGAGCCACCCAGGCACCCTATTACAGTTATTTTATAAGCATTTTATCCCCCCCTTGTACACAGCTTAAAAATTCCAAAGCTGTATTTAACATACATTTTATAACTTTTATTTTTTTTATTTTTATTTATTTTTTTAAAGATTTTATTTATTTATTTGAGAGAGAGAGAGTGAGAGAGCATGAGAGAGGAGAGGGCCAGAGGGAGAAGCAGACTCCCCGCCGAGCAGGGAGCCCGATGCGGGACTCGATCCCGGGACTCCAGGATCATGACCTGAGCCGAAGGCAGTCGCTTAACCGACTGAGCCACCCAGGCGCCCCTCTACCTCATTTTTCTTACGGTTGCCTATTACCCCACTGTAAAAATGTGTAGTTTATCTAGTCTCCTACTGATAAACCTTTAGAATGGTTTAAACTAATTAACAGTAAAATAGTAACAATAGCATGACTGATTGAGATTTATGTGTGTCAGCACTGTTCTGAGCACTTCATATTTGCTAACTCGTTACTCTTTACGATGACCCAATAAGGCGGGACTTACATTTACATCCTGCTCTGCGAGGGCATTCGAAGCACAGAGAGGGGAAAGCAACCTGCGAAATGGCTCAGTTAGGAAGCAGCAGAGCCGGGATTCTGGCTCCGGCACACGCACTCCTGAGTTTGTGTGCAATGCAAAATGATGCCGAGTGGACATCCCTGTAGATAAATCAACCTGTATGCATTCCCACTAGGATTTCAGAAGGCAAGCGTTCTACAAGTAGGAACGCTGAGCCATAGCTTCACCCTCATTTCAGTCAGAATCACTGAGCGGTCTGAATGTCCATGTAGATGCCACGTCTGGGAGGGATGGGAAGAAGCGCAACTATCAAACGATGAAGCCGTAGCAAGTCCTATACAATGGCACGCTGCTGGCTCGGGTGGGCTCTGCAGGTGCACAGCCTCCTCTCTGTGGGGCGACCTAACAAAGAGGGCCGTGATCCTCTGCACTTGTCTTTAGAGAGCTGGAGGAGGCGATGTTTTCTCTTGGGTGAGGTGGGGGATGGGACTGTGCAGCCACAGACTGTTGGGTCAGTGGTACATGAGCTCCTTCCCGCTCAACACTGGCTGGTTTGGAAGATTCCTGAAGAACCCTGTGCTGAGTCCAGGGGCGGCCCAGCGTGGCCGGGGGCGGATTGCTGGGCCGGTGGGTGCAGACTTCACTGTGTTGGTTTCCTGGCTTCTCAGGGCCTGGCCTTTATTCTTCCTTTGCCTTCCTTTCTCACACAGAGATGGAGAGCCGGGGGATCGTGGATAGCCTGCAGAGGTTTTCCTCCCTCCCTGCCTATCTACCCACAAGCTTCCACATCGCCGATGCGGAGCAGGCCTTCTTCCTTAAGGAAGCCAACCAGGACGTCACGAGGAACTCCAGTCTGCAGGCGCGGGTGGAGTCTTTCTTTGTCTACCGGGCCAGGACCCCCCCGGCCATCAATGCCAGCTATGGCCCATTTTCAGCAGAGAAGACAATCCCGCGGGAGCTCTTGTTGACTTCCCCGGCCTTTGGAAACATGGAGAAGTTTCCCTTCAACTGGAAGCTGAAATCCCACATCCTCGACAGCTCCATCTACTCCAACAGACCCAAAGTGCAGACCTTATTTTACATCACTGGGATGGACTGGAACGACAGCGACCCAGAGGAAGATCTACCATGCGTCAAGATGTTCGCCTTCCCCGAGGCCAGGGAAGTGGCGGCCAGCTGTCGGCTGCAAGGGGACCCGGGGCTGTGTGTGGCCGAGCTGGAGCTGCTGCCTGAGTGGTTCAGCTCTGGGCTGGACCTGGAGCCCGAGGAGGAAATCCCGGCTCTGCTGGGGGGCACTGCGATGGAGCTCTTCTTCACACTGTACCCGGCTGACCAGGCTGGCCAATGTCCACTGGAGGAGGATGGCAAGTGGGAGAACAACATCCACTCTGGCCAGGACAGCCCCCAGCAGGTGCCTCCAGCCCGGGAGAGGATCGGGAGTGTGGTGGTCTACCCAACTCAAGACGATCTGAAGTGGTCCCTGGTGAGCCTGGACGAGAACGTCGTCATCTCAGTACCCCTGAACCTCGTCCGGGAAGGGGACACGGCCACCTTTTTGGTCTCTCTGACCAGCAGCTCTGTGGCAGACCACTTCACTCTGAGGTAAGTGGCTTTGCTGGGTTGGACAGAATGGAAATCGACTTTTGGTCATTGATGAATTGTCAGTTAATAGTGGTGTTGCTCATCTGCTGAGTATCCCGTGTAGTGAGGAAACTGACAAACGCAGAATAGAGACCCATGCAAGACAGCAAAGCAAAGCAGGGTATTTGGGCGTGGGCCCTGGGCATCTACGTTCTCTAAAAGCTCCCCAAGTCATTCTGTTGTGAAGCCAGGACTGAAAACAAGTAGGCTGGCAGGTAAGCTCTCTGGTGACGCTCCGAATCTGTCACTGCTGGCCTGGACTTGCTGCCCTAAGTGGCAACTTGGTAAATGAATTCCGCTTTCCAACTACAGGGAAGAGCTTTCCAAGACAATGTGTCCGACCTCTCAGGTTTTCATCAAGTGAAGAATCAGTAAAGAATCCTTTGGTAAAGCAAATAAGCAGTCTCTGTATGATGAAGATGCAGTTTTAGGATTGGAAAAAGTGGGCTACTTCTCTGTGTTGGGGGGGCAAACCTGTCTTTAGCTTATTGTGCTCACAAAGCTTCGTGGATGGCAGTGGCCCTGCCCCTGCTGGCTGTGTGTCCCGGGGCAAATCGTCTAACCTCTCTGGGCTTCTGTTCCCTCGCTGGTGATGGGGATTATGATGGGCTGGACGTCTCGGGAGTGCTGTGAGGATCAGTCAGGTTAGGGAAGGTCTTGGAACAGCGTCCTCACCGAGTGTTAGCCGGTGGTGGTTTCCCCGGTGCTCAGATGCCGAGGTGGTGCCATGTCAATGAGGCCTGTTTTTCTGGTTGCAGGTGAGAAGTGGGATGCGTCGTAAGCCCAGTGTAGTCCCTTTGCTTCTGAGGGAGGCGACACAGATCACACCTGTTTGGAGGTGTGGATGCTGAGGCTCCGGCAGATCCCAGGCGGGTTTCCTAGGCTGCAGGAAGCCCAGTTCCTGTTGGAAGCCTCTTGAGTTAGTTTTGGTGATAACGGAGTCAGAACTTGGCTTGGACCCGCCCTGTGGTAGTCACTCCAGTGGTCGGGCTGCGGTGGTCTAAGCCCAGGTCTTGCTCTGCAGAGATTCCTTCCTGCAAAGCAGCATCAGATGCTTGCTCTACACCAAGAACGGCAAAGGTATGGATTCTGCACTTGTGCGGATGAGCGTACCTTCTGCCCGGACAGACACTGCTAGTCGATTGCGGCGCTTCGGCTGTCCCTCTGCATGGCAGACGTTGTTAGTGGACTCTGGTGCTTCAGCTCTCCCTCTGCCACGCCAGACATTGTTAATCAGTTTTAGCACTGAGTCCAGGACTCCTGGCAGCCCCTACATGTCCATGTGAGGTGGAGTGGTTGACACTTAACTTCTTTGCCATCCTTGGTGTAGCGAGAACATTGTTTGGTGAGAAGTTTGAGGAAAGGGAGAACAGATGGTCTGGTGGTCAGGGAAGCGTTGGAGCCTGGTTGGAAAAGGCATTTCAGGCCAGGGAAATGGCATAAATGGTACTAACTAACTTTCATTGAGGACCGAGAATCGTCCAGGCCACATTCTGAGTTGTTCACATGCATCAACTCACTGGGTTCTAACAATGAACAACCCAAGGAAGTGAGTACTGCTAATATCCCTATTTTTCAGAGCACGGAGAGGTTAAGTAGCTTGCCCAGGGTCACACAGCTAGGGAGTGGTGGGTGTGCACCCAGACGGTCGGGCTCTGGAAAGGCTCTAGGTGCCCTTCATTCCCTCGCAGCCCCCTTCCTGGCTGGAAGACAGGGGCGGGGGCAGCTGCCGCACCCAGGCTGTGTGCGCCCAACAGCCGTGCCAGAGCTGGGGGCTAGTTTAGGGAGGGGCAGGCTAGTGGGGCTGGAAGAGGACCCCACATGGAGACTGGGGAGGGCCCCGAGTGTCACCGTGGTGAGGGGCAGAAACCCCCAAGCTTCTTTCTCCCCCGCAGAAGCTGATGTGAGAGCTGAAACGGGCTCTCCCTCGGACTCCGCCTGGGGAGGTCAAGCACGAACTGTCAACCCCGGGGAAGAGCAGCCACGGGGCCTTTTGGTTTCAGCGCCGTCAGGGCGTCCTCCTCTGCAGAGCCCTCTGGGGCTTTCCCTCTCCCTTGGGCTCTGATGCTGCGGGGGCGGGAGATGGAGAGGGATGAAGAGGAGGCGGGTCAACCCAAGGAATGTCCCACACCCTTGTTTAAACTGCGCTTGTGGAGCCTTGGTGCTGCCCCGGAGAAAAAGCTCCTAGCCTAGAGTTTGCAAACTGTCGGCCACAGTGAGATCGAGGCCGCGTGCGCGCGTGGGTGCGCGGTGGCGCATTTGGCCTTCCCCGGTGTAAGAGCGCGGCCGAGCTCTGTCGGTGGGGGATTTCACTTAGTTTTCTCGGTGGTCTTGAGGCTCTGGCACCCCGGCCTCGGTTGGCTGCAGTGAGGCGTGCGTCGTGCCCTGCCTGGTTCCCCACCGCCCCCCGGCCTCCCCGGGGTCTCACACCTGCCCTCTTCTCCCCCTTGGGTCATCTCTCCGGCTCCTGCGGGCGCTTGCATTGGGAGTCTCCTCAAGTACTGTTGGAAAAAAGGGAGCTGCAATGCTAAAAGGGGCTGGATTCTAATCTCTGCAGGCGGATGTCACCACCTCATTCACTGTGTGTGTCGGGTGCGTCCGCGCGACCAGCAGGTGCATCCCAGCCGGTGAGACGAGAGCCGAAGAGCGCCTGGGACACTGGGTGCTCAGCAGGTGCGAACTGATGCGGTTATTCACTGTGGTTGATGCTATTACGGTGCTGTGATATATGAATTGATACTATTAATGCATACTTTACTTTTTTAAAAAGAATGTATTTGTCTGTTTTAGAGAGAGTGGGCAGCAGTAGGGGTGGGGAGGGGCAGAGGGAGAGAGAGAATCTTCAGTAGGCACCATGCTCAGCGCGGGGCTCAGGCTCACAACCCTGAGATCACGACCTGAGTGGAAATCAGGAGTCTGGTCCTTGAAGGGCCGAGTCACCCAGGAGCCCCTCACGCTTTACGTTTTTATGTGTCCGTGTGCCAGGCTCTGTGTTAACCCTTTATTTATATGCACTTTCTTACAGTATTATCACGGGCACCATACAAAGTATTATTCATGTCCATTCTGTGGATGCGGAAACAGACTTGGAAAGGTTAGGGGTTGCTTGCTGAAGTTGTGCAGCGGGGAGGCACTGGTTTTGGGGCCCGGGTCTGCATTCATGAATCAGGAGCTCTCATTTGAAACTACTCTCCTGGGCTGTTCTGTATGTCTAGGTGGGGACCAGTCTCTACCTATTGAACCTTTCTGGGTCAACATCTAGTTTCTTACCTTCATGCCTTCCTAGAAGGGACTGCTCCTTATTACGCTTTATTTCACGGCCACAGAAAAATGCACTGAAATTGTGGATCACCCGAACGAGAGCAAAGGCTATTTAGACAGAGCTTGCTACGCCCAGGGAGTCCGTCACCATCACTTGCGTTTGGCGGAGACTCAAGGGCAAGCAGGAGTTGGGGAGCTTATAGTGGAAAGCAGGGAAGGCTCAGGTCTGCTTGGGTCAGAGGTTGCTGGCATGGGGAGGCCAGAGGCAGGTTAACAAGAAGGGAGCATCTTACATGATGGCTTTTCCTGCTTGGCCCTGAGTTGGAAGCAGAGGCGATAAAAAGGGACGCTGGCAGTCCTGCACCAAGTTCAGACCTTTCTGGGCTGATGACCGCGAGGCCATGGTCTGGCTCTTTGTCCTGATTGCTGCAAGGTGGTGGGTCGGAGTTTTATTATTACATTTGGTCTGGTTGTTGTCCATTTGTATATACCATCTCTCAAAATAAAACACTGTTTTTAGGCCTAGGGAAATGTGTGATTTTCCAACATAACGGATTGTCTGTTTTAATGATGTCTCTTATGAATGAAATGTGACATATTTCATTCTGGCTCAGATGGAGCCCTGGATCAAAGTGTGAACATGCACAAGATTTGCTGAGATCGAATTTCAGAGCTGAAAACGTATGGAAGGGGAGATGTGTGTGTTTTCATGTGTCACGTTGCTATTTCAGACTGCATATTGTATTGGGGCCAATTTGAACAAAGTTGGGTTGATTATTCTCTAATGCCGGAATAGTTTCTCTTAAACATTAGTATCTAAGCCTGACCATGCATTGAAAAGCCTTTTGGCAAAGGGGTGGTAAAGTAGTTTGGAGGGGTTGAGGGCTGTTGGCAAGGCAATGCTGGGCTGGACTCAGGTAGATCTTTGTTATACTTCCAAGAAAGTTCAAAGTACTATGAAATTTTCCCTACTCCAAATATAATGTCCCTGAGGCTCAGAGAGATCCTGGAAAACTTTATGTCTGATTTATTAAAATAGCTCTCTCTCAGCTCACACAGAGAGCCTCTTGGGCTGACCTCCCATCCTGTTAAGCAGTGGAGCCCAGGGGTTAAGCTCATGGACTCTGGAGCCAGTCTGCCAGTGTTCGAATCCTGCTTCTGCCACATACCAACTGTGTGACCTTGGGAAAGTTACTTTATCTCTCTGTGCCATAGCTTCCCTGTGTACACACGGGGACAGTGGATGCTTTAAGTGACTATGAAGCGTCACCTTTGTGCTCAGACGATTCTTCCATTTCTTTCTTCCTTCCATTTCTTCCTCCCTCCCTCCCTCCCTCCCTCCCTCCCTCCCTCCCTCCCTTCCTTCCTTCCTTCCTTCCTTCCTTTTTAAAGAGGGATGGGGGCAGAGAGAGAGAGAGAGAGAGAATCTTAGGCAGGTTCCATGCCCAGCATGGAGCCCGATGTGGGGCTCGATCTCACAACCCTGAGATCATGACCTGAACCAAAAGAGTCGGACCCTTGACCAACTGAGCCACCCAGGTGCCCCATTCTATTTCATTTGGTAGCCAGCCCATCATTCTGGTTGTTCAGGTCAAACACCTAGTAACTGTGATTGGCTTTTCTCATTCTCTGATACCCTACATATGAATGACAGCAGATGCTGGGGCTCTTCCTTTCAAATATCCAGAATCAAACTTCCTCCATTGCTGTGACCCAGGTACAAGCCAGGGTTCTCTCTGGGCTGGACACCTACAAGAGCCTCACCACCTCCTCCCTTGCCCCCTGAAGTCTCTTTTTGAGCAAAAGCCTGAGTCTTTCCACTGGCCCGCAGGCCCTGCATGATCTGGCTCTGTCGTCTCCTCGAGCTCATCTGTTAGGACTCTCCCACTCACTCCATCAGCAACAGTCACCGGTGTTCTAAAGGACCCAACCCCCTCCCCATTTAAGACTGGACCCCCATCCCACTACCCCCTGCCCTGCTCTGATTTCTGAACGTACCACTTTTGTCAATGATGTGATATATCATTATTAACGGTTCACCTCTTCTTGCTAGAATGTGAGGCAGGGACTTTTGTCTCCTTTGATGTGTCCTAAGGACCTAGAACAGTGCCTGGCGCATAGTAAGTGCTCAGGAAACATTTGTTGGAGGAATGAATGAATCTGGAGGTACTGCAAGACGTTGTTCTTCAACAAAGGGTATAAATTGTCAGGACTGTATGAATTCATGATGTAAATACATAAGAGTTTCATAAGTATTGAAGGTTTGGATGCTTTGAGGCTCCAATTCTGGCAAGAGTGTCCTGTTGCGTATAATGTGAGAACTGACTCACTTCTAGTTCTACATGGGCTGTGTCGGTATGTCCTGGACTTCAGTAATTCACACACCACCTTTGTGATCTTGTCGTGTTCGCTACCACCACCTCCTCCCTTCATAAGTCAAGTCATATCTGGGTGCCTTCTTGCACTTTGTTTTGTTTTGTTTCTAAAGATTTTATTTATTTATTTGAGATAGAGCGAGAGAGCGTGAGCATGAGTTGGGGGGGCAAAGGGAGAGGGAGAAGCAGACTCCCCGCTGAGCAGGGAGCCCGATGTGGGACTCGATTCCAGGGCCCTGGGACCATGACTTGAGCCAAAGGCGACGCTTAACGACTGAGCCACCCAGGCCCCCCCTTCTTGCACTTTTTATTTACTATTTTTCTTTAAATCAAGTCACTTTGTAAAATATATACAAATACATTGAAGAAGGAAAGCTAACATTTGCCACCATAAATAGAAACCAGTGTAACTTTCTCGCGTGAAAGGGTCTGACAAAAATCAATTACAGTAACAACAACAGCAAGACAATACTAAGTTCTAAGTGCGTATCCTACATCTGCAGCCTAGTCTCTATTTCCAAGCGGGTTGAGCACGTGCTGCAGAGAGTGGGTTCACACTCCCTCAAGTTCAAATTCAAGTTCACATTCTCAATGGAGGGAGACAATAAACAAGCAAATGAGCAAAATCATACACAATTGAAACCTGTGCTAAGTGCTATGATGGAAACAATGCAGTACATTTAAATTTTATTTCATTTATTTTTAAAACCTTTTGTCTTGGAGTAATTTTAGACTTAGGGAAAAGTCACAAAAGCTGCAGTTTCCCCTAATGCTAACATCACACACAGTCACAGCAGGAATTTAAAAACCAGGAAATTAACATTGGTATAAATTATGAACCAACCTATAGGCATTATTAAAGACTTCCGGTTGTTCCCATAATGTCCGTTTTCTGCTCCAGGATCCAGTGAAGGGCCCCACATTGCATAGAGGGGTCATATCACCTTAGTCTGCTGAATTCTGCTCCCTGGTCTTTTTTTTTTTTTTTTTTTTTT
>NW_023270436.1:4691990-4781678 GCF_011800145.1 Mirounga leonina | reverse complement strand
TTATGTTAATCCCCATACATTACATCATTAGTTCTAGATGAAGTGTTCCATGATTCATTGTCTGTGCATAACACCCAGTGCTCCATGCAGAATGTGCCCTCCTCAATACCCACCACCAGGCCAACCCATCCTCCCACCCCCCTCCCCTCCAGAACCCTGTTTGTTTCTCAGAGTCCATCGTCTCTCATGGTTCGCATGACCTTGATACTTTTGAAGCATGCTGGCCAGTTATTTTTGAGAGTGTTCCTCAGCTTGGGATTGTCTGAGACTTTCTCACGATTAGGTTGAGGATGTGCCTGTTTGGCAGGAAAGCCGACGAAATGCTATGTCCTCAGTGTGTCATCGTGGGAGGCGTGTGGTATCGCGGTGTCTTATTCCCAGGGATGCTGACTTTGGTTACTTAGCTGAAGTGGCGTTTTTCCAGTTTCTTCACTGGAAATTTGCTTTCCCACCCTTGTAATTAGGAATCATAACATCTGGGAAGATACTTTGAGACTATGCAAATATCCTTCCTGACATTATATTTTCACTCATAAATTTCAGTGTCCATCAGTGGTGCTTGCTTAGAATGTGGTAATTTTTGTAAAAATTTATTTATTCATTTATTTTTTAAGTAAAAGCTCTGTGCCCAGCATGGGACTCCAACTCATGCCTCCAAGATGAAGAGTCGCATGTTTTAGCGACTGAGCCAGCCAGGCGCCCTGAATGTGGTAATTTTTAAATAAATCAATTAGAAATGAATATTACGGAAGAATCTTGGCTCTCCTGATCACTTCGCATTTGAATGTACATGAAGAAGTAGGCCAATAGCAGTTAGTCACCAAAGAAGTCATTAGGCTTTTTCTGCCAGGTTCTGAAACTAAGGAAGATTGTCTGTGCCCTCAGGGGATCTAGAAGGCTTTGAGGGGGCTGACGTTTTGACTTGCAGCATCACCTAGAAACACAAGGTACAGGGTAAGTCCTCGAGGAAGCGGTACGGACAGGAAGTGACACCAGAGAAGGGAGACCAGTGGACTCCATGGGAGTCAACCAGGGCAGGCTTCCCGGAGGAGAGTGCAGAGGATGGGCAGCTTTTGACTAATTAAAAGAAAACAAGAGGATGTATGTATGTGGGTAGGACAGTGGAGGCAAGTTTTGGAAGTAGTTAGAATTAGTGAGGCTAGTGGTCAGGTTTCAGCTCCTCCTACTGGCTCTATGACCTCGTACAAGTGACTTCACCTCTCTGAGCCTTGCCTTCCTCTAGTATAAGAGAACTGGTAATAGCATCTGTCTTTCAGGATGACCGTGAAGAGTAAACAAGATAATGCAGGAGGGCACTTGGCAGCAGTTTTGCCTGGGATGCTTGGTGCTGCTGTGAGCAGCATCTAAGTGGATTCTGGAAGCTTCCTCCAGTACCCACTGTGGGGGACCTGATACCCATCACATCTACTTAATGAGCACCTGTCACGTGCCAGGCTTCCCATTAGATTCTCTCTGTGTTGTCTCGGCTCATCCTCATGACAGCTCTGGAACTTACCTGTTTCCGCAACTTAGAGATCAAGGAACAGGCTCAGAAACACTAGGTCACCTGCCCGACGGTCACATAGCCAGGAAGTGACAGAGCCAGGCCTCCAACCAGGCCTGCCTCCTTCAATGCCCATACCCGTCTCATGGTGCCCTGTTTCAAATGTTCATAATCTCAATGCTTACCTTCACACTTAAATAAATAGCGGCCTGTTTGGTGAATGTGACTTAGGTGGTACCCAAAATCCAGGCTTTATTAATTTTTTCCCCAAGTGAAAGTCAGATTTCCCTTGAGGAATCTGTGCATAGTCACAGGTGCTCTGACGTCTGCAGTCCTGAAGCCCAGATCAAGTCTCGAGCTTGGAGCTAAGATCTCAGTGGTGCTCGGAAAGGAAGGCAGGTGATTATATCCCAAACAGATCGTGACTTGTGCACCTTGTTTAGCTCGTTCCACATGTTATCTGCTGCATTTAGTGAGCCTGTTTCCATTAGTTAGTACATGATGCTTAGCCCCACCTCTGCCTCGTTTTCCCTCCCAGACTCCCTCTGCACTGGAGTCTGGGAGCTCTGACAGAGGATGGCAGGAATGGGTGTCAATTTCAGAGGCTTGAGGATTTTGGCTACAAAAGGGGATTTCGATTTGTGCAGAGAGCTTTATATCAGGTCACAATTTTGGAAAATTGGAGTATGCCTAGATTTTGGTGGCGGCTGAAATTTAGTGAATGCTTAGCTTGGGCCAAGCTACTCTTTGACGTTTCATGATTTGACCCTGGAGGTCATGGAGGGGTCAAAGCTAGGAGATTGGAATGATTATCTTCAGGGCTCTCATACAGACAAGGAAACCCAGTATTGCTTCTGAGCCTCCGCTCTTCGGGATGTTCTCCTGCCCATAGGCATAGTGGAGTACCAGCAAGAACAGTGGCTCCTCCCTTGTTCCAGGTGTTTGTCTGCAGGTGGCTGGTGCGGGACTATGCCTGACCATGGCACCCAGACTCACAACCCTCTTTCTTCTCCCTGCTTAGGGTTGCCTTGTCCCTGAGGGCCATCTCCCCTATTGAAATGTTTGTAGGGCATGGCTCCACTGCATCCACGGATGGGTCTGGCACATCAGCACCAGGCTGTCAGCCCAAACATCATTGGATGATTATTTCTGTGCGTGTGTGTGTGTGCATGTGTGTGTCTCTGTCATCTGGTTTTGTTTGACCAATGGTAGGCATTGGCCAGAGACTAGACAGTTCAAAGAGAGAAAGGATAAGATAGCTAGTCTCCTTCTTCCCTTCCTGCTGAGCCTCAGAAAGACACATGACTTCCTCAAGGTTGGGAAGCCATGAAGTCAGGATTTGAACCTGGGTCTTTCCGTTCCCAGAATCTGAGTGCCTTGCTGCCATCCTCTGCTCAAAGAGGCTGCATCTTGAGATGGTTTTGCTGAAACATCCATCAGAGAGAATGGATAAATAAATAGCTAAATATTTATACAAAGACTTCATGTCACAATTGTTGGATACAGCTCTAAAATCTAAGGCTAAGGGGAAGAACAAAGCAAATTATCGGCTCATACCTACAGCAGGGTACAGTTCAGAATATGTGATACAATTCTGTTGGTTGCGTATAAATGCATTTATATGTAGTCAGAGGCCTAAAACATGTATGGGCATCATAACCTCCAGCATCGGGGGAGGTGGGCTGAAGGCATCCAGGGAACTTCAGCCATATCTGCATGTTTTATTTGTTAATCCTGTTGGTGGGAGATGTGGGTGCTCATTTGTTCATTTTATTATTCTCCATAGTCTTTTGGATGTTGGAAATATTTCATAATTATAATTTTCCCAGAATTTTATTATGAAAAATTTCAGACAGGGCAAAGTTGAAAGAGATTTATAGTGAGAATCCTTATGCCCCCCTCTTAGATTCTGCCATTAATATTTTAATATTTTACTGTTCTTGCCTTACTACTTATCTTTCCATCCAAAAATCCATCTTATTTTTTGATGCATTTGAAAGTAAACTGCAGATATTCATTCACTTTCCCCTAAGTAGTTCAGTGAGCACATCATTAGCTAGGATTCAGTATTCGTGTGATTCACATATAGACCAATTTATGGAGAATTGCCATCTTAACGATACTGAATCTTTCAGTACACAAGTAAGGCTTCTTTCTCCATTTATTTACATCTTTAATTTTCTTCAGAAATACTTTGTAGTTTTTTTTATTAAGTGTATTCTTTAGTATTTTAGTTTTTAATGAGTATAAATGGCGTTGCTGATTTTATTTTCATTTCTCTAATTTTTCACTGCTAGTGTATACAAATACAGCTGGCTTTTAGGTAGTGAGTCTGTATCCTATAGCCTTACCAAATCCACCTGTCTTTTTGTCTTTATGCTTAAAGTGTGTCTCTTGTAGATGGTATATACTTGCATCTTGTATTTTTATCTATTTGACAATGTCCGTCTTTTAGTTAGAGAGATTAATCCATTAATATTTAATGTAATTACTGATGTGGTTAGACTTGGGGGGTCACCAGTTTATTATTTATTTTCTGTTTCCTTCTTTTGTTGTTTCTCTGTTCTTTCTTTTGTGCCTTTTTGGGGATAATTTGAATGTTTTAAAGAACACAAGTTTAACTTTTCTATAGGCTTTTTAGCTGCACTTTCTTGAGTTGTATTTTCAGTGGTTGCTTCAGGGATTGCAGTATATACACTTAACTTTCACATTCTACTTTGAGTTATCACTTTCTGCAAAATGTAGATAGTAGGCCCATTTAACCACCCCTTTTATGCTTAAGTTATTTTATGTAGTTATGTAGACATTTTAAAATCCTTAGAAGACAATATTATAATTTTTGCTTTAAGTAGTTTCATGTATTAAAAGGGAATTAAGAAGAAAAAGCAAAAAAACCAAAATAGTTCTTTTGTATTCATCCAGACTTTTGCCATTTCTGGTGCTCTTCATTCCTTTCTGGGGGTCCCTGTCTTCATTTGGTGCCATTTTTCTGCAGTATGAAGGATTTCTCTTGGCAATATTTTTGGAATGCATATTTCTCTTTGTCAGTGAATTCTCTTTGTTTTCTTTTATCTGAAAATGTCTTTATTTTATCCTCATTCTAGAAGCATCTCTTTGCTATTTATGGAATTCTGGATTGGAAAGTTTTTTTTTCTTTTAGCACTTTAAAGATGTTGTTCCATTCTCTTTTGGTCTCCATAGTTTGTAGCAAGAAGACGGATAGTTAATGGAATTGTTCACCTGTAGGTAATGTATTGTTTTTCTTTTGCTGCTTTGCTTATTGTCTTTGCCTTTCAACAGTTTGACTGTGATGTGCAGAAGCAGGTCTTTTTCATATTTATCTTGCCTTGGGTTTGCTGTGTACTTGATTTTGTACCTTTATGTCTTTCATCCACTTTTGGAAACCTTTCAAGCCATTATATATTAAATTTTTTTTTTCTGTCTCATTTTCTTGCTCCTCTGCATGTCAATTGTAGGACATCATTTAGATCATTTGCTATTATGTAATAGTTCTCTGTGGCTCTGTTCATTTTTTTTCCCTGTTTTTTTTTTTTTAAAGATTTTATTTATTTATTTAATTGACAGAGAGAGACACACACAGCGAGAGAGGGAACACAAGCAGGGGGAGTGGGAGAGGGAGAAGCAGGCTTCCCGCCGAGCAGGGAGCCCAATGCGGGGCTCAATCCCAGGACCCTGGGATCATGACCTGAGCCGAAGACAGTCGCTTAACCAACTGAGCCACTCAGGTGCCCCTTTTTTCCCTGTTTTTATGTTTGCTCTTTTTACACTGGATAACTTTTACTGACTTATCTCCAAGTTCACTGAATCTTTCCTTTGTTATCTCTATTTGCCTATTAAGTTTATCCAGTGAAATTTTATTTATAGATATTGTAGTCTTTAGTTATAGATTTTCAATTTTGTTCTTTTACTGTAATTTTTATTTCTCTGCTGAGATTTCCTGGCTTTTCATTCATTGAGAGCATGCTCTTTTTATGTCACTGAGGATAGTTATAAATCAGTTTTATAAATCCTTTTCTGGTCATTTTAACATCTAGGTGAATCCAGGGTTGGTCTCAGTTGATGGTCTTTTCACTCTTGAATGAGACTTATTTTTTTAAATCTTCATATTTCGAGCAATGTTGTATTGTATCTTAGCTATTAGGAATGTCATGTTGTGGAGACTCTGGATTTTGTTATTCTCCACTGAATGAGGTCTCTTTTGTCTCAGACAGTTTGGAAGGACTGGAACTGGGAATCTCTTGGGTCACAACTCTAGTTTCCGCATAGATCTTATGTCTTTATTGAGATACTTTGAGGCTGATCTGCATATACACTGTTCAGGGTTCAGCCAGATATTGGCAGGTGTAATTTGGGCATGACCTCTCCTGCTCTTGCCCTTCCATGATTCCCTTATCTCTCTTTAGCTGCCTCAGCTACTCTGGACTCAGTCCTGTGCTCCCCCAGCAGCACCCCCCACCCCCGCAAAAAATACCCCTTCTGCATCCCCTCTATGGGTGGTGCTTCCCCTGCCTCCCACAAGGATGACTGCACTGTCTTTCAGGCTAAATGCGGCAAAAATGGGGCAGTCCTTTCTTAGAGCTGTCCTCCTTCTCTAAGTGTGCACTTCCCACCATGATCTGTTCCTGTTCTCTCTCTAGTGCCTTCAGGTAGCTGCTTTTTACCTTATACCTAGGGTTGGCAGCTGCTGTCGGCAGGTGAGTGGCATCTTCCTCAGTCATTACCTGAAGTCAGTGTAGCCTGTTTATATTTAATGTAATTACTGATAGGATTGAAGTCTGCTGTTTTGCCATTTGTTTTTTATTTGTCTCATCTTATTTCTGCCCTTCTCTTCCTTCTTTCTTGATTTCCTTTGTGTTAATCAAATGTATTTTATTATTCCATTTTAATTAATCTGTTGGGTTTTTTAAAGCTATATCTTTTTGCATTTTAAGTGGTTGTTGTAGGGATTTAGTATGCATCTTTAACCTTATCAGGATCTAATTGGAGTTGACATTTTATTACAGTTGGTAAAATATAGTTACTTTGGAGCGGTATTGTGTCATTCTCACCTTCCTTTGTGCTATTATTGTGTATGTTGTATAGATATATGTTATATTTTGACACTTTTAAGATTCCAGTTATTTTGTAGGATGTAGAATGTCTCTCAGTTTGGATTGTCTGATGTTTCCTCATGCTTAGATTCAGGTTATGCATCTTTTGCACGAATGCCACAAATGTGATGCTCAGCTCTCACTGCATCCTATTAGATGGTGCATGATTTTAATTTGCTCTGTTGCTGGTGATGTTCATTTTGTTCACCTAATTAAGGCGGTGCCTGCCAGTGTTTTCCACTATGAATATACTGTTTTGCTGTTTGTAATTAATAGGGTTTTGTGGGGACTTATTATGACTCTATAAACATCTCATTCCTCATCAAACTTCCAATTTATCATTTGTTAATTTACATTTGCACGGAATTATGATTTCCTCTCATTGAATGGCTTTGCCCAGTGGAGGCAGTAGTGAGAGACTGCGGGGTGGGCAGGAATAGAGAAACTAGGGTAATTATATTCCTCTTGTTCTTCTTCCTGATATGACTCTGGCAGAGGCTGCTTGCCCCCCCTCTGGCTTCACCTTCTGTAGGACACGTGCTCTCCTCCAGTTGACCCTGCCAGGATTTTAGTCCCCAATGATGGCCACAGTCCTGGGATTTTAGGTGACACCCCTCCCTCCCCGTATCTCTCTAGAATAGGGGGTGGAGTTGCTTCTTGCTGTTGCTAAAGCATGGGTTGCTTCACCATTCCCTGGTGGGTTCTTACTTTTCTGCCATATAGAACCAATTCTCTGTATTAAACTCCCTCTGTTGAGTTATAAAGAGTTGCTTCTGTTTTCCTAGCTGGACCTAGCAGGGTCTGCCACATAGAACCAATTCTCTGTATTAAATTCCCTCTGTTGAGTTATAAAGAGTTGCTTCTGTTTTCCTAGCTGGACCTAGCAGGGTCATCCTTTCACTTTGGGACATTGAGTTTGAGGTGCCTTTGGGACATTTAGATGGAAAGGTGGGAAGGCCTGTTAGATATATGTGTGTCCGAGGCTCAAAATTGATGTCTTTCCTGGAGACACATATTTAGGTATTCCTGGCAGTTTGATCATAAAAATTGAAGCCTTGGGAAGGATGAGATTTTCTGAGAAAAAATCATGAGAAGAAATGATAAAGGTGAGCCTTCAGAAGAACCACCAGGGAAGGAGCAGGAAAACCGGGGGAACGTGACATCACACGAGCCAAGAGAAGTGATGGGAAAGAAGGGTGGGTCAACAGAGTTGAATGCTGCCGGGAGGTCGGGCAGGAAGCGAAAATGATCCTTTGCATTTTACATGTGGAGGCCACTGGTGACTTTAATAAGATGCTCAGTGGATTCATGTGAATAAAAGCCAGATTGAAGGGCTTTGGGGGTACAGTTCTGACTTCAGTTATAATGCATGGGGTTCTGCTGGAGCGGACTGGCTGCTCCTCTCATAGGGGCACACAGTCTCTTGTTTATCACAGTCCTCTCTGCTCCCCACTCCTCCCCAAAACTGGGTAAAAATTCTGGGCCTAATTCCAATGTGTGTGTGTGTTGATGGGGGGAAGTCCCCCTCACCAAGCAACCCTCTGATAGCAACTCAACTCTGACACTCTCCACCCTGAGAGTGTATTAATCAGATCCTACAGGCTAAGGGCTCGGTCCCACAAGACTGCCCCTCCCCACTTCAGACGGCATTTGTGAGTCCAGGTGGTCACCCATGCTTTTGGCCAATTGGCCATACACTGCAGGTTCTCACAGCCCTCTCCATGGGTTTGGCTAATTTGCTAGAGTGGCTCACAGAATTCAGGGAATCAGTTTACTCACTAGATGACTGGATTATTGCAAAGGATATTAAAGGGTACGAATCAACAGCCAGATGAAGAGATACATAGGACAAGGTCTTGAACAAAGGAGCTTCTGTCCTCATGGAGTTTGGGGCCCAGTATGGCGGCATGTAGGTGCATTCTGGTTCAGCATCCTGGAAGCTCTCCAAACCCCATCCTTTTGGGTTTTTGTGGAGACTTCATTACACAGGCATGATTGATTAAATCATTGGTGATTGAACTCAGTCTCTAGCTTCTCTCCCTTCCCTGGAGGATGGGGGTGGGACTGAAAGGTCCAACCTTCTAATCACATGTTTCTCCTGGTAACCAGCTCCCGTCCTTAGATGTTGCCCAAAAGTCACCTCATTAACACAAGCTCAGATATGTTTGAAACAGGCCTGTTATGAATTATCAAGATACCTTTATCACTCTCGCCATTTAGGAAATTCTAAAGGTTTCAGGGGCTCTGTGACAGAAATGGGGACAAAGACCAAATATATATTTCTTTTTCTCCCTAAATATGTATTTCTTACTATAAGTCATGCTATCACAAAGGGCAAGTGATCTCTAAGGTGTATTAGTTAGGGATTCAGGTCAGCAACACGAAGAAACCCCAAAGAGCAGTGTTCTTACCCTCAAGACAGGGACAGATTTGGGGAAAGGCAGGAATGTGTGTAGATAGGTATCAGTGGATCAAGGATGTCAGGGCATTAACGATTGTACGATTCTCTTGACCTTTACCTCATTGCCACAAGATGGCTGCCACAGTTGTAGTCATAACATCTACATCTCACAGAGAAGGAAGGAAGAAGAGTGGGGTGGGGGGGATCATGTGGGCCTGAGTCTGCCCCTCTTTAAGGAGGCTTCCCAGAAGCATCAACCAACATCTTCTGACTAATGCTCAGTGGCCAGAATCATTCTCATGATCAAGCCTGTCCAACATGAGTAGGGAATTGCAGGTGTTTAACTGGGCATATAGCCAGTCCGCTTGCCCCAGATCAGGGGTTTCTTGATAAGGAAGCAATGGAGGATGGGTATTTTCTGCCACACATGATTTGGTGGATACAGGGAGGGCAGTATCTTCCAGCATCATTCCCAACATTTGTTTGGGAATAGGAGGGTGGGGTGGAGAGTGAACTGGGGACTTGGGGTGTCAGGGGGGATTCTTTCCCCTAAAGCTGAGAGAAGCTCCAAGTCCTGGTGGTAACATGGGACTGACTGATTTCCAGGGGCCTGAAGGAGCTCTTCAGTGTACCTTGTCAATTTCCGAGACACAGTTGGGCAGCCGTCTTACTTTTTAATAGAGTGGTAGAGAATTTTACTTAAAAGAGAAAGAATAAGTAATTCTGTGCACGGTAGATCCGCTCCCGGTAATTAATTTGGAGCTGGTGTAATTTGCTCTTTCAGCATCTTGTAGTTGTCTGCCAATGACTTGGGCAGTAAATAATTTTAGAGAAATTCAAAAGGGCAGTACTAATCAGAGACTCAAGCTACGCTTTATGATCTTTTCATTCTGATTGGTGGGGTATTGTTTGGTGCCAATTTCACTGGATTTCCAGTAAGAGTGCAGTGTCCTATTCATCTCTCTGTTGGCTCCTTTATTTTTTTTATTTAAAGATTTTTATTTATTTATTTATTTGAGACAGAGAGAATGAGAGAGAGAGAGAGCACATGAGAGGGGGGAGGGTCAGAGGCAGAAGCAGGCTCCCTGCCGAGCAGGGAGCCCAATGCGGGACTCGATCCAGGGACTCCAGGATCATGACCTGAGCCGAAGGCAGTCGCTTAACCAACTGAGCCACCCAGGCGCCCCTCCTTTATTTTTTTTTTAAAGATTTATTTATTTTTATTTTAGAGAGAGGGAGAGGGAGGGAGGGAGAGAGTGAGCAGGGGTAGGGGTTGAGGGAAGGGGAGAGAATCTTCAAGCAGAAGCCCCCTACCCCTGCTGAGCACAGAGCCTGATGTGGGGCTAGTTCTCACAACCCTGAGATCACGACCTGAGCTTAAACCAGGAGTCAGACGCTTAACTGACTGTGCCACCCAGGTGCCCCTCTCTGTTGGTTCCTTTATTTTTTTTTTTAAAGATTTTATTTATTTGACAGAGTGAGATACACAGTAAGAGAGAGAACACAAGCAGGGGGAGTGGGAGAGGGAGAAGCAGGCCTCCTGCAGAGCAGGAAGCCCGATGCGGGGCTCGATCCCAGGACCCTGGGATCATGACCTGAGCCGAAGGCAGACGCTTAACGACTGAGCCACCCAGGTGCCACCGAGGTTCCTTTAAAAGAAAAATACATCTCTACCTCCAGCGTGTTAAGATTGATTATCACTCACTGTCCTTTATTTTTTTAATTTTTAATTTTTAAAAAGATTTTATTTATTTATTTGACACAGAGAGAGACAGCTAGAGAGGGAACACAAGCAGGGGAAGTGGGAGAGGGAGAAGCAGGCTTCCTGCAGAGCAGGGAGCCCGATGCGGGGCTCATTCCCAGGACCCTGGGATCATGACCTGAGCCGAAGGCAGATGCTTAATGACTGAGCCAGCCAGGCACCCCTCACTCACTGTCCTTTAGTTAGAATTCATAAAATCTAGAGGAAGATCATGAATTGTGTAATGGTGTAACCTCTAATCTATAATGGTAAGGTTAGATATAATTTTTAATTGCATTTCTTTCTGTCTGGGTGGTCTAAATCTATAGAACTTTTTGCAAGAAATTCAATACTCATGCCTCTTGGTGCTTGGAGTATTTTATTCAAACTTCTGGTCCATCGTTTAACCCAGCCCATTACAATTAACTGAATTTGTGTCAGTCTCTTTGATTAGAGCTTCATAACATGGGGACTGCTGATATGGCAGTCTGTGTCTCCAGCCAGGACTGTCAGCCTGTTAGAGCGCATGAAGTGTCCCTTGAGTTGAATTAAATTTGAAATCCAGAATGAGAAAAGTTGCCAGTTACCTCCAGGGCCCCAAGTAATGATTTTTCCTCACTTACGGCAACATAGTTGCACCTGCTACTTAATGAATCCATTGGCGGTTTCCCTCTAAATGGGAAATCAAAATCTTTCCCAGTTCTTGTGCCCTGTTGGGTAAGAAGGAGCTTTCTGCCTGCCCTTGGAGTTGGGATGTCAAGATTGATGTTTGGAGATGTTTTTCCAGAGGGAAGGAGTAGAAATGAAGACGTCCATTTTGCATTGGTTAGGATCTCAACTGGGGATACTTGACACGCAGTATTTTGAAATTCTGGTTGGGTTAAAAGTAGAAAGACAGGTGGAGGTCAAAGGCCCCTCTGTTGTTGCAAATGTGCAGCAATTGATTGAGACCTAAGGGAGCAGGGTGCAATAGGAGAAGGCCCAGCTGGATGTTCATAAGGCACTAGCCTGCCTGTCCTACCTCATCTCCCACCACACGCCTCTTTGCTCACCTTGTTCCAACTGCATGCACCTCTCAGTTCCTAGAAACCACCAAGTTCAGTCCCATCTCGGGCATTTTCTTTGTTCTTTCTGCTCCCCCATGGTGAGCAGGGCTGGCCCCTCCTCACCATTTCACTTCATACCTGGAATACCCCTTTCAGAGAGGCCTTCCCCACCATCCCTAAGTGGTCCCCGAGGCCAGCCATGCTTCCGTGAGCCTGCTGCGTTCTTTATGGCACTCATCACTACCTGAAATTAACTAAGCTATTTATTCGTTTGCTTATTTACCGTCTGGCTCCCCCTCACCCGAATGTCAGCTCCATGCAGGCAGGGACACGTGTCTCCCGTGCTAAGAACTATGTCTGGACTGGCTGTTGGAACTCAGTTAACTCATGTGGGTTAATGCCGGTTATGGGCTGAATTGTGTCTTCTCCCAGATCCGTATGTTGAATTCTTTTTTTTTTTTTTTAAAGATTTTATTTATTTATTTGACAGAGAGAGACACAGCAACAGAGGGAACACAAGTGGGGGGAGTGGGAGAGGGAGAAGCAGGCTTCCCGCCGAGCAGGGAGCCCGACGCGGGGCTCGATCCCAGGACCCTGGGATCATGACCCGAGCCGAAGGCAGACGCTTAACCGACTGAGCCACCCAGGCGCCCCCATATGTTGAATTCTTCACTGCGGCTCGCCCCGCCCCCAAACAGGGTCTTTAACGAGGTAAAATGAGGTCAGTAGCATGGGCCCTAATCCAATACGACTGGTGTCTCCACAAGAAGAGGAGCTGAGGAGGACACACTTGGAGGAAGACATCCATGTAGGGACACAGAGAGGTGGCAGTTGGCAGGCTGAGAGAAGAAACCAGCCCTGCAGGCATCTTGACCTTGGGCTCCCAGCCGCCAGGGCTGTGAGGAAATACACTGCCCTTGTTGAAGCCTCCCAGCATGTGGTACTTCACTAGGGCAGCCCGGACATGCTTTTGTGGCGCCCTGGGATGGACAGGGGTGGGATAGCTCTTAATACAGTCAGCCGCTAATTCGCTGGTTTCTCGCCCTCCCTAACCTGTGTCCTTTCCTCCATGAGTCCTTTGTTTCCCATTCTGTTTCATTTTTCGTGTGAGACTTCCGGGAGCACAGGTTTTTATTTCTGGGATGGATTGATTGGGGCCACTGCTTGGCAGATGTGTGATCCCCAAGGATCTTGCTCTGGACTTTGGGTTTGGAGAACATCGTCAGTGCAAAGGGAGAAGTTTTACTAACGTCTTCTTACTGAAGTCCTCTCCCCGGAGTCTCGTATTTCCTACATCTGAGATGACTTTTCCACTTAAATTCTCCTGGGGCATAGGGACATCTCCGGTGTTCTTCAGATTCTCATGAGAGTTTGTGGAGACACACAGACCTCACTCAGCTCACCCACAAGCACCTTGCTTTCCTTGTTCAGATATAGAAGGTGGCTGTTTTAACTAGCAATTAGTCAGTCCCTGGAGTCCTAGATGTTTCCTGCCAGGGTTCAGCTTGAACTAGGCAGACATGTGGAAGGAGACCTCCTTTGGGGCTTACCTGGGGTTTCAGCCAAGCCCTCCAAATGCACTTTCCATTGCAGGACCCCCCCCCCCACCTCAATGCTTCTCTTTCTTCCTTGCATGTCTAGGAGCCTTTACTCATGCTTGGCAATCTTGTACCCCTTGGTGCTCACTAGTTAATTGCAATTATGTGCTCTTAAAGAGAATGGAGAGAGAAAAGAGACCATTTGTGGCTTGAATGAGAAATGAGGAAGGGGGGATATTTCCAATGCTGCATACAGAAAAACAACCCCTCAATTTTGGTGGCTTCGTGTTGCAGAAATATGTTGAGAGTTAAATTTCATTTTGTAGCAGGGCTGGATTGCACAGCTGAAATCCGTAAGATCAGATATAACATTTCCATCACTGAGCAGGTTAATAAAGCCCCTAATAGGATTTGCTGACCATAAGAACCACAGACCAAGCGGCAGGAAGATTTTATTTATTTGCCATCTGTATGTAAATTTTGCTATTATGGAAATTGTGTCAGAAATTGGACTGCAAGTAGATAGCACACAATGTACTATAATATTTGAGCTAAGATACAAAAAAAAAAAAAGCCACCTCTGTGTGTGTATGTGCACATGAATAATTCAGCTCATTGTGGCTTTCTGTAAGAAACTCAGTCTCAGACTCCAGATCTCACCTGTGATCACAGTGGACGGGCTCATTTAAATATGCAGCCGTCACTCAAAGACTAGGAGATGGGGGCTGAGTTTTCCTGGGAAAAGAAGTGTCCATGGTTGGTGGCATTATTAGCTCTCAGAATCCAGTGCCGATCCATCTTTTAGTGGCTCCCGGGGTAGCAGAGGGAGTGGCTCAGTGCATCACACTCTGTCACACCTGCTTACAAAGTCGGCCCTGCCACTGCTTCCTGTTTCCATAGCAACGCAACTGCAGTCCAGAGAAAGTGGACGACTCACTCTGGTGAGAGCTGCACGTGAATTAAGTCACCTTCTGTGTTCCCCTGAGTTCTGAATTTCCTTCCTCCCCCAAAGTTTCTAGGGGTCTAGAATGACTTTTGCCTTTAAATTCATATTAGGTGCCACCGAACAGTAGCCTGCACCTTGTACTTTGGGGACCAGCAGTAGCGGGGACAGTCATTTTGGGTGATACCCAAGATGCATGTGAGGCGTTCCGGTGCCAGAGACAGTGGTGTGGGTAACGCTGAATTACCCAGTGGGAGTACGTTCCTTCTGCATCATCTTCTGTCCTGGTTACGTCAGGGAGACAGGTGTTTGATGCCCAGCGCCTCTTGTATCCTCTGCTTGCTTGTCTGTGACTTTGTTTTCATCCTGAGCAATGCGAGCCCACGCCCCAGGCTGGGAGCCTCTGGCATGCAGCTGCATCTGGCTAGAACCGAATAACATGGTTTTGTTTTTATTGTACTTATTTTAGGGATTTCTTATCTTTATGGAAAGTGATACTGCTTTTTTTTCATTTAAAGTGCTGATCTGTTACTTCCTCCCCAGATAAATTTATGTGAACCCAGGGAGCAGATTTAAAAGAAAATATGAAGTAAGTAAGAATACAGATGGTCCCCAGGGGAAAGCATGTGAGAGTGTGATGTGGTACAGTGATACGTGTGGACCGGGGGAGCTCGGCAGGGGCAGATGCCCCATTCAGTGGGGCTCTTGGGCTCCTCTCTTTAGGAGCAGCTGGGGATGGTTGGCTAGGACGCACACATCCTTCTCTCAGCAGCTCCCTGAAGGGGCTATCTGACTTCTCCCTGTTCCAGCTCTCTCTAACTCTCAGACGGGACCATCCCCCCTCCCGGAGGCCATGCGGCGAGTCGAGAGGGAGTCCCCTGCAGGGGTGAATCACCCAGGTTGAGGGAGGTGTTCAAAGAGGGCAAGTTTATCCCCTCCTCCCTCTGAGAGCTGAGGCTACTTGAGGACATCTGTCACGCCACGGGGAAGCCGAGTGGTCCAGGCAGGGACCCGCACAGCCTCCAGCAAGCTGAGCTGACGCCCACGGGGACACCTGTGCATAAAGTGCCGGCGTCAGAAAGCTCTGGAAGCAAAATTCATGTAAAATAAATGCCTGTTCTGCTCTGGGGAGGGGAGAAGAACCCGAGTGACCCGCTTCCCAGGGCATCCCAACCCTCTCTCCAGGTTTCTCCGAGTGCACTCTGGGGGCCTCTGGCGGTGGAATCCCTTGGGGGAGGCGGTTAAAACGCAGATCCTGGGCCGCATCCAGAGCCACTGAGTGGGAATCACTGTGGGTGGGGCCAGCAGCCTGTCATTCCAAGTGCTGCTGGGCACTCATGCCCCCTGTGCCCACTGCGCACTTTGAGGGGATGCCCTGTGCGGTGTGCGGGTGGGAACATGTGGTTGTGCTTCTTGAGGGTGTGTCTACTTCAGGCTGATGGGAGCTGTCCCCGGGGGTGTAAAATGGAGAAGGTTCTCACAGGTGGGCTGATCCGGGAGGGGACTTATCCCGAAGGTTGGGGAGCAGCTGAACCAAAGGGAGACTCTGGGTGGAAGCCCAGGTCAGAGTCAGGAGAACTCACACGCTGGGTTAAACCGGGAGAGAATAGCAGAGGTGGAGCACAGGTTCGGTAGGGCGGCCTTAGCTAAGGAGGCCTTGGGAACAGAGTGAGGTCACGTCTCATGTGCACTCAGTTTCCCTTCTGTAAAATGGGGAGAATGAAGCACCTACTTCAGACCACTCTGGTGAGGAATATACAGATTTATATTTATGTGTATCGGGGCATGACTGGTAGCTTTCATTATGATTCTTTTCCTTGTTATTTTAATTCTTTTCCACCTGTGCAGACCCTGGTGTATCTCGTGGTACATGGGGGACGTCCTCACAGGACCCTCGCTGGGATGGACAGACCCCTCAGGGAAGGGGGAGACAGCATTTTCTTTAAGGAGCACCTCCTTGGCGTATGCCTGTAACTCTAGCTCCTTGCCCTGGGTTTCAATCAACAACCATTTACTGGGCACTCACTCAGTTACCAAGAAGTCTTGGATGGGGTGTTCACCTGCGAAAATCTTAAAAATTCTTTTGGGGATGGAGTGCACAAATACAGACAGAGGAACGACAGGGCAAAGCTTGATGCAGTGGGTGTTTCGGGAATGTTTTGAAATGTGGGTATTTAGGGAGGCTGGAAAAGAGGAGATGTCCCTTGATCTTGGCTGGTAAAGGTTGGATGAATGAGGGTATGAGAATAGGAGGGGAGAAGGCATTCCGGATCTGGCAGAGACGGCAACACTGAGTATGGAGTGCTGAGTGACCCAGCTGGGAGGGGTGTTGGTGTTGTGGTCAGGAGGCTGATGAGATTTATAACCTGTGGACACAGGGGTGGATCCCTTCCTTCAGCTTGCTGCTCATGTCCATGGAAAAAGCATGGACAATGAAGCAAGGAAGAATGGTTGAAAGCCCTATTTAGAAGGAAGGCAGCTCCAGTGACATCTTGATTTTAGCCCATTTTGGGTTTCTGACTTCCAGAATGATGAGACGGTCGTGTTGTTTGAAGGCACTTAATTTGTGGTGCAGCAATTGGAAATGAGTACAGTGCCTTAATCAATTGCCTGAGAAATTGGAGGTGGGGGATGGCTTTGCCAGTGATTGGAGATACTGTGCACGTGGCCACCGAGATATTATTTACCATGTTCAGTGAGTGTTCCTGGCTCCAGAGATGACCTGCCATCGTGAATGAAACAAAGACGCTCCTCAGGGGCTGCCAGTGCAGGGGGAAGCGCGTGGAATTTGGGGTTTCGACACACGAGGGCTTTTCGGATTATAATTCTAGATAAAAGGCAAAGCCTTTGAGCTCCTAGTTGGTTCCCATCTTCCTGATTGAGGATTTACATTCAGTTTGGAAGGAGAGAATGCTGTGGTACAGGAAGAAGAGCGGAGAATGGGTGCATTCATACAGCTTCCCACCTGTTGGGGTCCAAGGCCCCATCCTCCTCTGCAAGATACTGTACCGTGCACAAGTACATGCAGGAAGGGCGTGTGGGCCCAAAGCAGATCCCGAGACAGGGGTTTGGGGCACAGGTAGTTTATCTGGGAGGTGATGCGAGAAAGCAGAAGTGTGAGGGTGGGGATAGAGGGTCAGGGTTAGGGAAAAGGGCACTGATGAGTCCTTGGGGCTTGGTGCACTGGGGTTCCCCCTCGGAAGTGTGGAGAAGGCATCTCAGAACTGTTCCACTGGAAGACCAGGCAGCTGGAGGGTTTATCTACTGACTTGCATCCCAGGTGGTTGCAGGTTGCCCCCGGGGGAGGTAAAACAGGGAGAAAACTCCAGAGAAGCCAGAACACTTGAGTGCCGGCCACTGGTCAAGGCTCATGGAAATGTCCACCGCAGCTGTGCTGAAATTGCTGGGCCGAGGGCGGTGGTGGGGAGCTGCTTCTCAAGTGCACGCCACTGTCCGTGTGTGCGCGTGCGCGCATGTGTGTGTTTGTGTCCGCGTGCATGGTTCACACAGGGACTGAATTGGGCACACATGCAGCTTCCTGCTGCTGGCTGCTCCACGGGTGGTATGCCTCTGCTGTGGAGGTCCGTTCTCTCGGGATGCCAGTGGGAAGTGCAATTATGATAGATCCCAGGCATCTGGTGATGCTGATCAGGTGGTCTCTGTGGGAGTCCTGCCGGTCACCCGCCCTGGATCTTGGCCTCTTGCTGGCGTTGGGTTTCCGGCCTTCCCCTTCCTTCTATGAGATGCCCTGTATCTCTCCTATAAATCCCTTTCTCATATGCTAACCAGAACGGGTTTCTATTGTGTGCAAACAAAGAACTCTAATGCCACCTTTCCTTGAGTGTTTGATTTTTTAGGTTATTATCACATGATTTTATATTAAATATAAGTAATTTCCATTGTGCACCCAGTATCTTTAGACTCCTAAAGCACAGACACAAGTAGGCTAGGGCTCATCCTTTCTTCTATGACCATTGTGGTTTCTCAGTGCAGTCAGATAGCATCTCTTTCTCATCGAGGTCACCTGATTTTGTCTTCTTCATTCCAAGAGATGGTCCCAGGACACTGAATCACTCTGAACAGGAAGTTTTGTGGAAGACATGCAGGAGATGCTTTGCTGCACTTCCTAATGAACCGTGACACAGGGTGATGGGAAGAAAGGACACGTGGCAGTTGGATGTCTTGGTTCTGGTCCTGGCTCTTTAGAACCTTTCTTGGGTCCCTTCACTTCTCTGACTCTCAGTTCCTTAATCATAAAGCCAGTAAATCAACTGAGATGTAACCAACTGCAGAGGCCCTTGAAAGAGTTGAGAAGTCTGTGAGAGATGGGTGATTTGATTATTGTAATCGGATGCCAGAAAATTACATGAGGCTCAGCTCCAGAACATTGTTCTTGAAATGTGTTTCAGGGTTGAGCCCCTCATCAAATTATTCTAGCTCAGTCTAAATTTGTGAAAGTTGTGGGTGTTTTGCTTTATAAAAATCTGTTTTCCTTGCCTTCTCTTTGCTTGAAATTTCTTTCTGTCTGTGGCTTCCCATTCTCAGTGGTTCTGCGAGCCACCAGCAGTGGAGACACGGCGACGTGGGCAGGTGGAGGTGGGGGGCCGTGTGTTCTACAGCAGAGGGTTTTTTGACAACTGAAGGTAAACTCCCGAGCTCTTTCTCAGCAGCTTGATTCCTCCTCCAGATGTGTTTTTTCCTTTCATCTGAGCTGTTGGACAAACCCAACCTGGAGCGGAATTCTCAGATTGAGGCACCAACTGCTTTGTTGAACGGAGCTGGATAGAGACACCTCTTGTGGTGGAAAATTGCTTCTTTGATTCGCGGCTTAAAGACCCCCAGGGTGCAGCTGCTGGGGTTTGGTGCAGGGGGAGGCTGCCCCTGGGAGCTGGGCCGGGTCAGCCCCGGACCTGGCATTTCTGAGTCCCAGTGTTTGTACACCACTTTTCCCTTCCTAGTTTCATTGCAACTGATACACACTTTTTTTTTTGGCAATACATTTATCTTAAAAGAAAATTTTATATCACTCCCTTAAGGTAGAAGATCGATCTCTTGTTTTTCTGGCTTTAGTTTTTCCTACTACACATTAAAGTAAATGTGTAGCTACGACGATAATGAATTTATCACCTCAACCCATCTCACCCTGGAAGCCGTGACCTCAGGGGCTGAGCGGTGGGCGCGGTCTCTCTACCACCGGTTTTCATTAATTTGTCCGTGTGTACACATCCCCAGTGCAACTGTTCAATTCATATTTTCTTTACATCAGCTGATATTTTTACTAAATTCAATCACCTATGACAGAAACTTTATTTCTCTTCTATAAATGGAAAGCCTGTATCATTGCTGTAAATAGAAGGCAACTGTTAAAGTGGTTACACACAGAGGCCACTGTTAGAGCATTCAGCTTCATAGCTGAAGGCTCCAGAACGCCTGGATTTTGAGGCTCATTAGTTCTGTCTGTTAAAGGTGGAGATTTGCGAGCGTTGGAGAAGGTTAAAGACGGTAATGCTCAACTCCAGTGTTCCCACTTGATTTAGCCAGAAGGGTTGATAAAGATTAGAGGCTCTCTTTTTCCAACTTAATGTTATTTAATATTATGTCCTTGTCATGCCCCCTAAAATTTTCTCATGCATCCTCAGGGATAGGGGTGTCTGCCACAGTCTGAGAACACTGCTTGCTCCCTATTTGTTAAAAAAATTTTTTTTTAACATTTAATTTCAAGCATATAAAAAATTGAATGAGTTGCCAGCATTTTATTTTTATTTATTTATTATTTTTTTTTTTAGAGGAGCGGGGAGGGGCAGAGGGAGAGAGAGAGAATCTCAAGCAGGCTCTATGCCCAACGTGGAGCCTGATGTGGCGCTCAGTCTCACGACCCTGAGATCGTGACCTGAGCCGAAACCCAAGAGTCGGACACTTAACCGACTGAACCACCTGGGCTCCCCCCCCCACTCTTTTTTTATGAGTTGCTAGCATTTTAAAATTTGGTGAGATGAAAGTTTGGTGTTTTATTTATCTCTTTTTCTTCCTGATAACATCTGGTGTGATAATAACAACTGTGTGGCCTCTGGAGACTTGCCTGTCCAGGGTGGAGGGGACTGGGCCCTAGCTCTGGCCTCTGGAGGGCAGCTCTGCTGAGCCCCCACTTGGCTGTTTTTTTCCTGTCCTGCAAAGGGGCTCAGCAGCTGGAGGCTCCCCCATGGATTTTATTGTTGGAAATGGTGGATGCACCTTGGGCTTCCGTCCAGAGGGAGCCTTTTCAGGGACAGGGAAGCAGAATGTTCTAGGTCACATGACAACAGATGCTGATGAGCTTTGTGTTGGGCACAGACCTAATGTGACTTTCAGGCTACGGTTTCCCAGGGGAAAATGGCTTTATATTTGTGACTTCCCTATACTTTATAGTAGTTTTGGCAACTGAAAGAAATACGACCAATTGATTTAAATGAGACTCCAAGGAGTACCATATTTTTAATTTAACCCATGAGAGGCAGATCAGTGTTAGATAAATTTTTCTTATGGGAGATTCATTAATTTATTAATTTAGCAAATCTTTGAGTGTCTTTCATTTGCCAGGCACTGGTTTTTGCACTGACTCTTTAGTGGGGAAGGGTATGGTTCTCTGATCTCCTGAAGCTATATTCTAGTAGGGGAGGCATAGAGAAATTCTTAATGTTTTGGTGTTTATGGTGCCCATATTCTCTGAACCAAACAGGTACGTACTGGCGTACTTGTTGATTTTGAATGGAGCAAAGTCTAGATGGAGCCATGGTTAGTAGGCAGTGAGGTCAGTGGGCTGGCGAGGAGAAACAATGTCTGGCCAAGTGTAGTCTGGACGTGGGTCAGCACCGGGGCCATTTATGTCTTTTAAATTGGGGAGTGGTGAATTGAAAGTGAGTTTTGTAGCACTGCCAGCTAATGAAATAAATGTCCATCACAGAGGAGTGAATTACTAGATTCTGCTTGCTTTTGCATTTTCGTTCTTTATGTAGAGGCTTGTTGCATTTTTGTTTTCTGCTTAATGATTTGCTTGTTGCAATTTAAAATGCCCGTGGAAGTAAGACAAGGGGAATGGGCTGAGACTAGGGGAATATCCAGTGAGTGAGCAGGCTGAATAAAGTTGGACAGGCACAGCAAAAGCGCTATAGGAGAGTGGGAGAGGGACAGTCAGTGTGAGGATGCTGAGGTGGGAATAACTCAGCTTTTGGGGAAACAGAAAGGAGGTGGTTTTTCTGGGATCCAATAATATCCGGTTGTGTTTCTGGGTCTGCAAAGATAAGAACAGGTCACCAAATGATGTGGCCCAGGGAGGCACCTCACACCCACCCCCCAGTGTCGTGACCTGGCCAGTGTCACATGGGAGCTCCTAGCCACGTTTGAAGTAAACCTCCAGCTCTCCAAGACCTGGGGCTTCTGGGACTTCTGTTCCTCTGGAAGTATATATTTATATGTCTCTGAAGACGGTTTCTGAAGTGATACTACACAGTTCAGGAGTCTGAGGTGTGGGGGAGACTTTGCCTCAGAAAGACAGCTCTGAGCATCCGTGGCTTCGGATGTCCCGGACAGAAATCTACTCTCTGTATGCCACTTACCTTTTCTTCCCCCCAGGTTGCATTTACACCCCATTACATAGGAAGTCTCTCTTCAGAAAGAAGGATTAAGGACTATTTCTGCTTCTCCTTTTCCAAGTCTCTGTGTATAACATTGGAACTTACATCACAAACACAGCGAGAACTATTGGATCCTGAACACAGGAACCCAGATGGGTGCTCTGGTTATTTACTCAGTAAGGAACAGAGAGTCTCTGGTCAGTGTGGAGAGGACAGAATTTTCCGTTGCAGGAAGGTGAAGCAAGGCGGTGTCACCTGGAGTCTGGTCTCCTTGGTCTTTTGTGTGTGTCCCTCACAGTTACCTCAGTAGGTAACTGACGCCTTACCCCTCCTTCTTTCCAATCACAGGACCTGCACTCGTGAGCCTTTGTTTTTGTTTTTCACAGCACGGAAGTGTACTAGAGTGCTGTGTGTGTTTGCGCACATGCATGTATGTATGTGTTTGACACGTTTACTGTGTCAAGTGTAGTCTTGGAAGACTATTTTCTTGGAGTGAGGAAATGGAGCAAAATTGTCAGGATGGGGAGAAAGTAGAAACTCATCCAAGAATGCCTCCCCCTGGGTAGCCTTGGGGTCTCAGAGCTGTTGCAACTAAGTCACTCTGAAGTCACATTGCATACTGTTCGAACTACATGGGTGGAGGGTCTTGTCACTGGAGGGCTGCTTCTATGGGTGGAGGACACAGGTTGCTCATGGGGCATCCCGTGAAACTGAGGCGTGTGAGTATTAGGGACCAGTTTACTGTAGTCTCTATCTGCTCAGCTGTTCACCTTTATGTTACCTGCCTGGTCCCTGGGGACACTTGGGCTGGCCATGGTTAGAAGGACAGCAGTGACACGCATTTGCTATATATGCTAGGCATTGTGCTGCGTGAAGTAAATACCTTCATTCATTTAATACTCAAGGCTACCATCCACGTGGACACTATTGTCCCCACTTTATAGATAAGGAGGCTGAGGTCCAAAGAGGCTAAAATAATTGGTGTTAGGTTATACAGGTAGAAAATGGTGGCACTTGGCTTTGAACCCAGGCATTGGGGGGTGTGGAGATAATGCTCTTCGCTTCTCTGTTACATTGTCTTTTTTTTTTTTTTTAATTTTTTTATTCTTATGTTAATCCCCTTACATTACAACATTAGTTTTAGATGAAGTGTTCCATGATTCATTGTTTGTGCACAACACCCAGTGCTCCATGCAGAATGTGCCCTCCTCAATACCCACCACCAGGCTAACCCATCCTCCCACCCCCCTCCCCTCTAGAACCCTCAGTTTGTTTTTCAGAGTCCATCGTCTCTCATGGTTCGTCTACCCCTCCGATTTCCCCCGCTTCATTCTTCCCCTCCTGCTACCTTCTTCTTCTTTTTTTTTCTTAACATATATTGCATTATTTGTTTCAGAGGTACAGATCTGAGATTCAACAGTCTTGCACAATTCACAGCGCTTACCAGAGCACATACACTCCCCAGTGTCTATCACCCAGTCCCCCCATCCCTCCCACCCCACCCCCCACTCCAACAACACTCAGTTTGTTTCCTGCGATTAAGAATTCCTCATATCAGTGAGATCATATGATACATGTTACATTGTCTTTTAAGGCACTTTCCAAGCTGGATGAAAGAGACACTGGAGAGGAGAGGCTTGGGCACTTCCTCTGACAGTCAGGATCTTCCCCAGGCAAGAGGAGGCAAAGCCCGCGTGGGCAGGGCTGGCTCGCCTCCACCTGGGAGGACCCGTGGGCTGGGACCCATGACCACGGGGGTCCAGCTCTCTTCTGCATCTCCCCACTTGTGCGATCGTGGGCGTGTGAATAATTCCTCTGCAGCAGGTCACAGGTTTTCACGAGGAACAAATAGGATAATACGTGTGAAGGCACCTGGTAAGTATTTGCCAGTATCTGGATGTGAGATGCCGTTTCTGCTGCTACTACCGAGTGACAGCTGAGGTTGGGCCCAGTGCCGCACTGGGGCCTCGAAACCCACGCCGGCTTCCCTGCCACTCAGCCTGCCTCTAGGGCCCGAGTCTGCTGCACAGCCTCTGATACAAAGTTTGGCCAGGGAGCATTCGTAAGTAGCTGCTTGTCAGGGACCGAGACATGGCAGGTGTCCACATCTTCCGAAAACATCTCTCTCAGGTTGAGAAGCCACCCGAGTGGCTTCGTTTTTGATGTCAGTTTGCATTGTTTCTGCCTGCATTGGATAAAGCCTGGTCATGTCCACAGCAGGGACCTGCCATGTTTCACTGTTGGATTGTACGATTAATTCGACAAGTGCGCTTTGAGCACCAAGCGTGTGCAAAGCATCGTTTGAAGATGGGGATATAATAAAAACAAGTGAGATGTGCTCAAAAAAACTGACCTGGTCCTGTGCACCTGGGAAGGCTTCTCTGAGGAGGTGTGGATTAAGTTGAGTCGAAAGTGGATGGGAGTGATCCAGATAACTGGAGGTGGGGGGGGGGGTGTGAGGGATAAGGCTTCAGGCGCAGCGAACCATCTGTGCAAAGGCCTGAACCAGTCAGGGTTTGGGTGGGAAAGAGCGGGCACAGCCTGAAGAGAACCCGAGGAAGGGGGCTTCTGACCAAGGTGGGGGCAGGGCGAAGGGAGCCAGCCAGGGGTGGTGAAGCACCCAGGACCGATGACAGGGCTAAGCAGTTACCACCCTGGCCCAGGGGGCGAGGGACGGGGGGGATTTGCAGGGACCTAGGAAAGCATTAGTTGGAGGCAACAAGGCTTGTCCACAGGAGCCGTGTTCACAGGCGAGGAGCTCAGCTGCCCTCACCAGCAGGGAGAAGCCAGGGCTATAAAAACCGCAGCCTCTTCTCTCACCCTCTCATCTCCTGCTGTGCGTTCTGTTGGTTGATCCCACCTGGAAGCCAGCAGGAGGCCAGAGGGGCACAAGGGAGCCTCTTGGGATGCTGTTCACTGCTTGCCCCCCAGCAGTATGGGTAAGAGGAGGAGGCTAGGAAACAGATCCATAGGAGAAACAGAAGAACCAGTAGAGCGAGGTGGGAAAAAAGCCCCGGGCTTCTGAGTAGGTGAGAAGGACCAGTAGGGAAGCATGAAGCCAGGAGCCTAGAGTGATAATTAAGATACCACCTACTAAGTGCTCACAGTTCAGTCCTCATATGACACCTATAAGATGGCTACTGTGAGCTCTGGTGAGTCCATTTTACAGATGAGGAGACTGAGGCTCAGAGTGGTGATGTAGCAGCTAAACGGTAGAGCCAGGACTGGAATCCAGGCAGCCTGGTTCCAGAGTCTGTGCTGTCAGCCACCGAGTCATTAGCTTCGCCCCTTCCTCCAACAGGCAGCTTCGTGATCTCTTAATTGTGGTCCAGACCACACAGGGCCTTGTGGGAATTCGGATGTGTCCGAACACTGGTGTAACCAGTGAGCTTTAGGCTTGGAACTTGGATGGCTCCAGATTTTGAGCAGGCACCCCCACGGCCATACGGCTTGTAGCAAGCATTGTCCATGCTTATTGAAGTGACACACGTGAGAATGACAGAGGGGTGTGGAGAGAGGCATGGGGAGGCGGTCATGGAAAGGGGGGTATCAAGGCTGATCTCCAGGTTTCTGGCTTGAGCACTTCGCTGGATGGTGGTTGCTATGGACTGGGCACTCCCCCCGCCTCACTGGTATGTAGACACCCTATTCCCCAAAGTAATGGTATTTGGATATGGACCTTTGGGAGGTACATGAGTCACAAGGCTGGGGCCCTCATGATGGTGTTCGTGCCTTTTTAAGGAGAGACAGGGCAGAGCTTGCTGCTTCTCTCTGCTCTCCATAATATGAGCAGGAAGGCAGCGGGCTGCAAACCAGGCGGAGAGTCCTCACCAGGAGCAGAACCCTCCAGCGCCTGAACCATGGACTTTCCAGGCTCCAGAACTGTGAGAAATACATTTCTGCTGTTTAAGGCGCCCCCTACCCTCCTGACCCACCCCACCCCAGTTGATGGTATCTTGTTATAGCATGTCCCAAACAGACTAAGACAGTGGTCCTTTCCCAAAGATGACAAGAGAAGCAAGATGGTTTTGTTTCTGATTTTTGGGTGGGCTGATCGTGAGTTCAGTTCTGAGTATGTTGAGTTTGATTTTCCTTTGAGACTTCTAAAAGGTGATTTCAAAGTGTTCACTCAGCCATGTAGCTGAGACTCAGGAGAAAGTTCTGTATTGCAAAAATAACTCTGGGTCATCACGCTGTAGATGGTAGATGAAGTTGTGAATATGGATGTGTCTGTGTGTATTTTGTGGTGGCCTGAGTACCCACCCAGTTACTGGCAAGTGTTCACAGACAGAATATCCAGGGTGTCAGGGTGAGCCCTCGATCGTGTCTGGGCAGAGAGGAAGACATGAAAAAAACTCACTGTGGCTCACAAAATGCTTTAAATTACTAGACAAAATGATTCTTTATCAGGCATTTGAGAATTTATATCACCAAACATTGTACAAACAGCAGATTTGACAGAAAATGAGTTTAATTCCAGAAAAGGTCAGGTTATTTTTGAGTTATGAATTGAGTTTTTTTATACCTTAGCTTTGTTTATTAACATTTATTACTGCAGTGATGGGTATGACAAAGAGAGAGGATCTTGGATTGTTTCCATAGATTCCTTTTGTTTAATATTTGTTCTCGGTACTCACAAGGATGGTTGAAATACTGAACATGCTTCCACCATCTGTTCTCTTGTCCTTGGATTACAGGCTAACTTTGTATGTGTATCTTCTGTGAACTTTGGGATTTTATTTTGTCCTCTGAGTGGCAGAAATGTCAGAGCCTGACTCTTTTTGTCTGCACTATTTTTTTTTTTAAGATTTTATTTATTTGACAGAGAGAGCGAGAGAGCACAAGCAGGAGGAACAGTAGAGGGAGAGGGAGAAGCAGGCCCCCCCCCCCCCCATGGAGCAGGGAGCCCGATGTGGGGCTCGATCCCAGGACCCTGGGATCATGACCCGAGCCGAAGGCAGACGCTTAACCGACTGAGCCACCCAGGCATCCCTGTCAGTGCACTTTCACTTGCAGATAGAAGAAACCCAACTCAAAGAAGCTTAAAGGGAATTTCCTGGCTCTTATAACTGAAAAGTGCCAAGACAGCCTCAGGTCTGGCTGAATTCAGATGCTCAGACAATGTGGTGGGAAGCCATCTCTTTCCCACCTGTTGGTTTCATTCTCAGGCAGGTGGTGGAGTCTTGCCACGCTTGCTGCTTTGTGAACAGAGAGCTAGGCTCAACTCTCCCCAACAAATTCTGGGTCCTAGTCTATTTGTGAGCCCATCTACTGTGGCCAGGGGATGGGATATTTCTGATTGGTGTGGCTGGATCATGTGGTTTCTCCTCGGATCAGTCACTCTCCAGGAGGACATGATACTTTGATTGACCACCCACATACCGATTCCTGAAGCTGAGTGTGGAGTCCGTTCAAGTGGAACTCCTGGTCTGAGCATGCACTGCTCCCAGTGGGAAGTCCAAGTGCTATATCAAGAGAGGAGGCTGGATGCTGGGCCCACCTCACTAGTCTGCCTGGTCTTCTTTGGGTGAGGTGACCAAGGCTGGGAGCTTGTTGGATGGCTCCCCCAACAGCTTTTCTGTACTTCTCAGTCTGTCCCTGAAGCATTTTAGCAACAAGGGATGAATCTTCGGAATGTCAGCATTTGGGGGGCAGGCTGCTTTAGGAAGGGGACATACCTGGGCACTCCTGTCACCACCACCTGCATGACGAATGCTGTGTGGTCCTTATTATATGCCAAGCTCTGCTCTAAGCATTTCGTACATACTGTCTCCATTCAACCCTTGCTGTGAGGTGGGTACTATTATTAACAGTTCCATTTTCCAGATGGGGAGACTGAGGAACTCAGTGACTTTCCCAAGGTCACGCAGCTGGGGTCTGGTTTTCAAGCCAGAAATGTAGCTTCCAGTCTGTGGTAACTTCACTATTCTGTCTGTCTGTCTCCTAGGACTGTCCATTTGTCCCACACGGAGCAGCTCGTTAACACCTGATATGTAACAGGTACTCAGTGAATAGACCTTAAATTAAACACAATACCCCACAGTAGCATTTTGAACCCAACCCCCTGAGACTGTATCTACTTTCCAAATCCCTTTCATTTCAGAAACATTTCTGGTTCTTAATTACCCTGCATTTATTAATCCTCGCTTCCCATTAAACAGTATTACCTCGCTAATTGAACCATGAGAAGCCATTTATACGGCCCCGAGAAAATCTCCATCTCCCTGCCCCTGCCAAGTGTGCTCATGGTGTGTGTGTGGCATTTTATTGCTTTCCCGTCGTCTGTTGGTTAGAAGCAAGTCACAGGTCCTACAGGCACTCACAGGGAAGGGATTAGACAAAGTTGTGATCACTGGGAGTTGGGAGATCAGAGTGGCCACCCTGGAGTTTATCCACCTCGCCCAGTACGGACCAGCACTGAGACGCGCTGGTCCCCCGACGTGCTCTGGGCTCTCCCCTCAGGCACCTGGTGCTTCCGAGAAGTGAAACCTTTGCTGTCCCCTCACCTCACCTTCTTTATTTTGGCCTTTGTGCCTGTAGAGAATGTGTCAGGTCCCCCAGATTCCTGCTCACCTGTAACCTTAGGATGGGACCTTATTTGGAAATAGGATCATGGCTGATGCAATTAGTTGGGATTAGTGCGGGCCCTCAGTCCAGTGACCCGGTCCTTGTAAGGAGAGGAGAGACACAGATATACGGAGGGGAGGCCGTGTGAAGACAGACGCCGGGAGTGGAGAGAGGCATCTAGGAGCCGAGGGTTGCTGGCAACCACCAGATGCTGGGGAAGAGGCATGGACCGGACTCCCTGAGAAGGAGCCCACCCAGCCAGCACCCTGCTTGTAGACTTCCGGCCTCCAGAACCGAGGCTGTTGATTTAAGCCCCGCTTCCCCAGTTTGTGGTCATTTGGAGACTCATACAGCCAGCACAGAGCAGGGGAGATCCAGCAGGAACTTTGGGGGCAATCCTGTTCTGTTGGATTACCTGTGGAAGGCACTGTGATTTGAGATTGGCCAAGTGTCTGTAAAGCCGAGTCAGGGAAGAAATGATTGTATTGTAGAAGCCATCGTTTGGTTGGGGAAACAACATGATTACAGTCTCAATGAGGCACAGGAGAACCGGCTTCTCAGGCTGAGTGGAGTTTCCTGCAGGGGTGAGCCCACTGGCATTTCCACACTCAGAGCTGCCTTGGCCAGAGTGGAAAATAAATTTCTAGAATTGTAGTAGAAATCGCTGCAAGCTCATGCTTATGTATCATTCTTTCTTGCTGTGGGGGACCCCACTGCTTTGCAAATGGGCTTTGCTGATATCTAGCTATCTCCCAAGGGGTGGGCAAACAAACAAACAAAATGACAAGATCAAGGCACCTCTTGTGATAGGAACATTGCGATAATTAAAACCATTCTTTTGCTTGTAAAAACGTTAAATTTCTGATTTGTCAAAAGCTATACAAAGAGTTTGCTTAGACTCTGACTTTCCTAGATAAAAGCTAGAATTGAACAGGGAGACGAGAGAGGGGAGATAGCCCCAAGGAGTCAGCAGGCATTGCTTGGGGAAAGTTCTCTTGTGCATCGAGATCCCTCTTAGCGTGTTCCTATGCTCAGAGCTGAAATTCCGATGTCCTCCAACACTCTGCTCGGGAGGACTATGTGTTTTTCTAGCTCGCGTTGTCTGTTTGTCCTTCAGGATGATTCCTGGTCTCTTTCATACTCAGAAGACCGAAAAGATCTATTCTCAGTATCCTGGTTTTCAGCCACTTGGAGAGGAGAGAACCCCCGACCTGTCTTGCGGCCATCTTGGCCGGTCCAGTGTGGTGGGCTCCCTCCCAGACTCTTTTCCCTATCCTACAGTCTTTTCCGAGTTTAAATCATGGTCTGAAACGAGCTCTCAGCAGAGCCTGACTTTGCCAGCCTCCAGGTGCCTAGTGGGAGATGCATACATCTCTCTCTGGTTGATTGATCACACAGAAAGTGGTTTGCTGGGAGGATCCAAATTAAAAGTATCTTTACAGTTTTCTTGAATCACACCCTGAAAATGCTCCAGTGCCCAGAGCTGGGCTTATCTCAGAGAGTGTGTCGAACACCAGATGTTCCCTGGCATTCCTCTCCTTGACGGCATGTGATCTTCTGGAACGTGTCCCAAACGCTGTTACCCAGTGTTCTGAGGACCACACGTGTCCTCATGGCAGCTTGTTCACTGTTGGGTCCTGCCCCAGACCTAGTGAATTACAGTCTCTGGAGGTTGGGTCTAGATATTTGTAACTAGCAGCAGGTGATTCTGCTGTGCTTGAAAGTTCAAAAACCTCTGGTCCAGCGGGTTCCAATGCCTGTACCTCCTCCCCTGTCCTTGGTGGCTTTTTTTCTTTAATGGGCATCTTCAATCTTCAAAGTCATATTTGTGGGGTATCCAGAGACAGATGACACCTTAGATAGAGACCCTCCGTTCTGCCAATATTTATTAAGTGCCTCCCATCTGCCAGGCCTGGTTCTCAGAACCATGGATAAAGTAGGGAGTAAAACTCATAAAAACACCTGTTTTCCCGAGCTTTCCTCCAGTGGGGGAGATAGCTAATAAGAACGGGAAGCCAAGAGTTTGGGTATTAGTGTTCTGTTTCAGATAACTATGAAAGGCTTACTGAGAAGGTGACATTTGCCCAAACCTGAAGATTAGGGAGAAGTTCCTGCAGGGGTCGGAAGGCACTCGCTGTTCTAGGAACCAGAAGGGAGTAGGTTCCCCACCAATACAGAATGTTCGCATATTTTTACACACATCAAACGTGCTTTTTTAAAGAGCATTGCCATTCCAAGCTACAAGAGTGTTAGGAGTTTTTCTTTAATTTGAGAATATTTGGCCAATTGAAAGGAATCTACTGAAACGGGAGCATAAAGTGTCACAGACAATAGTGAGCAAAAGGAACCTTGATGGGGATTCTCTTTTCTTCCTTGAGAAATGAAATAAAAATTATGACAGGTTTATTTTATCTCATATTAAACAAAATTTAGGTTCAGCAATTCCCACTCTGTGCCACTTAGAACAAAGCACGCATTGCCTGTTGACAATTTGTTATTTTCCTCCAATTTTCTACGACTGTGCAATATCGCGTTTTTCATTTCATACCTGACATTGTCGGTAGGATCACAGAGAGGATCAATTTAGCAGACCTATTCGAGGGCTTCCCCAATTTCCTCAAGAGCTTCATGATGCTTTGCTATTCAAACTGTTCTCTTTTGAAGAAAGGGTCCTTCTCGTTGATTTTTTTCCCCGTTCACTTGTTAACGGTCAATACAGATCTGTTGAGCGGCCGTTGGTGGACCCCCTCCTGGAATCTCTTTCTCTGTAGCTTTGCTGGCAGTTGGCAATCCTCCAGGTCCACAAGATTTGCAATTTCACTCTGCAGTAGATTTGCACTGCATTTGCACTGTGTTTGTAACTGACAACCGGCAGCACCGGACCAACCCGAAAGGCAGGGATGAGGGAGTAGTGGGTGGGCACAGATGTGCTGTCACCCAAGGGCATATGTGAGTGGGGACCGATCATCTGAGGGGTCAGTTCATCAGCAAGTAGTTTCTCATTCTTCCAATGTATTCTTCTCAGTGGAATCCCGTAACTACAAGAATTCAGATAAATATTTGTATAATGAAGACCTTATGGAAATATAAATGTACGTTTTTTTTTTTTGTGAATATCAGAAAGTAGTTGTTATATAAGTGAGCCAGAGATGGTCCCTGTATATTGGCCCCTGTGTTGTTTATTTCTTCACAGCAGACTGGGACTTGTTAGCTCAAAATCCTGCCAGCACCAAACTCAAATCTTTACACATCTGATTGTTATAAATATATCCCAAATAAGCATATTTTTAGCCATTTGGAGCCTGCCTGCTTTGCATACCCTGCAAAAACCCTGCGTACCCAACGTCTGTTAGCCGTAAACTGGTTATAAGACCCTGGTTATAAGTCGGCTCCGATCCGCAGACTTGCCCATGTGTTGCTCAGTGACGTCAGGTAGACACATAACCCCCCTCTGATCCTCCTGTTTCCTGGAGCTCCCTTGCCCTCCTCCCCTTCGGGTGGTGGTGGTGCCATATCCTTTGGAAGATCTTACACTGTGAGGGACTCCATAGCATGCAAGCCTGTCCAAGTGTTGCCCCATAAATCTTGCTGTGTCCTCCTGCCACCTTGTGGTCATACCTTTTACTTGGCCCCCAGATCCCCGAAGCTCATTATAGCACTTAGACCATTAATAGTTTTCATATAGTTTTAGATATTGTTGTTGTTATACATAACAAGTGTTAAGAATATCATCAAGCCTAAAAACATTTCTCTAAAACACACTTAATGAATATTCAAGACATGGGTTTTCCTGGGCTTAAATTATTCTAACGAATATAATCTAAAATCGGGAAGGATTTGGGCTAAGAACTGGAATTCAGGAACAGTTTTAGGAGAGGGGTAGAACCTCAGTAATTTGCCTTTAGGCTTGTGTTTTTGATACCCGGCATTCATTTCTTCTCTTGACTTGAATTTCTTTTTAGGGACCACTTCTTGTGGTTACTGCAATGTGATTCAGATGGGCTTAACTTTATTCTTACTGCAGGGGTGGTAGTTGACTGGCTAAACCAGTTAGCATTGTTAGGCCACCTAGTTCTTTGTCTAAGGTGAAATCCTCAATCTAATTCAGCCAGTGAAAACCTAGCTCCAGGATTTTGTTCTGAGGGAGAGAAGCATGCTTTTTGTGGATGAGGATGTGAGATGTGGAGCCGGTGCAGCCACACTGACCATAAGAGGAGAGTCTGTCAGTGCAGAGGATTAATCCTTTACTGCACATCCACTGTGTAAGCAACCAAACAGCCAAAATTCCTGCCTAGAGTTGAGTATTTAATTCTAAAGTGGATGGCCTAAGTATAAGACAGAAAGAGTCGGTTGCACTCATCAAGCAAGTTTTCTTGTGCCCTGCTAGGTGGTAGATATGGTGGGCTGAAAAGATATAGGGGGAATGAAATGGAGAAGCTGTGGGCCTTTGCCCTGTCTCTAGTCCCTGCTGGGTAGAGACTGGCCTGGAGTCTAAATGTCTTTCTCATTGCTTACCCACAGCAGCTGGAATGTCATTGGTCCCTGGTCCAACCATCAGGGGTGCTCATCTGGATTCTAAGACCCTTCCCCATCATAGACAAGGTCAAAGTTTCAGATTACTCTCTGCTCCTCAGAACAAAGGTGGGGACCTCAAGGGGTGGTGGCAGCTGCAGGGAGAAGCCCCTCTGTGTGTCCAGGGTGGTGGTGGTCTCACTCATCCTGAGGCCTCCCACTGAGCTTGAGCAGCGGGGAGGTCACATCCAGTGGTAGGTGTTGCCCTGGCTGCAACTTGGCGTCCCTGTTACAGACAGGAGCTTTGTTGTGAACTCTATACGGAACTAGAACAGATGTCCAGAAAAGTACACACGAGTGAGCACAGCCTGGTGAATTCTCGAAACCCACCGTGCAGTCACATCCAGAAGGAGAAACAGAACATGGCTGGGGCCGCAGAAGCCCCCCTGGGGGCCCCGTCCAGTTACTTCCCCAAAGCGTAACCACAATGCTGACTTCAACCTCGGAGTCTGTTTGCCTGACTTTCTGTAAATGGGGTTTTGCAGTGTGCCCTTTCTTGCCCAAGAGCATCACTGTACATTCATGATGTTGCTTTGGGTGGTGGTAGACGGCTCATTCTTGTTTCTGTTGCACGTATTCACTGGTATCTGTTCTGTTCTCAGTGAGCAGTTTAGGCTGTTTCCATTAGGGGCTTCATAGGATGGTGCTGCCATGAACTCTCTTGTGCTCTTCTGGGGAACACATGCATGCATTTCTCTTGGGCATATGCCTGGTAGTGGAAGTGCTGGGCTATAGATCTACAGAAGTTCAGCTTAGGAGACATTGCCAGATAGTATTCCAAAGAAATGGAACCACGTTCACACATTCCAGCAATGCGCACGAGTCAACATAGGTCAGCACTTGCTATGTTCTCTTTCTGTCGCAGCCCTTCTGATGGGCAAGTGTCTGTTTTTTGTGCTGTACAAGGAGGCTTGCGAGAGTGCATTGCTACCGATAATAATAACTGAGAATAAAAGCTAAGACAAACCCCGCGATGCCGTGCATCTGTCCTGTGTGGCTCCCAGCCCTAACGGAGACAGTTAGTGTGTGACTGTTGAGCTCACAGTTCCTGTCCTTAGTGGGCATGAAAGCTGACTGTCTTTATGGAAGTTTTGGAAGGTATTTAGCAGCTTGAAAGTCTACTTTCTGGGGGAGGGATGGGCCCTAGGAAGCCTGGAAGGGGGCGAGTAGGTGTCTGTTTTCTTGAGACTTCCTCTTGGCCTCGAAATTAACCACCCTGAAGTTTCTGGCTCTCTTGTGCTCCAGATCACTGGTGCAGCCTGGTGAGCCTCTCAGGTCTAACTTTGCTGCAGCTCGGGGGAGCTACCAGAACCAAAGGAGACCAGCAGTGCGGGAAGGCGTTAGGGCAGAAACGTTCGTGGCATGCTCTGGGTCAGGCAGGAGGTCCCAGTCCTTCTAGGTGGCTTGGGAGGAGGATGGGGATAGAGGAGAAAAGTAATTGTGTCTGGAGCCCTAATGCCAAGCACAGTGCTCGGGTGTGGATGGTGGAGTAGAAATTGAGAGCCAGTGACCCTGCAGGGGAGAACATAGAGATGCCCCTGCTGATGGCCAAACCTGGAGGGCTACCCGAGGCTGGCTGCCCTAGGGAAGGAAGCAGATGGGTGGCTACTGCGATGGGCTCTCATCTGGGCTCCAGGTAAGCAGGAAAAGGTGAAGAAGTCAGACGTCCTCTCGAGAGCATTGCAGCATGTAGAAAAGCATCTGTGGTGCCCCAGGGCCAATAATCCCATCTGAAGGAAACCGTGGGAGGCCACCTTGGTCTGCTCTCTGCCTCTGTTCTCATGCACAGCCCTAGGCACTGGTGTGACCCTGCTGGGTGACCTCCGTTAGTTACAGGTCACCGTCCCAAGTCTGCCTCCCGGCCTCCCCCGTGATCTCTTTAGGACCAGCAAGGACAGTGACAATGGTGAGCACAGTGGCTGGCCTCCAGAGCTGCTCAGACTCTGTCCCTGCTGTTGGTACTTGCGGTCGCCCCTGGTTGGAGGCCTGCTTCTCAACACTCCCAGGGAGAGTTTGCCCATTGCAATGGCCTCTGTCTCGAAAAACAAAAAAGACCACAAAGGAGGGCAGTGGGGAGGCCGTGGCATCCAGTCGCATGAATCTGTTCAGAGATGCTGAGTCCCTGATGACGAGGGACCTGTGCCTTGTTTTTGGATCAGAATCAAAGAAAATAAACGAAAAACCCCAAGGAGAATCTTCAGTGGACATGTTGTGCTCCAGGACTGAAGGAGCGAGAGGGGCTGTTAGGGCTCAGTTAGAAGCTGGAGTGCAGGTCATGGGTCCCCTGGGTCATTTGCCAGCAGTGCGTGGGGCGCGCAGCTCACGGGGGATACCACGTGCACGGGGGCAGGTTTCTAATCCTGGCTCTGCCATCGCCCGGCTCCATGACCTCCAGCTGGCTGCTTGGTCTGGGGGCAGGAGGGTGGACATGTGTTCATCTGGACTTTGAGGACAGTAGTAATAATGCGGCCCATGGGGTTGTCTGACGAAAGAGCTCCGTGGGCAGTTGTGCACATGTGACAGAACGTGATAACTGTTACAATAGCAAGTGCCACCAGAGAGGAGACGCGAGTTCTGGAACATTCTCTCCAACTGCCCGTTTGGCAGCAGCATGGAATGGCTGGAAGTGCGGACAGAACAGGACGCCTCTATTCACGGTTCGCATAAACGAATCCCGGCAACATCACAGTGGTGAGAAAGAAGGCTTGGAGGAGGTAGCAGCCTTCATCCGTGGGCGGGGCAGGAGGGGAGTCGGTCGGAGCCGGGAGGGGAGTCTGCGGCTCTGGGGACTTCTCAGGGTGCGCCGGACGCGAGGACCTGCACGAGGAGAATAAGGGAAGCAGAAGCCTTTCTTCTCTGTTTAACTCTCTCTGCAGGTATTTAAAGCCCCCGATTCCACCCCCCGGGCTCCCCACAGTAGGCAGCAAAGCCAGCGGTTAGGACAGCCCTTGAGTCCAGAATGCTCCCTCCTGTTCCTGGAAATTTCTGCCTTTATAAGCTCCCTTCTTTGGGTCTTGGAGATTTTTTTTGTGTGTGTTGATAAATGCTTTTTTATTTTTATTTTTTTTTTAAGTTTCAACCTCTCCTGGGAGGGGCTATTCATTTGTTTCTACACCCTTTTCTTTTTTTTTTATTGAGGCAAAATCAGGTAACATACAGTTGGCCGTTTCCCAGGGACCAGTTCAGTGGCATTTATTAGCACATTCGCGGTGCGTCTATCCCGATCAAGTCTGTTAGTCTAGCGGTTAGTCTAACGGTTACTGCCCCTTCTCCCCCAGTGCCCCAGCCCCTGGCAACCACCAGCCTGCTCTGTGTCCCTACGGATTTGCCTCTTCTGGACTTTTTACATAAATGGAATCACACGATACACGGCCTTTTGTGTCTGGCTTCTTCCATGTTGACTGATGTTGTCGAGGTTCATCTACATTGTAGTGGGTGTCAGTGCTTCATTCCTTTTTATGGCTGAATCGTGTTCCTTTTCTTTTTTTTACGATTTTATATTTATTTGAGAGAGAGTGAGCCAGCAAGGGAAAAATCGAGAGAGAGAGCACAAGCGGGGAGTGGGGCAGAGTGAGAGGGAGAAGCAGACTCCCCGCCAAGCAGGGAGCCCCACATGGGGTCGGGACTCCATCCCAGGACCCCAAGATCATGACCTGAGCTGAAGGCAGATGCTTCACCGACTGAGCCCCCCAGGCATTCCTATCACGTTCCTTTTGATGTACCTGTGGTAAAGGGTGCCCAGGGCCTCACGGGGCAGTGCTTGGGGGCCCACAGGCCTCTGGGAAGCAGAGGGACGTCATGCCTCCTCCCAGCCAAGCACCTGCCAACCCTGTGCTGTATTTGTTCCTGGGCTCAGAAGTCCAAGCACGTCCTCTTGCTCTTACGTCTACCTGGTTAAGGCACGGCGAGCAGAGGGTGCTCCATGGCTCTGTCTTCCTCCTGATTGTTCCCCGGACATGCCCCCAGCTCAGGCAAGTCCCAAGGCTGCTATCCCAGAACTTGAATGATGCTCCGAAATCCTCTGTTACAGAGCAGGAGACGCGCTCTGGTTAGTCACAGCAGAGGGTCATTTGAGGAGCAGGGAACACATGGAAAACAACCAGGCTGTGAGTTGGCCTTTTCTCAGTGCCGGAGTGCCTGGGTCCTTGGGTTCTTCCTTGGGGAACTGTGTTCTGCCAGCGCCATACCAGGCATTCCCTGGCTACACTATCCTGCCTGGATGCTGTATTTTTCTCCTGACGACGGCATGCCCCATCGTTCCCTTCTCCCTGTGTGGCCAGGGCCACCCCTTCCTCCTCGGTCCCCTGGGCTTCCCCTGCCCCCCGGCCGTGTGTGCTCCCTCCACCTCATGGGGACCCCTCTCCATCCCTAGGTGAAGAGCAGGGCAAACGGATTCCATCCACGCCCGCCCAGACACACCTGCCTCATTTCCATCACTCGCGGCCCCCGAAGCAGACAGTGATCTGGTTCCCAGCGCATTGATGCAACAGAAGACTAACGCGCTTGGCAAAACGCCGGGGCTCCTACTTCGGGGCGCTTGTCAAAATAACAGGACACTTAGTTTGCAAAGGAAAGCCATTTACCGCCTCTCTCCCCTGCGTCTCCCAGAGGAGAGGTTCCGTCTTTTTTACCACTTGTCTTGAGCTGTACGTCTTTTTCCTACCCCACAGAATTAAGGCCGCAGCTGGTGTGAGAATATTGGCCGTGCGCGTCAGCCGCGAGCAGCAGTGGGCAGTCCAGGAGGACATCGACAGCAGCCGCGAGCAGACAACGGCCACCCTCACCTGTGTGGGCCACCACCCGGACACGCAGAGCAGGTGAGCGCCCATGTCCCCGGGTGCGGCCGTGGCTGGGGTGGGGCTGGGGTAATGTGCGCATAAATGGGGTGATGCCTCTGCCTTTAATGGGCCGCGTGTTCCTCTCGCTCGTCAGCACTGCTCAGCCGTTTGGCTTCCGAAGGGCTCCATGATGGGGCTGCGCCGCCGGAGGGGGCTTTTATTCTTTGCGCTCTCTATATACCTGTGGCCCAATTAGGTGAGCAGTCTCAGAAAATTACCTGAACTCGCATATGCACGGGGTTTGAGAACCGTACTTTAGGAATTTATTATTATTATTGTTACTGTTTGCACTGAAGACTGAAGAATGAAATGAGGACCATAGAAAGGATCTAAGAGGCGAGGGGGAAATGTACCTTTTTATGAGCAAGCAGAGGGCGGCTAGAGCAGCTGAGTAATTGTGTCTTCGGGCTTAAAGCAATCATTTTGCAGACATCACACGTGGGTATTGGTGCATGGAGTCGGAGTGGGAGGTCAGGTGAACTTGGTGTTGCCGGCATACGCTTGTCCTCTCCAGCTCAGACCCTGGCCTTGGGTTTCATGGGGCTGTGGAGGGAGGTCATTGCTAGTCACCATGCATCAGGACCCCAAAAAGGCGAAGGAGCTGTCTCCACTGTGGTAACAGCCTTTTCTCTCAAGGAGTTGGGCCAAAATGAGCCACTGGACAAGTCACCCCAGCCCCCGCCTTAAAACCACAGTGGCTCCCACTTCAGCCAGGATGAGACTCCAAGGCCTCAGCTTGGCAGGTGAGCCCCTTGCAGATCTCTGCCATCGTCATATCCTGTTCTCTTTCCTCTTCCCTCTAGTATTTAAACTCCACAGTGTTAGGCCCCCGGGGGGTACTCTGTGATCGCACCGGGGTATGGGCGGGTGGCTGGGCTCCTGAGGCTCAGGGAGGTTGGGTGGAGCTTGCCTCCTCCAGGGGAGTCCTGCGCCGAGTGCTCCCTGCCTCGGTGACTCCCGCCAACCTCGGCTAGGACCATGTCCTCCCTGCTTCCAAGAGCTCTTTCAAAGGGAAGGTAGTGAGAGGTCACGAGCCTCCTGTTAGGAATATTGACTACTCCAAGCTCAACATTCTGATTATCCTGCTTTCCCTCCCTCGAAAGGGCTTTTCATCTGCAACCTTGTGTGGCCCATGGTTTCCCTGGAAATCTGTCCGCCCGCTGAGCGTTCCCACACCCTGAACTATCAGTATACGGAGAGAGCCTAGGATTCTTATATTGGCTCAGGTGCTTTCATTCGCAAGTACTAGGATACCCACCGAACGTGGCCCCTACAACACGGTTTTACCATCTCACCTGGCAAGAAACTTAAGGGCGGGTGGTTGGCGGCTGGAAATCCAGCAGCACAGATGGTGTCACCCAAGTGTGTCCTGTCTTCCGCTCTGTTGTGCCCGGCTCACTGGCTGTCATCCTCCCTCTAGTTTGCTCATGGTCACAAGGTGGCTGCAGCAGTTCCAGGCATCACCAGCTCACCCAGTTGTTCATGAACATGGGCAGGGAGCCGCTTCTCCTGCGTAATCTCTTTTTTATCAGGAAAGAAGACCCGGAAGTTGTCTCTTCAGATCTCAGGGGGAAGCGGTGGGCCCCTGCCTTTGCCCAGGAAGCGGTCTGGGAAAGTGAACACCCGGCACTATTTTGGGGAGGTGTCCTGGGGGGTGGTCTTTGTTATAAAGGAAGAAGGGCAGGAGGATGGTGGTCAGCTAGCGCAACTGGCCACACTCTTCAAACCTGGCGCCTACCAAGGGTTGTGGCTTCCTCTGTTTTGCGCTTGGGCCCAGGCTCCCTCTGGGTTGCTGGGGGTGTTGGTCAGCTGGGCTTTATTGTTGGGTGCCGCACTGATGAAGCCCAAGCATGAAGGGGTGTTGGGTTCCTCATGCTGATGGAGACTCGCAGGGGGGCTGCTACCAGGGACGACGTCTGGATCCAGGGGCCCAAGTGGCATCCTTAGTGACCTGTCCCCTGTCTTTCCTCTGGCTTGGCAGCATCTCTAGCAGGATCTTCCGTCCTGGTGGCAGGTCAGCCACCAGCAGCTCCCAGTGTCCATCCTGCTGGCGTGGTCACTTTAGGGAGGACGCCACTCTTCCCCGTCAGGTCCATGGCTCTGTTTGGATCAGTCTGGATCATGGGCCCACCAGATCAGTCACTGTGGCCAGCCCACCTGAATGACATGGCTTAGAGGATGGGAGGTGTTCTGGGGGATGGATGCTGGGGGTGGGGGCAGAAACAAGAGGGGGCCTTGCGGTTACCACAGTCCTGCTGTGCTGGAGGGGCCTGAGTGGGATGCCTCGACGTACACCCTCTGAAATCACCACTTGGGTATACATCTTGGGTATAGATCCTCCTTGACTCATAACAGGGTGACCTCCAGATAGACCCATCATAAATTGAAAATATCATGAGTCAAAGATGCATTTCACACACCTCACCTAGCGGCCATCACAGCTCAGCCCGGCCCACCTTCAACGTGCTCAGAGCACCGACGTGAGCCTCCCGCTGGACAAAATCACCTGACTAGGCACTGACGGTGACAGATGATGCACGTGGCGTCTGTGACCCTCGTGATCGCGTGGCTGACGGGGAGCGGCGGCCGCTGCCCAGGATCACAGACAGGACAGGATGGGACCGCGGATCTTAAGCCCGCGACAAGGTCTAGATTCAAAATTCCAAGTATGGTTTCTACTGAAAGCATTAATCGCTTTCACACCATCGTCCAGTCGAGCAGTTGCATGCCTGTCAAACTGTCCTGAGTTAGAAGGGTCTGTGTGAGGGCAGAATCCGTGGTCTATGGGTAGGAAATTGACTTCTTGAAATATTTGATCAAGTCGTGCTCTCTTACACTGAAGAAAAAACATAGGCTGTGGTGATCACTTTTGGCTCTATGAGAATCAATTTTGCATTCTCTTTAGGAGAGAGAAAAAAATTGCGGGAGAAGACAAGTCGTTACATAAGCAGAGTTACATAATTATGAGACGCTCTCCTGTCTAGCATCCTCCTTTTCGTCCTTCACTTCAGTGTTTGACCTCCCCGGGGCTGGATGAAGGACAGGGATTGATGCTTTGGTATGACAATTTATACTTATCTAATATCCGTCTAAAATTCATTCCATAATCTAAATAAATAATTGCTTCTCTTTGTACTTTTCTAATGAATTGTGATGTCAAATGAGGTGTGAAATACAAGCTCATGGACCGTGGTTGCCGGCTAACAAAGTGAATATATGAATATATCCCTAACAAAACATCCCTCAGAAAGCTGTAATCTCTGAATTGTGACAACCTTGGGTGGAATAGAGTTTTTAATAGAATATAATGTACAAACTGCCTGGAATTCTGTGATAAGAATTAAAAATGTGTCGTATGGGAAGACCCAACGCGCTCAGTGAGAAAGGCAGTAAAGGTCCTAATTTAAAATATTTTAATGAACGCTCATTGTGAGGAAATGTGAGTAATAAAGATGAAAACCACAAGATAAAGAGTAGTGTTACCAAAGGAGGAGAGAAGAGATTAGAAAAATAAGCAGATTTGAAAGTGTTTGGAACAGGTAACAGGGCAGCAATGGAAACGGAAGGTAGCTGGCAGGTGGTTTGCATGGGGGCCAGGTGGGGTCAGAGACCTTGAGACAGGGTTGCTCCTTGAATGGTTTCTGTCTGGTCATTGGGAGCCAAACCTCAGCGAAAATAAGCTACAACTTTTTCTGTGGTCAGAAACCACAATACAGAGTTCATTCTCACCTAAACATTGGAGAAGAGCTTGGGGGTGCACACGGGAAAGGGGAGTTTGTGCCTCTCCATAGGACAGAAAAGCAAAAACCCCTAGATAGATTTCTTTAAAGAAATCAACACACCCCATGTTGTTGTAAACCCAGTTCAAGGTGAAATCAAGATCAAAGTCAGATGTTTACTGTGGAGTGTTACCTTGTTGGAAAATCTGGAACCAATCTTCCAGGAGTTTTCCTTTGCCTGCTCTCATCCAGAAAATACTGGGCAAACAAAGGGATCGCCCTTCTGAATAACCTAACTCATTGCTTTTTCTGAAATTCGGCTGTTAAACGTGAAGCAATGGTGTTAGTATGAGTCACTGTGTCAAGTATCATTACGTGGATTCAGGAAACACAAACCAGGATAAATAGTTCACTGCACTTCAGGATTCTTATTTATTTTTTGTTGGAAGAAAGACAAAGACAGTTCAGAGGTAGCTGCAGCCTCCTCTGTCTCCAAGTATGAGCAGTGTTTCCTACCTGACTCCGTTTATGTTGGTTTCTTTCCTTCTCTAGAAGTTTTCATGACAGGTAAAGATAGAACACACAGAGCATTTTAGTGTGTCTTTGAGGACAATTTTCTGTGATTCTGTTGTCCATTGCTTAGTTTATTTTAAAAGATGGATTGAAAAACCCTACTTATTAGGTGCCAGATGTCATTGTGAGTCTTTTAGGAAAAGTATCTTTTAAGAGTCGGCAACATTAGAGCCCCATGAGGCAGATAACTGGCATGATTGCTGCTTAACAGATGTGTAAGCTGACCAGTTTAGATGACTTCCCAAGCTCTCTGGGCCAGTAAGTAGCCAAAAACAGTCGGACCTTAGAGTCCACGCACTTATCTGAGCCCCTGGCTGTGCCTGCCTGCGGGTTCTTCCTTCGCCCTCATTCAGCGTTCTTGTCCAATCAAACTGAGAACTCGGTGACAGCTTGCCCATGGGCCCGGCAGGCCATCTGGCCGGTGGCTTGAATGGTAGCCCCTCAAAAGATGTGCACACATCCTCACCACAGAACGTGTGAATGTTTATTTGGGAAAAAGGATCTTGGCAGAGGTAATTGAAGAATCTTGAGATGAGGAGATTATCCTGGATTGTCTGGGTGGGCTCTCAATCCAATGACAAGTGTTCTCGTAAGACAGACATGGAGGAGAAGGCCATGGAGATGGATGCAGAGATTGGGGTGAAGCGGCCACAAGCCAAGGAAGCCAAACAATGCCTGGAGCCCCGAGAAACTGGAAAAGGCAAGGAACAGATTTCCCCCTACATCCTTAGGTGGGAGCGCGACCCTGCTGACACCTTGATTTTGGAGCTCTCGCTTCCAGAACTGTGAGAGAATAAATTGCTGTTGCTGTAGGCTATTAAGTTCATGGTAATTTGTTACAGCAGCTATAGGAAACTAATACAGGGGCCTAATGATTGCTTGCTGCATGGATAGATCAAGACTTCTCAATCCTGGAGGCATGTCAAAATAGCCTGGAGGTCCTTAGTAAGCACACATTCCTTAGACCTGACACCTCGGTGGGTCACAGGCATTGATACCGTAAGGACTCTTTAGGTGATTTTTTTAAAAAAGATGTATTTATTTGAGAGAGAGAGTGAGAGCACATGCAAGAGAGAGCGTGCACAGCAGGATGGGCAGAGGGATAGGGAGAGAGAATCTGAAGCAGACTCCACGCTGAGCGTGGAGCTCGACACAGGGCTCCTTCTCAGGACCCTGAGATCATGACCTGAGCCGAAACCAAGAGTCGGATGCTCAACCGACTGAGCCACCAGGTGCCCCTCCAGGTGATCTTAATGTGTAGTCAGAGTTGGGAATTAGGAATGAATGGGATGTAGGAATGAATGAAATAGTAATGAATTCAAACACCATAGGATTTGAATTTTAGGATTTGAAAATAGTAGATTTAGAAACACACAATTGTTAGGTTTACAATAAAATTTGCCACTGGACACCTCTCAGTACCAGCTGCCAGGATAGTTCAAAACCAGGATTTAGGTATAGAAACATACCATGCCCTGGATCTGTCTGTAATTCATGCTACAAAGTGGTAACAGGGTTTGCCTACGGGAAATGAAGGGCTCCTCCCCCACTTCCAAAAAGAGATCAGGCTAACCAAAGAAAAGAAAAAGAGAAATATTTTAGAAACGCCACCTCTTTTCCCAGCCAGTGTGAAACTCTTTGTGAATTTATGGTGCTGGCCAGTTTTGGCATTGATCTTCTTATGTCAAAAGTAACAGATGTTCAATTAAAATTTAGAAGATACACTGAATGAGATGTAGAAGATAAAAACCATCCCTGAACCTATGTATGATTTTGATGAGTATATTCCTGTGTATGTGTTTGCATGTATGTGGCTATACACAAATATGATATTTTTGTCAATACTAGAGTTTGTTTAGCATTGAAAGCAGTTTTTGTAACAATGTAGAATAAATATATGGCAACATCTCAGGTTGTTGAATATTTGAAACAATAATTATTAGCCCCTTTGAAAACCTAATGAAAGGGGTGGACTCTCTTTCTCCCAAAATACAAATATACATAAACAACTTTTTCCCAACAATTTAAAGATTCACGGAGCCTTTCAATGAACCTGTAGTTTTAAGTGTAATATTTAGTAGCGGTATAATATTCTATTGATATTATAGATCCTCTGTTTATTTACCATGTTTCATTTTTTCCCCCCTTTTCAACATTCCTTTTCAACATTCTTTAAAAATGTAAAATGTCTTTTGAGTACTTCGGTGGTCAGTCTTCAGGAGAGAGTGCTAGAAGTGAATGGGTCACAAGACATGGCGAAGTTTTAAATTTTTGATGATTTGGTGAAATTTTTCTGCTGGTTGGCACCGACAGCTCTGTGTGGGAGTGCCCTGTTCTTGGTTCTTTTGCCAGCACTGGGCAGTCATTGCCTCAAAAGGATAATTTGATAGCTGGAATATGGCTGTGTTCTTGTAGGCTTAATTTCCAATCACCTGATTTTTGGTGAAATTTGAGTTTTTCCCCATGTTTGTCTGCAAGCGTCTTTCCCTACTTTGTTGTGCTTCCTTTTTATTACTATATTGTCACTCTAGCAATGTTTTAGGTTTTGTGTGGTCTGATGTAGTCATTATTGTTATTCAAGTGAAGGACTCCCGCCTGGAGGAGGGGGTGGCCTGGGGTGGAGCAGGATGCCTGAAAACCCACCCATCAGCCTCGCCTCTGAGTGATGTCAGAGGAGACCAGAGCCAGCCCCCAGCACAAGTGGTAAAGATAGATTTCATCTGGAAACCGTTGCAAGAAAGGGAAAAGAGACCTCTGCGTAACCCATAGAGACATGGGAATTTATAGCCTAGGAACAGAGTGGGGGTGGGGTGGGGTCAGTAGATGGTGCAGGACTGAGAGGAGTCATCCTGGGAAAGGGGGCCATCCTGGCCAGACCAAACCAGATTCTTGCTGAGGTCAGGCCACAGTGATCAGACAGCAAGGGTGGGGATAAGGAATTGGGTTAGAATATAGAGAATGAGCAGATATCAGGAGAGGGGCTATATTCTGTCTAAACTGACTCAGCAGGATCCTTGCTATAATTGGGCTCTAAAGGTGTGGCAGGGACATGGAGGGAGTGCTCAGAGGAGCCCACCCACAGTCTGGTTAAGGAGAGAGTCTGTCCATGACTGTGTGCAGCAGAGCCCCCTCCTGACCTGGCAAATCCAGGTAGTGTGAGTGACCGCTGAACCTTTGTCATCTTAGGCCATTGAGGTTTGGGCTTCAGTTGTTACCAGGCATAACGAAGTCTATGCTGACTGATACAAAGAGCTTTCAAGTACACATTTCACACATAGTAAGACTTATCTGAGCACTTGTAGGTTACAGAGCAATTGAGCAGAAATTATAGGGAATTCTCAGCTTTCCCCATTATTAACATCCCCATTAGTGTGGTACATTTGTTTCAATTGATCAGTTAATACTAATACATTCTTTTCTAAAAAGGATTTTATTTATTTATTTATTTATTTATTTATTTATTTATTTATTTATTTATTTATGAGTGCGAGCAGGGAGTGGGGCAGAGGGAGAGGGGGAGAGCGAATCCTAAGCAGGCTCCCCGCTGAGTATGGAGCCCGATGCCAGGCTCAATCTCACGACCCCGAGAGCATGACCTGAGCCGAAATCAAGAGTCAGATGCTTAACCAACGGGGCCACCCAGGTGCCCTCTGATATATTCTTTTTAACTAAAGTATGTGGTATATAGTAGGATTCACTCTTGGTGTTGTGCATTCTGTGGGTTTAGACAAATATATGATGTGTGATTTGTGATAACTACCATTCCAGTATCAAAAACAATAGTTCCATTGCCCTAAAAACCCTCTGTGCTGCACCTATTTATCTCTTTCTCCCTCCTCCAGAATCCCTGGCAACATTGATCTGTTTACCGTCTCCATTACTGTGTTTTTTCCAGAATGTCATGTAGTTGGGAGTCATACAGCCTGTAGCCTTTCCAGACTGGCTTCTTTCACTAAGTAATATGCATTTAAGGTTACTTTGAGTCTTTTCATGGTTTGATCACTCATTTATTTTCAGCACTGAATAATATTCCATTGTCTGGATCTACCACAGTTTATTTATCCATCACCTACTGAAGGACATCTTTGTTGCTTCCAAGTTTGGGCAATTGTGAATAACGCTGCTATAAACATCCGTGTGCTAGTTTTGTGCAGACATAAGTTTTGAGCTCTTTTGAGTAAATACCAAGGAGTGTGATTGTTGGATTGTATGTAAGAGTACATTGAGTTTTGCATGAAGCTGCCAAACTGTCTTGCAAAGTAGCCTGCCACTGTGCATTCTCGTCAGTCGTGAACAAGAGTCCACTGTTCCGCGTCCTCATTAACACTTGGTGCTGCTGTGTTCTGGATATTGGCCATTCTCATAGGTGTGCAGTGGTATCTTATTATTGTTTTAATTTTCAATCCCCTAATAACATGCGGTGTTTAATATCTTCTCATAGGCTTATTTTCCATCTGTATATCTTCTTTGGTGTGTGTTCAGATTTTTTTGCCCATTTATAAATTGGGTTGTTTGTTCTCTTACCGTTGTGTGTTAAGAGATCTTTGTATATTTTAGATACCACTCCATTATTGGTTATGTGCTTTGCAAATACCCTCTTCCAGTCTGCGGTTTCTCTTTTCATCCTCTTATTCAAATAAACATTTTGCGTAGTGATCCCATCCATGTCTGCAATAATTTCCTAGGTTTCAAGGTGACTATATTTAGGTGACTCAGAAGTTTCCCTAATTCTCAAGATGGCTGGTTTGGGGCAGAAAAATCCATATTTGGGTGTTCTGATGTGGTTGGAAAAAAACCCCATGTCTTACTTTGACTCTGAGTCTTCCTACTGACCAGGAGGGCCTCGCTGGTTGAGGATGTCATCCCTGGCAATGTACAGGCTCACACAGCTCATTCCTAGAGTGCCCCTGTGGCCACCTGTGGCCTCTCCCCACTAATCCATTCTGCCACCAGCTGCCAGACTAATCTTAAAACACCATTTTCTTCCAGACTTCATGGCTCCCTATTGCCTATTGCCTGTCTCAGCAAGTGTTTGCAATTGGCTAGCTTTTACAGTCCTTTTTAGAAGCAGGGCTCTGTCAGGATGCTCAGAACTCTGCAAGAGTGGATGCTGAGACAGCCAGGAGGGGCCCTCTGCACCGTAATAGGACAGGAGACCAAGGGCAGTGGAATAAAGAAGAGGACACAATGGATTCTATAGGGAGGGATCCTGGAAGTCATGTCAGAGGTGGTGACATTGGAACTGGTCCTTAAAGGATGAGAAAGTGTTTAAAAATAAACATTTCTGGAAAGGTGACCTATTACGCCATTCTTTATATAATATTAACACTGTATTGTGTTAGACTTCCAGAATTGTCTTTAATGCAACAATTTGATAGTGGTTGGATAGTCTTAGGGTATGGAGCTTCTGTGTTGGGTGGACCTGGATGGGATACTTTGAGTAGTCTAGGAGAGGTGCCAATGTGGGAAGCATTTTCGGGGGTTATTGGAAGCAGATCCTACCAAATACAATGCCTATGCTATATACTACCGCCCTTAAATATCAGAATATCCCCGTGAAGAAGATAGCACTATTAGCCCCACTTCCAGAGGGGGAGAGTGAGGCTCAGAGTATTAAGGGCCTACAGTTGCATAGCTGTGACTGGTGGGCCTGGGATTTGCACCCAGACTTCAAGATTCTAGAACAGTGCCTGCCACACGTTCGGCACTCAGCTGATAAATGTCAATAATTCTAAGCTCAGGGGTCCTTTCTCAGCACCAGAGTTACCTCCAAAAGAGAAGGGGATGGTGCCAAAGAAAAACACTGCCCAAGATTTTGGTGCCTTCTCCAGATCCCCAATTTAAGCTACTTCGTTCAAGGCTATGGGAAGCTCAGCCTTAATTGCCACATTGCCGGTTTCATGCATTGTAGGTCCTTTGTGAAATAGGAATGGAGAAGAGAGTTTCTCTTAGAAATTCCAAGTGTCGTTTAGGTTCTGACATGCCCTTTCTTACTGAGTACAGATTTTATTTCTGTTGTGAGATTTAGCTTTTGTAGTTCGCTTATGCAGGGAGAAATGGAGCCAGAGGAAATTGGAGGTTTTCTTTACAAAGGTCTGCCAGCATGGTGGTTTTAAACCGGAGCCCTGACACCAGATTTCTGATGGGCAGTTGATGAAACCAACCAAGTGGATTTAGACAGTTCACCCAGGGCACCAACAAGAAGGACAGGCCAGCTCCAGGATCCAGGACTGCGGAGAAACTTTCAACATCTCTCCCTTGTGAAGTCTACATTCTAGTGGGATGAAACAGACAACGATAAATGTTTACTCTTAGGTGGAGGGAAGTCCTAGGTAGCTGAGGTCATAATGGAGTGGGTGGGCCCTCATCCAGTACGACCAGTGTCCTTACAGAAGGGGGAAGTGCGGACATAGACACACACACAGGAGGAGTGCCATGTGGCAGAGAAGGCAGGGATCAGGGTGATGCTTCTGGAAGCCAAGGAACACTGAAGATTGTCAGCAGACCACCAGATCTAAGGGAGAGGCAAGGAACAGATTCTGCTCCCAGCTCTCCGGAGGAACCAACCGTGTTGCCGCCTTGATCTTGGGAGCCTCCAGGACTGGGAGGGGATCACTTTCTGTTGCTTAAACCACTTGGGTTTTGGTGCTTTGTTATCGCAGCCCTGGCTCACGAAGGCACTTGCCTGCTTTGTCCTCTCTCGGGCATGCAGATCTGTGGCTGAACTCTTCATGGTCAACTGGCTGGTTGGTTCCAGGGCATCTTCTCCTCTGTGTCTCAGAATGATCTCCCCAGGAGAAGATGCCATCTCCAAGTCTATTCTGCCATCTGTGAGGTTTTCTCAGATTCAAGCGTGGCTGGCTCATCTGCAGAAACAGATGTGTGCAGGTGGATAATTCTGGTGGATGCAGTATTCAGGGGTTCATGCCACACACTCACTTGGCCAATAGGTATTGGACTAAAAGCATCAGTGGAGGAAGAAGGCCAACACCTTAAGTGCCATGCAGACCACTCTGTCCTGGAGGGAGCACGGCCAGGGTGGGACAACTTACACACGTGTTTTCAGTTCTTTTGGGCACATACCTAGGAGCGGAATTGCTGGCTCACACGGTCATTCTGTGTACAACTTACCGAGGAGCCGCCAGACTCTTTTCCACCGTGGCTGGCTCGTTTCCATTTTAGTTTCCCAGCAGCTGTGTGTGAGGGTTCTAATTTCTCCATATCCTTGGATGGCTAAAGAAAATGTGGTCTCTCCACACAGTGGACTGTGATTCAGCCAGGAAGAGGAAGGAAGTGTTGACACCTGCTATAACCTGGTTGCCCCTCTGTGAGCATGGCGCTCCGTGAGGAGCCAGACGCAAAATACTACAGAGTGTGTGGTTCTGTTTATATGAAGCGTCTCCAGTAGGCGCATCCACACAGACAGAAAGTGGATGACTGCTTGCCAGGGGCCGGGGGGGAAGTGGGTGTGAGGAGTGGCTGCTGCTGGGTCTGGGGTTCTTTGTTAGTCTGAGGCAAAAGATCTGGAAGTAGGTGGCATGATATTTGTACACCTTTGTGAATGTGCTTACTGCCACCTAGTTGTAGGCTTTAAAATGGTAAATTTTATGGTATGGCCACAATAAAAAGCAAAACAACAAAAAAGAGACCTTTTCTCTGCAAAAGTCACCCGTAATGTGCTTTCTGGCCAGCTTAAGAGACGTTCCAAGGCTATTTCTGACATGTAATTTTTACCTTCCATGTGGTCTTTTTCATAAATCCTTACATAAGAGTGAACTCTCTACTCCAGCAAGAGTTTCAAGAATTAAACACATTTTGAAGAATTTGAAGCTAATGGTATCCGGGCTCATGGTTGCCGTGGGTAGGTGCTGTGTCAGGGAAGACCCTAACAAGGTTTTGTGGAGGTCAGCAACAGCTCCGGGTTCAGTCTTCGAGGGCGGTGACTCTTAAACCACGGAGCTAAAACACCGCTTGCTGAGGAGCAAAAGCCAAACCGGGAACAAACGGATGAAGGGGGGCCCCGCAGTCTGCCAGGCTCTGTGCGCAGGTGTGAGGGTGAAGCAGCAAGGAAGAAGCTGGCTGCCCCCCTTGTCCATGCAGACATGTAGTTTTCCTTCCCCTAACTCATGAATGATTTCAAGCATACTTTAAAATCTAGAGGATGTTGTAACAAACGTCCATCTATTTACCACATAGCTTTATCCCAGTGGGATGCTTTCCCAACGTGGTGCCTGCAGAGCTTAAAAAAAAAAACAAAAGAAAACCAAACCAACACAACTCTCCCTTTTTCACTCGCCCTACTCCCTCCTTAGAGGGAACCACTCTCCTGAATTACATGTACATCCCTTTATGAATGCTTATGTAATTTTACTCCGTAGGTAACTGCTGTGGTCACAATGTTGGTGTCTCTTCAAAAATTCACATATTGAAATCCCAACCTCAAGATGACAGTGTTAGGGTGTCGTTGGGAGGTAATGAGGTCATGAGGGTGGAGCCCCCCATACATGGGATTAGTGTCCTCATCAAAGAGACCCCAGAGAGCTGGCTTGCTCCTCCCACCACGTGAGGACACAGTATGAAGGGGCCAAGGGGCCGTCTGTGAGCCAGGAGGTAAGTCCTCACAAGACACTGAATCTGTGGGCACCTTGATCTTGGATTTCCAGCCTCCAGGACCAAAAGAAATAAATTCCTGTTGTTTATAAGCCACCCTGTCTGTGGTCTTTTGTTATAGCAGCCTGAATGGTCTAAGACAGATACCTTTCCATAGATAGTGTGTTGTGTTTTTGAACTTTATATAAATGGCCTTGTGCTATAGGAATCATTTTGCAACTTGCCTTTTTTGCTTAGCGCAACATTTCCTGAATTAAACCCTGTAGAGGCACGTGGCTACAGCTCTTTCTCGCCCTACTCTATAATAGTCCATAATATAGATACTCCATAATTTATTTACTTGTTCTCCTGTTGATGGATGACTGTTATGTAAACTTCTTCTCATATTGATCTTAGTGCCCATTGTTGTATGTACTTTATTAAATATTTGCACTAGATCCTCTGGGATAGTGGTTTTTTAATTGGGGGGCAAAAAGGGGGTGTTGTAACACATTCATGAGTCATGACAAGCATTAAAAAAAGAAATTGAATAGATTAGCACAGAATAGAAAACATCAGAGTCCCTAGCATGTAATAAGGTAAGTATTTCATGAAATTTCAGTGTCCTTTTTGTGTCTGATTTTCCTGAGTCGCCGTGCCAGATCTACTCTTTGCTGGAGGCTGGAGTGAAAAACGCAGGCTCCGCACGCAGCTGCAGAACTGTAGCCTGCTTGGGGGTGTGCATCTTCAGCTTTTTACCTGTTCCCACATTGCTCTCCAAAGTAGTAGTACCCATTGACAAGTTGTGTGTGAGGTTAGAAGGCTTCTCAACTTTCTGAAATGAGAGGCTTTTCCCAGAAGCTAGCTCTTGAATGTCTTATTTCAGGTTGGTAATTCTTCTGGCTTGATTATGTGGATCTGCTGGTGGTGGTTTGTCGGAGAGACACTCATATTAAAGACACACCATTTAATTTCCCTGCTGTCAAGAGGCAGAATTAAGTTATTCCTCTTTTTAAAAGAATGATTTAAGTAGGAAATAATGAATGCAAAATGCTGTAGTTAAACATCAGCAGATACACTGATGGATCGGTTGTCACTTGGGTCTTGCGATAAAGGGAAAGAAAGTGATATTTAATCATTTTCAAAAAACAAAAACAGCGATGATGAATTTGATGCATTTGGACGCTGCGCCACTCATTAGGGCACACTATTATTTTCCAGTTAATAAAGGAACCTCGCATCTCCCCTGTGATTAAGCCGTTGCAAAGCAAAGAAGTCTTTGTTTTCAGGAACGCGCTAGGTCTCCCGAACCGCGTGAACATATGAGATCTGGCACTGGCTCAATTGGAGCCTCTGAAATCCAGGCGGCAAGTTGGGAGTCCAAGTTTGACCTGCCGAGTGTTTTTCTGGCTTTTTTTTTTCCCCTTCAGTTTGGGCCAACGCTAAAAAAATTGGGAGGTTTAACTAAAAACACACATTTGAGGCATCTCTGGAGAAAGTACAGGTCTGGACAGATGAGATCTGGCTGAGATTGAACGGCCACAACTTGACAGAGCTGACCGGCTGCTCAGTTCAGAAGGCGTCCACGCTAGCTCATTTATCGCAGTCCCCTCCACTCCCCACTGTCCCCCCAAACCCAGTAAAAGCTCTCAACCCAATTTCAGTGTGTGTGTGTGTTGGGGGGTTCCCCTCCCCACCAAGCAACGCTCCAACCCCAGCTGGGCGTCTTACAGTTCAGCTCACTGCTGATGCTGTCCACGTGGAGGGAGGCATCAGGTTGAGGACTCCATCCCAAAGACGGCTGTCACCCTGCTTCAGATATCAGTTGCAAGTCCAGATTGTCGCCTGTCCTTCAGACCAACGCGCTGTCGATGGGCAGGTTCCCACGACCCCCTCCTTGGGTTTGATTAACTTGCTAAAGTGGCTCACAGATCTCAGAGAAACATGTTACTCAATAGGTTACTGGTTTCCTCCAAAGGGACAGAACCCAGGACCGGCCAGGTAGAAGAGAAGCCGCAGGTGTGGGGAAAGGGCGTGGGGCTTCCCACCAACCCAAAGCTCTCCGAATCCTTTTTTTTTTTTTTTTTTTTTCTGGAGGCCTCATTACAGAGATAGGATTGATTAAATCATGTCCACTGGTGATCAGTTCAGTCTCCAGCCCCTCTGCTCTCCCTGGTGCTCAGGGGGGTGGGACTGAGTCCCCCTGACCAGCAGCCCCCATCCTTGGGTGTGTTCCCAAAGTCTCCTCATTAACATGAGAAAAGACACCTTTATTGCTCTCTTTGCTTAGGAAATTCCAAGGGTTTTAGGAGCCCTGTGCCAGGAACAGGACAAAGACCAAATACACGCAGGTGTCCCCCCTTACCCGCAGTTTCAGTTACCCGTGGTCAGCCGTGGTGCAGAAGCAGGTGATCCTCCTGACGAGCTGTCACAATGCCTGTGTCATTCCCATTACCACACCATTGCCTCACACATTTTCTCTCTCATCTTATCACAGGAGAGAGGAAGGAGGGCGAGTACAGTATAACGTTCTGAGAGTGGGCGAGAGCACACATCCACATAACAGTATATTGTTATGATTGTCCTATTTCATTATTGTTGATTATTATTACCGATAAACTTTATCATGGGGATGTGTGTATAGGAAAAGCTTAGTACGTATTCCATTCAGTACTGTTGGGGTTTCAGGCATCCACTGGGGGTCCTGGAATGTAACACCTGTGGACAAGGAGGGGACTCCTATATTTCTTGCTATAAATCACAATGTCACGCTGGGTTTGGTTGGCTCTTTGTTGGCATTTACCCATTAAGCACACGGTGGTGTTTTCTTTTAGGAAAGAAGTATCTCTCTCTCTTTTTTTTTTTTTTTTTAAGATTTTATTTATTTATTTGAGAGAGAGAATGAGAGACAGAGAGCATGAGAGGGAGGAGGGTCAGAGGGAGAAGCAGACTCCCCGCCGAGCAGGGAGCCCGATGCGGGACTCGATCCTGGGACTCCAGGATCATGACCTGAGCCGAAGGCAGTCGCTTAACCAACCGAGCCACCCAGGCGCCCGAAAGAAGTATCTCTTGATGTCACTACTTACTAACTTAGTGACCTTGAGCAAGTTCTTTAAACTCCCACCTTCATTTCACCCACTTTAGAATGAGGACAGTTTTGGTATTTGGTATTTACCTGATAGAGGATTAAACTCTTTTATCTGTGTAACGTGCCTACCCCCCAGCTTGGCGCCTCGTAAGTGACCTGTAAGGATTGCCCGAATTAATATTATTAGTATCCACTTCTGTCTCAAGACAGAGAGATGTGTTTTAAGATGAATGAGAAAGCATATTCCTTTGTAACAAAGAAGAATATCCCTATATGATTAATCTGGCAACAAAAGATTCCCATGTTGAGAGAGACAGTGTAAAGTCCCCATTGGAAATAAACCTTAGTACAACTCTGTGATAAATACACAGAAAAGGTGTATGATGAAAAACGTAATGAACTGTTAAGAGGGCTTAGATTTTAACACGGTTTCTTTCTAAATGCAAAAGAGCTGAGTGTTGCTTTTGTGAACCAATCAGGTGTGACCTGCTCGTGCTCTGTCACTGGTGGAGGGGACAGATCGGTCCCTTCAGGTGTTTGAGACCCCACATGCCCTAACCCCACACTGGACTGCAGTCCCGTGTGATCTGGGAAGAATCCCTCCGATCCAGGGAAAGGAATCACTCTGATCTTGCTTTTTCAGCAGGGATCTGGGTTCTGGGGTGCCTCCTCCATCTGATGACACCCCCCCATCGGAACCTTTTCCGGAAAGTGAGCATTCTCCTGTAGGCTCACCATGGGCTCACATGGCATACACTATAAAGAACAACCCAAACTTTGCAGACATTCTCCTAATAATTTCTTCCCTGCACGGAAATTCACCCCAAAGACTTGAATCCCAGTGCAGTGTTTTGGAAGATTTTTTCCCTCTAAAACTGATGGTCTTCACCCAAACCGCACACAATTAGGTGAATGAAAATGGACTCTTAAAGAGAATTTCCAGGTACATTTCTTGTCCCCAGAAACTCTTTTGGATTCCACTTTCACCTGTTTTGAAGACAGCAGCAGCTCTGCCAGAGGACCAGACCGTGACTGACTTCGGGACAGAAGGCTGCTGTGAGATCTGGCGCCCCTGGGCCGCTGCCGCCTCTGGGCGCTGAGCTGGGGGGTCTGATGGAGAAGCAGCGGGTCGGCTGAATTCCACGCCCCCCAATGCTCCGAGGATTGGGACTTTGAATATTACCTCTGAGTTGGGGATGTTTTTGTCATTTGCCTGAATCCTCTCCAGGGAGATAAATACCACATCATTAACAATTACGTGGTCAAATTTGGGGTCAGACTTGGTGGTTTCCTAGCCGTGTGACCTCAGACAGCTGACTCAGTCCCTCCATCCCTCCGTTTCTCATCCATGACCTGGGCAAGAGAGTAATACCTACCCACGGGTTTGCTGTGGGAACGAGATGAGATAGTTCAGCTGAAGTGTTCAGTGCAGTGCTGGGGACAAAGAAGCCCTCAGTGAACGATCTCCTCAGCAAGAGAAAGGATGTGGGGCATCTGGGTGGCTCAGTCGGTTAAGCGTCTGACTCTTGGTTTCAGCTCAGGTTGTGATCTCAGGGTCGTGAGATGGAGCCCCGCACGTGGGGTTCTGCACTCAGTGGGGAGTTTGCTTGGGATTCTTTCCCCCTCCCTCTCCCTCTGCTCCTACCCCTGTTTGCTCTCTCTCAAGTAAATAAATAAATAAGTAAATAAATAAATAAAATCCTTAAAAAAAGAGAAAAATAGGTGTTTTGGACACACAGGAATACATCTTTGTATGACATCTACAGAAATTAACTTAGGTTTTGACAGATGTTGAGGGGACTAAGCAAGGATGATCCACGGGTCAGAGTTGGCCCCTGGTCTCCAGTTGCCAACTCTCAGGCACTGGCCAGTCCCTCTGAGTGGTGAGAAAGTAGACCAAGTGATGGGTGTGACTCTCCATTTTCTCTTATCCTGGGATACAAGCAGATTTTCACTTATCATTATTTTTTTTAAAGATTTTATTTATGTATCTGAGAGAGAGAGGGAGCAGGAGAAAGTGAGAGCGGCGGGTGGGGGATGGGTGAGGCAGCAGAGGGAGAGGGAGAAGCAGACTCCATGCTGAGTGGGGAGCCTGACGTGGGGCTCAACTCCAGGACCCCGGGATCATGACCCGAACCGAAGGCAAACGCATAACAATCTGAGCCACTTAGGTGCCCCCAGATTTTCACTTATGATGGTGATTCTCTTTCACACTGATCAGCACCTCGTGCTGCAGGTGACCATTCTTGCTGAGGGTGAGAGGTCATGTAGGGAACCAGAGTCTGAGCAGCATTTCAGGGAGCTGTGTCTGCCTTGGGTGATGCCCCCCGAGTTCCTTCTTCAAGGTAGAGAGTGGGCCTCTGCTGGTTTTCCTTTTCCCTGTCCATGGCAGGAGACCCAGTGTGCGGTGGAGGATGGAGCCCGTGCTTCAGGAAGAGCCCACCATCGTCCAGCTGGTGGGGAGAAGGGGCTGGTTGTGATGTCTGGGTCTGCGAGGGAAACATTCTCGAGCCTCCATGGCTGTAAACTTCCTTTATTTGGTGCCGGGAGGGACTGGAGGTGTCCTCTCCCTCTGCGGACTCCAGTGGAGCCAGAGAGCTTCACGAGGCCGGGGCGGGGACACTGATGTGACCTCCTCTGTGACTCTATGTTGTCCCTGAAAGACTCTTAAGTGGCAGTTCTGGGACCCCTGCCGGGAAGACCCGCCTGGATTCTCTGCTTTAAGAGAGTTTCAGTGAGCTGAGTAATGATCATTGCTGTGGATATTTTTCTGTTTTCTGTAACAGTTCTTAAGATAGAAGGTGAAGTTATCTTAAATTGAAATGGAAACATTATAATTAAACATTTACAACCAAAGTGGATTTATAGCTATGGTGGTTACATTTTTCATTGTCAGCAGATGCCATTGAAGCTAAATAACCCATTGAAATTGTAAGAAAAATGTTTTTTATTTATTTTTTTTAAACGTCTGTTAACAATGGTAGTCTTTACTCTATTTGTTTTCTCTGGTGCCTTAGTGACAATAAAATAGAAGGCAGTCGTGCACCGTGAAATTGAGCTGAATCGGGAAGGGCAATGCTGGTGAAGTGTATTTTTTTTCCCTGTGGTAATTTGTTACGGTTGCCTGCACAATGGTTGGGAGACGTATATCTATTCAGGGTGGCTGCTGGGTTGAAGGAGGTGTCATTTTTTAATTCTCATTTCTTTTTCCTAAAGATGAGGATAGGTCATCACCCTCATTTGCATACAGGACTCAGGGTCTGTAACGGGATAAAATGCTCCTAATTACTGGAATGACATCTCACTCTAATATGTGCCTCATAGTTTGTGGGGCATGTTCTTCTTTACTTCACTCCATGTAATTTTAAAAGTAATGCAAGGTCATTGTCCAAAATTGAAAAACAGAAAACATAAAGAGCTGCTGTTAACGTATTTTTCTAGTTCTACTCAGCACTCCTATGCTCTGAATTTATTACATTCTGTATAAACAATTTTCTCTCCTGCCTTTTTTTTTTTGGCTTTGTATTTTATCACAGGCATTTACAAACGTAATTGCAAACTTTTTGTAAACCTTTTTTTTTTTAAGATTTTATTTATTTATTTGTCAGAGAGACAGAGCACAAGCAAGGGGAGCGGCAGGCAGAGAGAGGGAGAAGCAGGCTCCCCGCTGAACTAGGACCCTGATGCGGGGCTTGATCCCAGGACTCTGGAATCATGACCTGAGCTGAAGGCAGACGCTTAACGACTGAGCTACCCGGGCATCCCAAGCATCTGACTCTTGATCTTAGCTCAGGGACCAGTGAACTTTCAGATGCTTATTGACCATTTGTACTTCTACTTTTGGTAATTGTCTTTTCCCATCTTTGCTGGGTGAGGCACGGTGGTTGAGAAGGCCAGATGTGTGACTGTATGTGCAGCCTGCCTCTGTCATTTACTAGTGACTTTGATCACCTCAGTTTCTTCGTTTGTAAAATGGGTTTACTGATAGTACCTCCCTTTGCCAGTTACAAATGTTTTTCCTCTCTGCCCCCAGTGCACTCTTTAACACCTGCTCAGAGATCATGGGATGGACACTAACATGTCTCCTTTGCAGTGAGCATGATTTAAGCTTTGTCAGTAGAGAGTGCTGGAGGGAATGCAGGAGGAAGGGCTTTCTCCTTGGGCATCTGGAGTGCTGTTGATTTGTCTTCTAAGGTGGTGTATGTGGAGGACTCGGAGTGTCACATCACTCTAGATACGGACCTGAGCGTGCAATCACTCCCTGAGCGCACAGCCCCAGCCTGGTCTGGGGACCACTTTGCTGGGGCCTTCCCAAGTTGGACACTGTGCCCCCCAGATCTTGTGCCACCCTGCCAGGTAGTGGATGCCCAGTGCCCCCCGTATGCCCACGTGCTAGCCTTGGCCTTCCTTTGGCCCCTGGTGTAGACATCTTGCACCCCAGGCTTTGTGCCACCCTGCTGGTGAGTAGGCTCCTGACACTGATCAACTCTGTGCCTGCCCACCAGCATCAGTCCTCCTGCGTGGAAGTGTTCCCTGCTGGTCTGGTGACTGTGGGCCAGCTCTGGGCTGGGCAACCCGATGCACTTCTCTACATCCTGGGGGCTGCAACCTTGTCTCTCCAACAAAGTCTGAATCTCAGCCTTATGAAGGCCTCCTCCAACCCCTGTCAGGTTGTCCCACTTTCCATCAGCTCTAGGGTTTCTTTTGAGGTTTTTTTTTTTAATTATTATGTTGATAACTTCTTCCCTATCGTAGTTAATAATTATTTGTATTAAAATTTTCTTATTCAAATTACTGATTGGACTCTGGCTGTTACCTTACATCACATAATTGCTGTGAAGATTTTATGAGATAATTTTATGTCACTGGGTCTGTAAATTGTCAGTGCTCAATGAATGTTAGTCCATATTACTTTAGGCATTTTCTTATTGATTTCTGTGAGCTACTTATATGTTAAGGATGTGAACTTTAAAAAAGGACTTTAGAAAGGTAATATAACAGAGTGGCCTGTGGAATATCTAGCCAGAAGGTCTGATTTTATATTCATTAAGAAGTAACCAGACTTAAGTGCAACCTTCTAGTAAAAGAGATTTGGATTTGAATTTTGGCTCTGTAATTTGCTCTCTTTGGGAAAATCACTGAGCCTCTTCAGGCCTTTTGTTTCTCACTTGTTGAAAAGTGAATACAAAACATAACTACCTTATTGGGTTGCTGGGAAGATTACATAAAAGAATAATACAGCCTCTAGTATATTTTTTCCTACATGGTATGCCCTTCATAAATTACTCCTTCTTTCCCCTGCCCAGTTCAAGTCATCCAATTTCACTGGTAATGAAGTGTGTCATTTGGCATTCATAATCAACCTTATGAAGTCATCAGTTTAGGTATTATTTCTTATCTAGTTTTGCAGATGAATGAAAACAAAGGAATAAAGTCATTGAACCGTTTAGCATGACAGCCTGTTGGTGGAAAGAAAGAACCATAGTGTTGCATTTGGGACTTGATTTTACCCTACTTACAGTTTAATTAGTTAAGCCATACTCTGTGGATTCTTGGTGAATTGGACCTTTTGTCACTTTGAAGTTACCCTCTTTATATCTTTTTTGTGCTTTTTGTCTTAAAATCTACTTTGATATAATATTATTATATCTGTTTTCTCCTGGTTACTGTTCACATGGCATATTTCTCAAACTTTTAACCTCAACCCATATTTAAAATATTTTGGTTGGGTCTCTTGTGTTTTTATTTTGATATTTTTTGGCCAGTGTGTCCTTGTTTATTGATTGGCATATTTTGTTCATTTACATTTAATGCAATCCTTGATACTGTTTGTGTTTTAATCCATGATGTTACTACCTGTTTTCTCTTTATCATTCCTGTTCTATATTCCTTTTTTTTCTTTCTTTTGGATTGATTAAGGGAAAGGATGGAATAATAAAAAAAGTTCTCAATTAGCTGTGAATCTGCACACTTTTATTGTTTTCGTGGATACTCTAGAGAATTCAACATGTTGCATTTGTTTATCAACATCTAATATTATTTGGTAATGTTGCCATATTTCCAAACAACTCCTTATAGTACTTTAATTCCATTTGTCATGTTCCCTAATTGTATTTTATTATTGTGTTGGTCAATACACTATTAGCGTTATTTTTTATAGTCAATATTCACTTATATTACCCATGTATTTGCCATTTTCTTTGCTTTTTTCCTTGCTTCCTGCATCTCTATTCTACTGTCTGGGCCCACTTTTTCTTCTGCTTTCTTCAGCATTTTATTTAGTAGTATCTGCTATCAGTAAAATGTTATCAGTTTTTGTTGGTATGAAAATGCCTCACTTCATTTTTGTTGTAGAAGAATATCTTCCCTGGTTATAGAAATCTAAGTTGGCAGTTATTTTCTTTCAGCACTTTGAATACATCATTATATTGTCTTCTAGCTTACATTTTTTGTGTTGAGAAGTTACTGTCAGTCTAACTAGTTTTACTTTCAAGGTAATAATCTTTCTTCTTTCTGTGTCTGTTTTTTAAAAAATAAAAAATTCTTGAGGTATAATTTAGATACAATAAAACATATCCGTTTTAAATGTAGATTTTGATGAGTTTTGACAAATGTATTCACTTTACTAGTCAATACCACTAGCGAGATGCAGAATATTGCCATGACAACTGATGATTTCCTTGTGCATTACCTCAGTCAGCCTCCCCCACCCTTGTTCCCAGGCAACCACTGACCTGCTTTCCATCTCCATAGATTAGATTGGCCATCTCTAGAGTTTGATATAGATATAAAGATGGCTCTGGTATCTTTTGCTCAGCATGATGTTTTGAGATTTATCCATGATGTTGAGTGTATCAGACTCTGTTCCTTCTCCTTTTTCCAGTGGAAGTTGATGGCATAGATGCTACTTGTTATCTATTTGCCTATTCACAGACATTTACATATTTTCCAGTTTTATGCTAATATGAATAAAACTCCCATGGACATTCATAGACAGATCTTTCTGTGGACATATGTTTATATTTCACGTGGTTAAATCCCCAGGATTAGGATCACTGAATCATATTGTAAGTGCATGTTTAATTTTGTAAAAAACTGCCAAATTCCTTTTCAAAGTGACTATATCATTTATACTTCCTACAGCAGTGTAAGAGTTTCAGTTGCTCCTCATCCTTGTCAACATTTGATATTGTCAGTCTTTAATTTTAACCACTCTTGCATCTATATAGAGTATCTCAGTGTGGTTTTATTTGCATTTCTTTAATAACTACATATTTTGAGCATCTTTTCTTGTACTTATTAGGCATTCATGTTTCTTTTTGTTGAAATGTCTGTTCAAATCTTTTGTCCATTAAAAAAACCCAGGTTGACTGTTTTCTAATTATTAAGTTGTAAGAGTTGTTTTTATATTTTGGATACTGGTCTCTTATTACATACATATTTTGCAAACATTTTCTACTAGTGTGTGCTTTCCTTTTTATTTTCTTACCAATGTCTTTTGAAGGACAAAAGTTTTAGATTTTAATGAAGTGTAGTATATCAACTTTTGATTTTATGGGTCATGGTCTTTATGTCCTATCAATTTTTTACCTTACCTGAAGTCTTAAGGATTTTATACTACATTTCCTTGTATGGGTTTTGTAGTACAATTTTAATGCTTAGGCCTAGAATTCATCAGAGTTTATTTTTGCAAATGGCTAGAAGTAAGGGTCCAGGTTCTTTCTTTTCTTTTCTTTTCTTTTCTTTGTTCTCTCTTCTCTGTCTAGACTTACTTTTCCCTTATTTCCTACCATTTTTTTTTTTTTGCCATTTGTTGAAAAAATTCTTTCCTTGTTGAAGTACCTTGATACCTTTGTTGAAAATCAACTGACTGTATATTTTTTCAAGTCTATTTGTGGACTCTCTATTTCGTGCCATGTAGCTACATGTCTGTTTGTCCACATTATTTTAATTATCTTGAATTCAGCTCTTCAGTTTCATCTTCTGTTTCAAAATTGTTCTGCTGATCGAAGTCTTTTGAATTTCAATATAAGTTTTGGAATTAGTTTATCAATTTATACCAAAAAGCCTGGTGGGATTTTTCACTGAGATTACTTTGAATCTATAGCTCAATTTGGGGAAGAATTAACATACATTTTAATAATTTTTTTTTTTAAGATTTTATTTATTTATTCATGAGAGATAGAGAGAGAGAGGCAGAGGCAGAGGGAGAAGCAGGCTCCCCGCGGAGCAGGGAGCCCGATGCGGGACTCGATCCCAGGACCCTGGGATCATGACCTGAGCCGAAGGCAGACGCTTAACCGACTGAGCCACCCAGGCGTCCCCACATTTTAATAATATTGAGTGTTATGCTATATGAATAGGTTACAGCTATCCATTTATTTAGGTCTTATATATTTTTTTTCTCAGAAAATGTTTCATAGTTTTTAGCATGCAGATATTGCAAATATTTTGTTGCATTTATTCCTAAGTATTTTTTCTTTTTTTAATTTTTAAAGTTTTTTTATTGTTATGTTAATCACCATACATTACATCATTAGTTTTTGATGTAGTGTTCCATGATTCATTGTTTGTGCATAACACCCAGTGCTCCATTCAGAACGTGCCCTCTTTAATACCCATCACCAGGCTAACCCATCCTTTTTAATGCTACTGCAAATGGTACTCTTGTTTAGAATTTTGATTTAGAAATGCAGTTGTCTTTTTATATTGATGTTATATTGTGACTTTACTAATCTCACTTTGTTGTTCTAATAACTTTTTTGATAGTTTTCTTAAAACTTTCTATATAGATGACCATCAATTATGTCACCTGTTAATAAAGGCAGTTTACCTCTTTTCTAATTTGAATACCTGTTATTTCTTTTTCTTACCTTATTATTGAGAACACCAATACAATGTTGTATAGAAGTGGTGATGTTGGACAACCTTCCCTTTTTCCTGATCTTATGGAGAAAGCACTCAATCTTTCACCATTAAATACATTGTTAGCTGCAGTTTTTTTGGTGTGTGTGTGGATGTGTTTTATGAGATTGAGGGAGTTTTTGTTCTATTTCTACTTTGCTGAGAGGATAAATTGTGTTGAATTGTGTCAAACTTTATTTCTTCATTTGTTGAAATCACCATGTTTTCTTTTTAAACTTACTACTAAGGTGAAGTACATTGATTGATTTTCATATGTTAAATCAGAGAGAGGGAGAGAGACAGAGAATACACATGTTCAAGGGTGAGTGAGCAACAATGTAAATGATAAATAGGATAAAATATTAATAGGCAAATCTGGGTGTTCTTCATAATATTCTTATTCTTGCAGCTTTTCTGTAAATTTGAAATTATTTCCAAATAAAATGTTAAAATATTTAAAAAGAAATCTAAGACTGTGCCTGAAAACTGCAATATCACATTCCCCTGTGGGTGCATTTTTGTAGTCTGTTCTTTTAAATATTCATGTTTTGACAGTTCATATTGCCTTGTCTCCCTGTGTGTCTGGTTATTTTTTGTTATGTACCAGACATTGTGTTTTTGGAACTGTTTGTGGAAATTCTTGGGAGTCCTTAGATGAGGTTACTTGTCTCCAAGAGGGTTTGTTTGCTTTTGCAGGTGCCTAGGAGCTCTAGCATTCTAGGTTATCAGAGAAAACTCCGATCATCTTGATACACTTTCAGGGACTGACATGATTTCAAATAAAAATGAGTGGCAGCCCATTTTTGGCTCACTTTCATTCCCACGATATGGCCCTGGGGGTTCCCAAACAAATTTAAGTGTCTGTGTGGGGGTGTGTCTTCACTAGGCCTCTGCCACTTTGAGGGCTCTGGACTTCATTATGTGTCTGTAGCTCTGTGAGGTGTCAAAAGCTATCATCCCTTCAGCTTCCCCCTCTGATATTGACAAATGTCCATGGAGGGAATGAAACCTCCAATCCCAGGCTCTTCTCCCCTGGCCTCTGTCATCTTCTGCTTTCTGGTTCAGTACTTCATGATTTTGTTTCTTCATTTTTTTTGGCTTCCTTCAGTAAATCACCCTTATATTTTGATCAGTTTTTCTTGTTGTCCTCTGCAGAATTGCTGATTAGGATTATCCAGGCAATCATTCCTGAAAGCAGTGGTCTCCCATCTTGATTGTTTTAACTGCTGTTAAAGAGCCAATGATAGGGATAGATGAGGGCTTAGTTAGCCTTTCCTGTATCAATGGACATTTAATTTGTTTATATATTTTTACTGTTTCCAATAATGGTGGGTTAATTGTGTTTGCATTTGTCTCTTGTGATCTTTTGTAAGTGCTTTTCTAGCAAAGGTTCCAGGAACTGGAAATACCAAGTCATGGGATTTGCATATTTGGAATATTTTGAAACAGCCAATTGTTTTCCAGAATGGCTATACTAATCGATACCCTACCAGCAATGTGTGAGAGTTTTCATTTCCCTGCATTCTTTTCAGTGCTTGATATTATAAAATCTTTTAATTATAGTCAGTTTGTTGAATGACAATAATATCTTTTTTTTTGACAATAATATCTTCATATTCTGAAGTGAATATAGTGACTGCTAGCGATGTCAAACATCTTTTCATATGTTTATTGGACATTTGCACTTCCTTTTCTGTGAAATCCCTTTTCATATCATGTGGCTATGGGCTCATCTCTATTGATTTATAGGTGTCCATTATGTATTTTGGATATTAGGTCTTTACTTGTGTACCAGATATTGTTCCTAATTTGTCATATCCATTCAGTTTTTATGGAGTCTTTTGTCTTATATATGTTTAAAATTTTATAGTAGTCACACTATCAATCTTATGTTCTATGACTGCCACCATTGTATGTCTCTCACCAAAATCTTAAACCTTGTCTCCTATAATTTTCCTAATAATCCTGTTTATTTTTTGCATGTCAGTGACTTATAACCCAACATTAAACGTTTTTTGTTGTTCACTCATATATTTTGAGTTCTTGCTGCTTGCATTTTACTTCCAGATTTCATGATACCACTTTTAAATAAGAGCATTTGGTGACCTTTTCAGAGACTATGAAAGTTGTTGCGTTTCCCCATCACACTTCTTTTTTCTAGTTTTTTTTTTTTTCTTTTTCCTAATGATGACAAGAAGCTTCAGCATAAAATGATGCAGAAGCCTGGGTCGAGCATCAGGGGAAAACAGATCGGAATTTTGGCTGCCACCCAGCTTTCTGTGTGTCTGTCCAGACACAAACATTTTGTCCCTTGAGCCTCAGTTTCTTCTGTCTCAAAATGAGAGCATGAATCTCCAAACTCCAAATTCTTCTCTGGCTCTCATAGATTTATAATTCTATCTTGATGAAATTTAATCTTTTAAAAGATTGGTATTGGTGTTGCTTAAGACCTTTGACCTGAAAGTAAACTATACATTGAAAACCACGGGGTGGAAAAGTCATTGAAAACCTTCTCTTGCAGACTTATTCCCCCAACGTCATATACAGTATATTAGTCTGTTTAGAGGCCTTCCATAAAACAACATAAAAGGTGGGTGACCAAATACATTTGGAAAATACTTCTTATTGCTTACTGAATTCATATTCTACTCTTGGAGATTCCAAATGCACATTAGTTCATAAACTGCCAGTTCATGAGGGCAGGTGACTGGCACCAAACCCCAGAGAAGGCAGGAATTCTCAGCCCGTGTGTGCCAGCCCCGCTTGTCTCTGTGCCACGGCCAATCACGCTGCCCTTTTGGGTTGTCCCTGTCTTGTTAATTACTGTTTGGGCAGCTGGTCCTAATCCCCTACCCTAGGAACAGGGCCAGGCCCAACAGAAGACATCTCTTGTCTTTGCTGAATTTACCATTGTTTTGCTTCTGCACATGGCTCTGGAGCACTGAATGGAGCTTTCAAGTAGGGCTCGTTTGAACAGAGATTCGGGGGTTCTGGCTTAGACCCACCTACGCCGAGGGTGCCCTGGCGTGAATGCCAGACTTCCGTTTTCAGAAACAGGCGAGTGTTATCATCATGGCAACTTCACAGCCGAAAAGGGCTACAGCCTGACTTTGATCTGGCATCTGAAATAAAATAATAAGTGTGAAACAGGAGGCTGGCATTGGATTCATGACCTCTTTTCTCAATTTCCCATCGCGAACCTGCTCTCGGCAGCAGATTGCGGCAGGTGCCTGCATGGGGGGGAGCGTCCGTGTCGGGGGGCGAGGGGGTCTCTGGTGATTCCCAGCAACCGGCCACGTGCGAAGGTGATGCGGTGAGCACTCCGTTCAAAACCAGGTGCCAGCAGTTCGCTTGGCCTCTCCAGTGATTTGAGGTCTTCCAGATAGGCATTTCCCAAGATGGAGCTGTGATAGCAAACATCTTGCCTAAAGCTTAAAAGAGAAAACATTTCTGTCATCCAGAAATCTGCTTATTTATCTCTTAGGAAAACATTTATAAATAGAGTTTTAAGGAGACAGAAACCATTCCGTTCTGGGTGATCTTGTTAAACTCCTCCGTTTGTTTACTTTGCGTTTGAACACTTTCCTATTGCTTTTGCTGCCACTTCTCTTGAGCGAGCGCGTGTGGTGTCTTCTTTGATGCTTCTTCTCAATCACAACAGCAGCCGAAATCTCTCTAGGTGAAATGGTGAAATGGTGAAATGGTGAAACTTGACATGCGAGGCACCGATACTTTTTATTTTTCCCTCTGTGAAGCTAATAAGAAAACTTTAAATGTAGACCTTAAAATGAGTCTACACTGAATCGGACTCATTAAAAACTTAAAATACACCTCACCATCCAAGGCCCTCCAGCGATTTGAACAGAAGGTGCTCTATGTATTAAAAGAAGAAATAAGCAGTTCGAGTTTAATAGAACGCAACAAACAGCCATTGATGAGTCAAGGGGACTCTGGAGGGATTCCTAATTGGGGGTGGGGGAGGGGAGTCTGCAGCACATTTCATGAGTGGGGATGGTGGGGTGGGAGGATACAGAAGGGATGGGAGGAGAGGGAATATAGACCCCTCCGGGGGGAGGGGAGGGGGGCAGGCGAGGAAGAGAGGAGCCAGCAAACACAAGTGGTGACCGCTCCCTTGGGAACTGAGGGACTGAGTTCAAAGGCGGGAACAGCGCTGACAAGGATAAAGCCTGTCACTTTGGGACATTTGTGGGCATCCCCACTTGCACTTAGAAACTCAAGTAAATCAGATTTGAAATTCTGCCCAGCCTGGGAAGGCACAGAGGACTCGCCTGAAGGGTTTGGGAGAAATTTGCAAGGATATGTTGGCGCCTGGAGGTTTGAATAAGAAAAAATACTGATCAGAGAAAGAAGTGTGTGTTTGTGTGTGTGTGATTTTTTTTTTTTTTTTTTTGAGAGGTGTCCTTAATCTTTCTTGACTATTTTCTGAGTTTCCTGAAAATGATTGCTTCCACACATCGTTCTCCTGGGATGGGTTGTTTTTCAAGGGGTTGCAGAATTCTTTAAAAAAAAAAAAAAGAATCTAAAGGTGCGTCTGGTCACCGTGAAGCTCATCAGAAATCTGACTGCACCCCAGCCCGGTGGTGGTTGGGTGGGGCCACGCGAAGATCTCAGGCTGGTGAGCCGTGACTGGAAGTCGCAGGTGATTCCCATGCAATTTCAGGCCAGAGCATTTAGTCACTGCTGCAGAACTTTCTGGAAGTCTTCCCCAGGACGAACATGGCTGTGTTTCAGGAGCCCTTGGTTGTAAGAACAGGTGGCAGGCCCCGTTTGGCTGCCTGTGGAGCAGGGCACCCAGGTGATCTCTGCTGGTCATGCAGTGTGACATTTTTTAAGCCACTCTCAGTGCTCGGGTGGTTTGTCGCCTCAGCCTACCCAGCCTATTTGACTGATTGAAGGCAAAACGGGACCATATCTGGCTTATAAAAATGAGACAGCTTTCCCAAGAAAATAAAGGATAAATACCCCAGACCACATCAGCTAAATGTGCATTTATTGACCACCAGCCATGTGCTCCTAACTGCACTTTTCTGATGCTCTAAAACTGTTCCCAGGGAGCAGTCTAAAAATGTCTCCTTGCGGGAACCCTCCTACACTGTTGGTGGGAATGCAAGCTGGTGCAGCCACTCTGGAAAACAGTGTGGAGGGTCCTCAAAAAGTTGAAAACCCTACAGCCCAGCAATTGCACTCCTGGGTATTTACCCCAAAGATACAAATGTAGTGACCCAAAGGGGCACTTGCACCTCAGTGTTTATAGCAGCAATGTCCACAGTAGCCAAACTATGGAAAGAGCCAAGATGTCCATCAACAGATGAATGGATAAAGCAGATGTGGCATATATATACAATGGAATATTATGCAGCCATCAAAAGGAATGAGATCTTGCCATTTGCAATGACGTGGGTGGAACTAGAGTGTATTATGCTAAGCGAAATAAGTCAATCAGAGAAAGATAATTATCACATGATCTCACTGATAGGTGGAATTTGAGAAATAAGACAAGAGGATCACAGGGGAAGGGAGGGAAAAATGAAACAAGACGAAACCAGAGAGGGAGACAAACCATAAGAGACTCAATCTCAGGAAACAAACTGAGGGTTGCTGGAGTGGAGGGTGGTGGGAGGGATGGGGTGGCTGGGCGATGGACATTGGGGAGGGTATGTGCTATGGTGAGAGCGCTGTGAATTGTGTAAGACTGATGAATCACAGACCTGTACCCCTGAAACAAGTAATACATTATATGTTAATTTAAAAAAAAAAGTAAAAAAAAAAAAGTCTCCTTGTGGGAAGGATCCAAGAGCTGGGGCCTTAAAAGGGCTGCGGAGGACACATCTGATTAGCGGGAACTGGTCTCTGGGAGCCAGTGGCTGTGGGGGTGGGTGCTGTTCCTGCCCCCACCCCTGCTGTGGAGCCATCGGCTGTAAGGGGAAGATGGAGGTAAAGACTTTTGTTTTACCGGCTACCTCATTAACGCTCCTCTGCACACCCCCTCACCCTGAGTCTCGCGCCTGGTTCAGCCACGCTGACCCCACACTGCATCACCGCCCTTATTCATGGGTCTCTCCCCTAAAATCACTCTGCGCTCCTCCGAGGAAAGGACTGGTCCTTACCCATCCCGTGTCCTCGGAGGCTAGCACGTGGCAGGTGCTTCGGAAATTCCTGTGGACCTTCAAAGCCTATGTCTGGACTTGCTGGATTTTGTTTATCATTTCTGGAGCAAAATACACATTTTCTAATTCCTGCTCCAAATCTCTGCTCTCTCAGCCAGAGAACCCCTCTCTGAAGCCCAGTCTATCACACTTCCCTTGCAGTTGGCTCTTCCTCCCGCTGGAGACACCCAAGCCATCTGCCCTCAGCCTCCCTGCAGGGGGCTCTGGGCTGGGGGTCCTTGTAGCCCTTCTGAAGTTCATGCGCATTTTGTGTCTCAGAGGGGACTTCATGCTCTCACTTGGTAATGAAGCTGCATATACAGCAAGTGACAGAAAGCTGATCCATGGGACCGGAGGCTGCGAAATGGGTCTTCAGCTCCTACTTTCTCCCCTTCATGTTCTCACAGATTCATTAGTTCCTCCCTCAAGACTGCCTTTTTTCCTCCTGATTTTGCTTGGCTTGAACATCTTTCCCCCCTAACTTGTGTTTGCCAATTTAGTTCTGCCACTTTGGGTTTGAATCGGTGTGGAGGATGAATTGGTCTCCTGTGCTCGAGCTGGAACAGGGGTCCCTGCTTTCTTTATTAATTACTGCCAGCTCTTCCTGCTCACCGCAACGTCATTCGGTTTGGCCGGTTGTGAGCATGCAGTCTGCGTGCGACCCTGGCAGGAGCAGGGGGAGGGGGTGGGGGTGGGGGGTTGAGCGGATAAAATGCGGCTCCTGTCCTCTGGGTGTTCACAACTGGCAGCCACTCAAGGTGTATGCAAGGGAGGACAAGAGCGAGGAGGAACAGTGGCTTTGTGCAGAGGATCATGCAGGTGACATTGAAGGTGTCTGGGGCTCTCCTAGGACAAGGCTGGAAGAAGAGTATCCTGGGGCAGAGGAAAAGGCAGAGCAAAGGCCCATAGGTGTGCATGTCCAGGTGAGCATGGTGCAAAGGCACACAGGTGTGCACATGCAGGTAAGCATGATTCAAAGGCCCATAGGTGTGCATGTCCAGGTGAGCATGGTACAAAGACCACAGGTAACACATGCAGGCATGTGCAACGGGAATAGCAGGAACTGGGCCAGACAGGCAGGTGCGGACGAGGTGACCCGGGTGCTCTCCTAATGTAGTGCAGAGCCTGCTTTGTGCATGGGATGGGGGTGGGGGTTGGAACAGAGCCATGGAGACTGGGTGTGTGTCTCAGGACAAACTCTGGAGGGGGGGTGTGAAGAAGGGGGCGAAGGCCTGTCATGAGGCAATTTCAGTAAGATTCGATGAGTGGGAGAGGAGGACAGAGATTCAAGAGAGGAGTCTGGCTGGAACCAGCAGGATTTGGGGACAGATTCTATGTGGGAGACAAGAACGGGGTAGGAGGCAGAGGTGTCCCTGAGGCTTAAAATGTGGGCCGTGGGCCGGGGCTGAAATAAAAGCCCTAGTTCACGTGTATTTATTGTAAAGTATAGCTCACGGCAATGTGCCCGCAATGGTATCACTGGCTGGACGTGCCCTCCCTCCGCAAACAGAGAAAACTGGGCAGAAGACAGAAAATAGGGGCCACAAACCATGGTCCCAAGGGAAGGAAGTGAAGGAGGCTGTACCCCCAGGAGGCCAGCAAGGGCCATCCGATTTGGATGGGACCTTCAGGGACTGGGGAGCCGTGAGCTGCAGAACCCCCAGAGCTCCTGCAGGGACCAGCTGGGTGGGAACTGGGGCCCGCGCTGAGCCTTGAGGCCGACCCGCGGGCACGAGACCTGTGGGCAAGGGCTCAACCGTCTCTGGGGCCCACCTCTGAGGATGGCTGGGGCAGGGAGTCTGGACAGACATGGGTCCTGCCCTTGCACCCTGGGCAGCAGCTGCAGGGTGACCGAGGTGGACCTGGGACTCAGAGGCCAAACAAGAAGAGAGGAAGGGGGAGACCTGTTCAGAAAAGCCACCCCAGTGGGAGAACAAGCCCTATCCTTGCTCACCTGGTTGTCTTGATTTCCTTTCCATGACACCCCTAATGGCGCAGATGAGGCAGTGAGGATTTGTGAGCACTTCGATTTTCTGAGTGCCCGAAGGCCACATCAGCGAGACATGACAGTGTGGCCAAACAGCTCCTGGTCCTCTTGGCATGCGATTGACATCTGCTCAGGACCTCCCCGTTTGGCCGCTGCACAGCCCCTTCCGGAACACCCCCCCAGTCCCGTGCCTGTGTGGAGCCAGCTCAGTCTCTCCAGGCTTTGTGCTAGTTACCCCTTTCCATGGCACCACACAGATCGATATAGACATGGTTTCGTTAACAGGGCGAGAGGGCTGAAACCTGAGCAACCAGGGAGGCTGCTTCCTAGTTCCAGCAGAGGGACCCCCATCTACACTTGGCAAAACACCCACTTGTGTTCTTGGCTCAGGTCCCTCTAGGGGCCACTTCTGTGGCCTCCTACTGTGATCCTCTCAGCTTGTCCCAGGGTCTTCCTGACCAAGGCACATCTTTCTAAAGCTTCTGAAAATGCATCTGAATTTTTCTCGTTAAACCAAATACATCATCTCTCCTCCAGTTCAGTCCATTTTCCTCTTGAACGGTATTGCTCAGCTATTTGAGTATCACATCAAGTGCTTCTCTCTTTCTGAGCAGGGGGATATTGCATTGTTTCAGCCTGTAGCCCAGGGTCATGTGATTACATAGAACCGAGTACCTCTGAGATCACTGGGCCAGCATCGTCGGTGCCTGTCATTGGTGCTGGCTTTGAAGAGAAACCACTTTTTGGGGGACTAGCACCTGCCTGCTTACTCACAAGGAAGGAGCTAGAAAATTTTCACAAAATCTAATGTTGGCCATTTTTTTTTTCTTAAGATTTTATTTATTTATTTGAGAGAGAGAGAGAGAGAGAGCGAGCATGAGCCGGGGGAAGGGCAAAGGGAGAGGGAGAAGCAGACTCCCCCACTGAGCAGGAAGCCCGATGCGTGGCTCGATCCCAGGACTGTGGGATCACGACCTGAGCCAAAGGCCGATGCTTAACCAACTGAGCCACCCAGGTGCCCCTAATGTTGGCCGTTACTCGTAATTTTTTAATTCTGCTCTTTTTGAAGATGATGGAACATCATGTTAGTTGTTTTTCATTTAGAAAGTTTGACAAAGCTCTTTAAAATTCTGTGTCTCTCAGAAAGTTATTTTTGTCTTCATATTTTTCCACATCCCCTGTGTTTTCCATTAATGAAACAAAAGGAAGGGGCGTGGGTCTCTCCCCAGTAGAACAATCTATGTTATGAGTCTGCTTATTGCAAAGAGCTTCCTTAGTCGTTTGAATAATAAAGGCGACCAGGAAGGTGATCTTCGTGAGAAATAATATCAAAGTTAGATCAGAACACCCAAGATGGGGAACATGGGATCTTCCTTAAATGGGGCTGTGGGTTCTCCGAATTCAGACACACACGGAGCCCATGAGTTGGATAGCAGGAGGAGGTTCCTCTCCGTGAGGGTCACTCAAGTCCATGCTCACGTGGCCAGGCTGAGGACGTGAGGCCAGAAGTGGGCCATGTGACACAGTGGGGAGGAACGAGGGGCTACAGGCATGTGCCCCGTCTCCCTGGGAGGTGCTGTCTGTGTTAGCCCATGGTTGACACGTAGGAATTGGGGGCCCAGGGCCATACGATCTCCTGTTGGTTGTTTCAAATCCAGATGTCTGGAGTTGATGTAAAGTATTTCAATTTTCAACTGTGGGCACTTAAAAAACCCCACAAAAGGCAGCACATCTTCATACGAGTCTGCAAGCTTTGCCCTGAGAATTGCTTATGAGTGGCCCTCTCCCATCATCTACTGAAGGGGCTTTTGACCCTATGGTGCTTTTTCTGTCTGGAGCCTCCAGTCTCATCCTATGTCCTGTATCCAGGGCATTTTCTTGCTGTTCTGCTGTGCACCCCACGCCTTATTCCCTCGGTCTCCTCCCTGAGTTGGGCAAGTGCTCCTTCCTCAGGCCTGGATCCCATGCTTTTCTCTATGCTGTCCTCCTGGCTTCCAGCAAGGCCTCCTCCTCTGCCTGTCCTTCTGGACCTCACCCACCTTCGGGGCCTAGCCCAGTTCCATCCTCCTCCGAGAAATCCTCTTTGACTGGATTTTACACTCCCTTTGCCCTTCTTGTGCACATGAGGTGGTTTGATTGAAAATACACTGGTCTCTTGGTCTCTAGCTTCGCTGATATTTTACTCAAAACTCTCCTCAGACAGCAGACACTGGCTCAATTGGCTTAATCCATAAAGGAAATTAATTAGCTTGCATAATAAAATCCAAGGGGACATCTGACCTCAGGCACAACTGGATTTAGGTGCTCTAGTAATATCCTCAAGAATCTGTTTCTCCATCTTTCAGTTTTGTGTTGCCTATGGTAACTTCCTTTGGGGTGACAAGACGGTCCTCAGCAGCTCTCAGTCTTTACCCTATCAGTTGGGCAGTCTACTCAGAGTCCTTTTCTTTCCCAGTGATCCCAACAAAAATTGCCACTTGCCCTTCACTGGCCCGCCTGAGTCATGTGCCCATCTCTGTACCAATCTCTGGGACCAATGGAGTAGAATACACTGATTGGCTTGGCCTGCGTCACGTGACAACCCTGGAATTGCCAATAATATGAGCTCCATCCTAACCACATGGAGTAAAGGTGTGCAATGGGTTTTTCTGCCAAAGAAAACTGGTCTGTTGTTACCAGAAAAAAGGAAACAGATACTAGGTTAGCTAAAATCATACATGTTCACCGTCCTTAGATCTCCAAATAAATTAGAAAATTTAGCATTTAGAATTTGTAAACCAGAACTCTTAACCCATTTTATTCTTCAATAGATATTAATTCATCTCTTTATTCAAATAAATCAATACATAAATAATTTTGTTTGTAGACATTGTATGATGTGCTGGGTTGTGGGGTACTATGCTGAACAGAGAGAATAAGACAGTTTCTCATGAGTCTGGCAGTGAGGCTGGATCTGAAGGAATTACCCAAGTAACTATAATTATGAGAAGTGATGTGAAGGAGAAATATTAGGACATTTGTGTGTGAAACAGGGAGGTCTGGTAGTCTGGGAGGTCAGACATGACTTTCCTGAAGAGTGACACCAAACCAGGACCTAAACGCTAAGTAGGTGTCACCCAAGGAAGGGTGGTTGGGTTTGGGGATCTGGGTATTGTTTCCACATGCTCATTAAACTCAGATTGGATGATGGCATTTGTACCAGCATGGATCGAGTTTCTTTTCTTTCTTTCTTTTTTTAAAGATTTTATTTATTTATTTGAGAGAGAGAGTGAGGGAGGGAGCACAAGCGGGGGGAAGGGCAGAGGGAGAGGGAGAAGCAGGCTCCCTGCAGGCTTGATTCCCAGAACTCTGGGATCATGACCTGAACCGTAGATAGATGCTTAACAGACTGAGCCACCCAGACGCCCCAGCATGGATTGAGTTTCTATAAAGACTTCTTAATAAAAAATTTCTGTGAATTTCCTGGGGATGATCACCACCAAGGAAATTTGGTGCTTTTTTTCTGGAAGGAGACTCGGCTGATCCACAGTTGGCGACCTGTGCATTTTTGGTCTACACGTTTATGTTGGTATTTGTTGTTGGTAAGCATCCACAAAGCCTCATGCCCAAGACCCAAAGGCCCATGTTAATGAGCTGACTAGCTAAGCATAGGGATGGATTTTGGGACACAGAATGCAGCTTCCGTTTAGGACTCTAATTGGTCCCATGATGCTGAGACTTGCAATCAGTCTTCATGGAATCATGTTCCAGCTATTCCACCTGCCTTATAGATTGCAGGGTAAGAGTCAGTTTCCTAAATATTAAGTACAGTAAAGGCAATTGAACTCCTTCCTCTGGGCTAAATAAAGCTTATACTTGATGATACTTCCAATTCTCTCCTGACCCAGACTACTTTACTCAAATCCTACTTGTAAGGCTAATGGGTTTTCATTAGCGGCAGGATATTTTTAAAGTGCAATATTCATAATCCTCTGCTGGCTGGGCCTCCCTTGAGATTGGAGTGGGAACCCAGGCTGTGGTCCAAACCACTACGTCCTTTTATTGCGGCAGTAGGGCTGGATGGGAATGGGATGTGTTCAGAGTGTGATGTGCACTTCAGAATTAATTTCCTTCTTCCTTTTCTAAGGTAAACACTGTTCGTTATTTATAGATTTCCCTCTCTTCGTGCTGCTCTTCTCACATTTTCAATTTGCAAAATCAATTTTATTTTGGTCCATTTTCTCTATTTTATGATTGTGATTGCCTGAACTGATTGTCTTTGGAAATCCATAACTGTGCATTTGAGGAAAACCCAGTCACTTCACAGTAGAGTCCTTGAAGTCTCAACTCTCCTTGGTTTGAAAGGAAGTTCTGGAGTGACAGCTCACCTCCGGCTTCTCTTGGCCAGGGGAATAGAATCAGGGGATGGTCATGGAGAACATTGTTCTCCCTCCTTCCATGGTCCAGGAAAGTCATGGTTAATATCTGTCCATTTAAAAGACTGACCTGATGCTAATGGTAAAAAATGTTAACTTGAAACCTGCCAAAGTCCTTCTCAGCTGGGGTCACCTCTGCTGGGAGCAGGACATCAGTGAGTCTCCAGCAGCTATCAGGTGAGAGGTGACTGCTTGGACTCTGTAGGCTTCTCTGACTTGGTCCGGACTGTCAAATGTCCGCTTGGGACAAGGCCACCTGTCTCTTTGGCTTTTGGACTGGGGGATGGGCAGAAAGTAGCCATGGTTCCCCTTTCTGCAGTTCGTAAGTGAAACCACTCTGAGCATTGATTAGCCATCATTTGCCCTGTGTGGTCTGAGGTGCACTGGGCAACTCTGGTGTTTGCTATAATTGCTGAATGTAAGTTAACTGAGTTGCCCTGAGCATGAGTCCTGGAATTGATTTCCGGACCAGACTGCAGGAGTATTAGCCCAATACTGAAATTAGCAGTCAGTCAGCTTCAAGGGCACAGGCTAATTATTTATTTTGCTAGATAACGCAGGCACGCTCTGGCTTAATTACAGTGATTTTGCTGTGAAAAAGAATTGTGTCTCTATGTCACCGTGGCTCATTAATGAAACTTTGCTCACTTTTATTGGCTACACTCTGCAGTGCCCTTTGGTTTGAAATGATTTTCCAGTTTGCTAGTGTCATTTATGAGAGAGGAACATTTCCAAACCATCTTTTGTAGGTGAAACGCTTGTGTTTCGGAAAAGCCTTAATGTTAATCTCTTCCTGGCTTTCAAGACCTGACTGTGTAAAAATAGATCATCTTTGTCATCTTCGTGTGTCTCCAAGTCAGCATTCAGTTGAATCCCAGCATCAGGGATCCCAAGTGCCAGGACCCTGTCCAGGAGTCCTGAAGATCGAACCCACCAACTGTGAAGAGTCCGAGCTCTGCCACTAGGTAGCTGGGTGGCCTTGGACAAGTTACCTAACATCTGTGGGACTCCATTTACATAGTTAAAATAAGTGGATTCATTCTTTTTTTTAAGGTTTTATTTTTATTTATTAGAGAGAAAGCACAAAGGAGTGGGAGAGGCAGAGGGAGAGGAAGAAGCAGACTCCCCACTGAGCAGGGAGCCCGACCTGGGACTCAAACCCAGGACCCCAGGACCGTGACCTGAGCCGAAGGCAGACGCTTAACCGACTGGGCCACCCAGGTGCCCCTGAGTGGGTTAATTCTTTTATTTATTTATTTGATGTAGTGTTCCATGATTCATTGTTTGCGTATAACACCCAGTGCTCCATTCAATACCTGCCCTCTTTAATACCCATCACTGGGCTAACCCATCCCCCCCCCCCCAGAACCCTCAGTTTGTTTCTCAGAGTCCACAGTCTCTCATGGTTCGTCTCCCCCTTCGATTCCCCCCTTCATTTTTCTAAGTGGGTTAATTCTTGTATTCAAATATTGCCTGAGTGGCTTCTTGTGCTAGGGCCTGTCGTAGGTACTAGGAATAGAACCAAAAACAGGGTTAGACAGGATTCCTCAGCACTAGGAAAAGACAGGGGAAAAGACAGACAATAAACACATAAGTGAATAAATGAGATCTTTTAAGGGAGTGATAATCCTATGACACAAAACGTAACTGAGGCAGTTGGGGGTAGGGCAGGCTACTTGAGGGAGGGGCACCAGGGACCTCCTCTCTGAAAGGGGTGACCTTCGAAAACGGTGATGTCAGAAAGCTAAAGAAAGAAAAGGAGCCAGATCTGCAGAATTTGGAGGAAGAGCTATTCGGGCAAAGGCAAGAGCCAGTTTATCGCCCTGCGTGTGGGTCCCTTAAAATGTCATCCGGCTCTTCAGTTCAGAGAGTCAAGTGCCAGGCATTTCAAATTGTGTCCTACAGTTTTTCCACGGTGGCTTGTGTCATCTCTGTTATTGGTTTTTGTTAGATTTTTGTGTCCTTATGGAAGGTTAGCATTTGTCGTCACTGCCTTCCTATTCATTATGTGTGAAACCTCCCTCCTCTCCAGGCCCTTTGCTTCACGGACTGTGTCCTCACCAAGTGAAATTCCATCTGGGGATCACCCTGTATTATCCCTGCTGGTTTCATGCTATTACTGGCCAGTTGATAGGAATGGAGCAGAGGAATGAGAAAATTCTTCTGCAGAAACCTCTTGGAGAGTCACATGTCTTACTCCTCTCCCGATGATCAGAAATCGTCTGAAAATAATATGCAATTTAAGATTGTAATTTACCTGTTGTTTTCAGCAAGGTCCCATGATGAGAAGTGCTGGCACTTTCAACTAGTGTTGATACTATTCTAATTGATGAAGTCAATTAAGAGAACAAGGCAGCTACCAAATAATGCCTTCAGCAGGTAAGGCACTGACTCTTCTAATATAAATACATGACACCTTTGTAGATCTAGCTGGTATCTAGACAGCGTCTCAGCGTCTCGTGCAACTTGATAAATTGCTCAAGAGCTAGCAGGAAAGTCTGAGAGTCTGGGTCACATCATTCCAGGCAGGCCTAGATCTGGCTCCCCATCACTTCAGGCCCTGCTGGGAGGGAGTCCCACCTGGATGGACAGACTCTGGCTCCTAGTCTCATTCTGGTGAGCACCACCTTCCATATATTATTGTAATTTTGTCAGGCCAGTTACTCAATGGTCCATCTGGTTAATCCAGCCTCCTAGAGGGGCATCTAGTCAACCCACTAATCGGGATACCTGGTCAACCATCGTCTCCATATTTATCTTGATTATTATGTGTTCTTGGTGCCCCCTTAAATTGTATGCCCTAATCCTGGCCCTGACTTCAGGCTTCAGTGCCAGCTGAAGGGCTCCTTCTTCCTGTTGGCCTATGTTCCATGAAAATGTGCTGTCACTACCAGGGCCACAGTGTGGCCTCAGTCTACTTGTTTGGTCATGCCAATGTTTGTCTGGTCTCTAAAAATTGCTCACAGGATCCATGTATAGATATATGTGACTAGACATCAGATAGCACTAGCCCCTCTCATCCTGGCTTCCACTTACTAGTCTTCTGATCTTGGGCAACTCCTTACCTTCCTCCCTCCCTCCCTCCCTCCCTCCCTCCCTTCCTTCCTTCCTTCCTTCCTTCCTTCCTTCCTTCCTTCCTTCCTTCCTTCCTTTCTCCCTCCCTCCCTCCCTCCCTCCCTTCCTTCCTTCCTTCCTTCCTTCCTTCCTTCCTTCCTTTGACTGAGCAGAGTCTCCACCTGAGATATGGCATAATGATATCAACTTTAATAATATATGATGGAATAGTAATATAATCCTGTCTGGACTCTGCAGATCTTTGCATGGCTGGCCCCTTATGGTCATTCAGGTCTCTGCTCAAATGTCACCTCCAGAAAGAGACCTTTCTTGACCACAAATCCACAGTTGTCCTCTCTGCCAGTCATTATCCCATCAGTCTGTTTTCCTTCCTCTGTAGCAATTAGATTTTGAAATTATGTTCTGATGTATTTGTCACTTGTGTCTCTGTTCTAGAACGTGAACTCCATAGGGACAGGGACCTTGTTGGCTCTTTGACTCCTGTGGTATCCCCAGCACCTAGAAAACAGTCTGGGGCACCATAGATGCCCTTCCAATATCTGCTGAATGAGTGAATCCACCTCAGAGGGTCAGTGCGAGGGTCAAGTGCCCCACCAGTGTTTGTGAAAGTGTTTTGTTCCTTCTCATGCTCTGTATATCAGTGAAGGGCAGGAACTTGGAGAACTTGCACACGACAGTCTTTGGGGAAAGCAGTGTCAGCTCTCAGAATCTTTGTTCTGTCGTCTTTAAGTGGGAATAATAAGAGTGTGTGTTTCAGGACCGTTGTGAGCGCCAGTGTCATAAGAATCACCTTATTGGTGCTTAGCGTGGGACTCAGTGTTCAGCCACCGGGGCGCGAAGAGTTCACAGCACCAGCCTCCATCTTCAGCGAAGTCATAGAATCACCCAGAGTTTCACTGATATCCCACGAGGGATTTTTTTTTCATTATTGATCCAGGCCTTTTAAACCTATTGCAGTGTGAATTAATTTTCATAGTGGTTAGTTTTCTGAGTTTACTCTTTGGTTGTTGGATTGGATCTTTCAGAAATTCACAAATCTCCAGGTGTGATCTCAGCTTTCAGGGGACTCCTCCTAGGTCTGGAGCCTTGTCCTCTGCTAGCGTGTCTCTTTCTTTTGTGTGCTCTTCATGGATTTGTGCCTTCAGTAATTTTTTATTGAGCACCTACTTGGTGCCAGGATCTGTTCTTACGGCTGAGGATACGGTGGAGTGCAAGGTTGACAAGGTCTGTGTTGTCCATTCTGTTGCTGGAGAAGTAACATATATATGCACGCACAAATGTACACACACACCCACACACACATGCAAACTGTGTTAGGGGTATAAGTGCCATGAAGAAAAATAAGAGTACAACAGAAGAGGAATGTGCGTGGGGGTGGGTGTGAGTGGGGGCGGGTGGATGACTATTTTAAATAAGGTGGCAGAGAAGACCTCCCTGAAAAGGGGCACTGAAGGAAGTGGGAGGATCAGGCATGTGGTTAACTCCAGAAAGAGCATCTAAGGCAGAGGGAGGTTCCGTTGGAGAGGCACTGACACTGGGCTGTGCTTGGTGTGTTGAAGGGTGTGACATGACCTGGCTTACAGTTTCTTTTTTTTTTTTTTTTTAAGATTTTGTTTATTTATTCATGAGAGACACAGAGAAAGAGAGAGAGAGGCAGAGGGAGAAGCAGGCTCCCAAGGAGCAGGGAGCCCGATGCGGGGCTCCATCCCAGGATCCCGGGATCATGACCTGAGCCGAAGGCAGACGCTTAACCATCTGAGCCACCCAGGCGCCCCCTGGCTTACAGTTTCAAAGGACATCTTTGGCTGCCTCTGGGGGATCACTTGTGGGGAGGAGGCAGGAGCAGGGAGATGGGTGAAGAGGCTGCCCCATGGGTCCAGGTGAGAAATGCTTCTGGCTTGGGTTAGAGTGCCGTAGGGGAGGCAGTGAGGGAGGCTCAGAATGTTTTGACAGTGGAACCGATAGGCTTTGCTGATATTTTGTGGCCGCTGTGTTTGAAAGAGAGAGAGAAACCAAGAAAGGTCATGGCTGACACAGAATTTTACCTGAGGGACTGGAAGATGGAGTGCCAAACATGGGCATGAGGAGAAATGCAGGGAGGACCAGGCCTGGGAACTGCGTGGAGTCCCATGACCAGCTCTGGCCACAGCAGGTGTGAGATGCCCGGTAGGCATCCATGTGGCAGGTGGGCAGGGGTCTGGAGTTCACAGGAGAGGTCCAGACAGAGCCCTGGGAGCCGCCTGTGTGGAGAGGGTGTTTCACTCTTCCTTAGAGTTTCACCATCGCTCCCCTAACTCCGACTTTTCCCACACTGGCTGGCCACCCATTGGCTCCTCCTCCTTCATTCCCACTGCTTGTGGGGGTGAGGCCAGGCCCCACTCAGGGCAGTGGCAGTCACAGCAGCTAAGGGCAAGCTGCTTAGTGGGATGAGGGGCCACTGGCATGAGGAAGGTTGCCGTGTCCCTGGGTATCAGTGGGGAGGGGAGAATGGAACCCGGTCTTTGATGGGCCAGTCTCGTCAAGACAACCTGAGCATGAAAGACTCACACCGGGCAGCCACCCCCGTGACCAGCCTAGAGTTTCTGAGCTCTGAATATTGCATGAGCTTGTGGCTGGCAGTAGAAAAAGAGGTTCTTTTAACTGGGGGGAAAGAAAGTGCTGGAGTATGAGAACCTGCACATTGACGCTGCGGGCCATCCGGATCAGGGGCCTGAGCAGGGGCCGCGCCTTCCCCAGGGCCGTGCAGATGCTGTGCACCAACTTCTGTTGGCAGTGAGTCGTGAGGGCGCAGTCTGGGTAGCGAGTGGCGGGGGACATGGTCCCTGCCCTTAGGAGCTCAGGGTCGTACAGGTAAACAAACAGATGAAGTTGAAGTGCACAGTGACGGTCTAAGGAGGGACCGATGACCCTTTCCTGCTGGATCACAGAAGAAATCTCAGAGGCCAACCCGGCACCTGCCTGTGGTGTGTGACGCAGGGATGGGCATGCATTCCAGCTCTGCCCAGGACCACTGGCAGCAAGACTTCTCTGTTACTGCTGGGAAAGAAAACAGCCCCCACCCCGGCAAAAATTGCTATGTGGATATATGTTTTCATTTCTCCTGGGTATATACTGAGGAGTGCGGTTGCTGGATCGTGTGGTGATTCTCTGTTTAACTGTTTGAGGAAGCGCCGAATCATTTCCCACAGCAGGTGCACCATTTTACGTTCCCAGCAGCAAAGACTTGTCCACATCCAGCACTTCTTCTCCTTCCTGTTTCTTATCTTTTTTTATTTTTAATTATTTTTAATTTTTATTAAAGCCATCCTAGTGGGTGTGAATGTCTGTGCTTTAAGCATTTTAGCTCTATCTTCAATTCCTTGCCCTGAAGAGCTTTATTTGGTGCATCTTGGAAGGATGAAAATAATTAGGGAAAATAATTTCAGACAGGAGGAACAGCATGAGCAATGGCTCGGAGGCAGAAAAGCCCGATGCACGTTCCAGGCAGAGTTGTTTGGAGTACGATGTGTGAGGGATGATGATGGGCATCTTGCCTGTCGGGCTGAGGAGGAGCCAACAAACATAGTGGATTTACGGACTGATGGATTTCCTTCACTGCAGTTAGTTTCTAACCAACCACTGGTTAAAGCTGATGGAAAGCAGCTGATAGGAAAAAAAAACACCCAAACACAAACTAAGAACGATGATAAATGCCGTGGGAAGGCCTGCTTGTCTCTTTCTCTGGTTTCAGGCTCTACTCCATTAACGGGGGAGTTGTGTGTGTCTTGGATATTGTTGTCTTCTTTCTGTAATGATGAAATGATTTCTCTTTTAGTTATACAACAGTATAATCAAACCAAACAGCTAAATAGCACAGAAGAAGTAGACCTACAGTCCTGTCTTTCTAGACAGTGAACTTTCTTTCTTTTTTTTTAAATTTTTTTAAAAGATTTTATTTATTTATTTGACAGAGAGAGAGAGCACAAGTAGGCAGAGAGAGAGGGAGAAGCAGACTCTCCAATGAGCAGGGAGCCCGACACGGGGCTCGATCCCAGGACCCTGGGATCATGACCTGAGCCGAAGGCAGACGTTAACGACTGAGCCACCCAGGCGCCCCAGTGAACTTTCTTTCTTGTTCACGTTCTTAGAACGAGGCAGCACGTGCAGCGTAGCTCGCACAGGGCCCGGAGCATGGTAGGTAACCCGCAGGTCACGCGACCACCTCTTCCAGTCCATACCTGCCTGTGCACACACGTATTTTTACATAAAACAGTGTGCTTTTATATTCTACCTTTTCACTTGCTATTCTATCCTAAGAAATTTCTGTGTTGTCACAGTGTCCAGATACCTCTTTAGTTGCTGTGAATGTCGATCCAGGGAGCTACCATAATGTAACTCCTTCTTTTCTGCTGGACATTTAGGGTTAAGATCAAGCACAGGGTTGACTGCTTTTACCCTGTTCAGCATCTAGCCTTTATTTTTCTGGCATTTGCACCCCTACTGTGTTATGGGAACCACTCACCCCACTCTCAATCTGTATTGTTGGGGGTGGGGTCACACCTTTCCTGGTCCCTGGTGTGGCCACATGTCCTGGGGCTGGACACGCAGATGACTTCATTCCTGTAGACATGGTGTGGTTAAGGCTTGGCCATGTCCCCTGGGTCTAGGGAGCCTAGATGCTCAAGCATGGGGCTTTTGTGTGAACAGCTTGGAGAAAGGGGTTCTCTTTCCATTGAGGCTGCCAGTGGGAGTATGATGAGGTCGGGACCCAACTCCCAAACCCCACCTCATGAAGAGATGCTGTTTGAATGTGGGGTCCACTTGAAGAGACAGAGAGAGAGAGAGAGAGAGAGACTGTCCTGATAATACTGTTCGAGCCCAAGATCCAGTCTGCCCACCTGGGAATATTCTGTCATATGAGCCAATACATTCCCTTGAGTTCCTTTTTATATTATGGTAAAAAACTCATAAAATTTGTGATGTTAACCATTTTTAAACTTTTTTTTTTTTTTTAAGATTTATTTGTCAGAGAGAGAGAGAGCACAAGCAGAGGGAGTGGGAGAGGGAGAAGCAGGCTCCTTGCAGAGCAGGGAGCCTGATGCGGGGCTCGATCCCAGGACCCTGGGATCATGACCTGAGCCGAAGGCAGACGCTTAACCGACTGAGCCACCCAGGCGTCGCGATGTTAACCATTTTTAAGTGTACAGCACAGTAGTGTTAGTTGCATATACTTTGTGTAACAGATTTCTGTAACTTTTTCATCTTGAAAAACTGAAACTCTTTACCCATTGTACATGCAGCAGGACTTCCTTCTTTTTGAAGGCTGAATAATAGTCCATCGTGTTTCTACACCACACTGCCCTTATCCATTCATCCATCTGTGCACACTTGGGTTGCTTCCACCTCTTGGCGATTTTAAAAAAGGCTGCAGCGAACATGAATGTATCAATAATCTCTCTGAGATGCTACTTTCACTTCTTTTGGGCATATACCCAGAAGTGGAATTGCTGGATCACACGGTAATTCTACTTTTGACTTTTTGAGGAACCTCCACACTGTCTTCCACATCAGCTGTGCCATCTTATATACCCAAGCAGCAGTGCACAGGGGTTCCAACTTCCCCACATCCTCGCCAGTGCTTCTTATTTCCTGTGATGGTTTTGGGGTTTGTGATTCGGATCGTGGCCTTCCTCATGGGCATGTGGTGACATCTTGTTATGGTTTTTTTTTTTTTTTTAAAGATTTTATTTATTTATTCATGAGAGACAGAGAGAGAGAGAGAGGCAGAGGGAGAAGCAGGCTCCCAAGGAGCAGAGAGCCCGATGCGGGACTCGATCCCAGGACCCTGAGATCATGACCTGAGCCGAAGGCAGACACTTAACCATCTGAGCCACCCAGGCGCCCTCTTGTTATGGTTTTGATTTGGCTCTTCCTGATGACTAGTGACACGGAACATCTTTTCATGTGCTTCTTGGCCACGGGTGTGTCTTCTTTGGAGAAATGTTGATTCAAGGCCTCTGCCTGTTTTTTAATTGAATTATAATTTTGTTGTTGTTGAGTTGTGGGAATTCTTGCTACATTCTGGATATTAACTCCTTGTCAGATACATGTTTTGCAGATACTTTCTTCCACTCCAGAGGCTGCCTTTTCACTCTGTGGGTTGTTTACTGGGCTGCACAGAAATTTTAAAGTTTGATGTTTAAAAGTATAGTTTTAAAGTGCGGTGTCCACTGGAACTCAGGTCTGCCAGCTTCCAGCCTGGTGGTGAACTGCTGGGTTTTAGTTCATGTCATTTCAGGAGAAATCCTTCAACCGAGACTGCTTATGGAAACATCTGCCGGGTAGTCGGGGCAGGATGCTCAGTTGTAAAATTAAAGCCGTTTTCCTCTGAATTGCACGAGAGAATTGTGTGCGGTGTTGTGGAATCAAGATGCATGCACCATGGCCTGGGCCTTAGAGGGAGAGCCTTCATCCCTGTCCCCCAGAAGGCTCTCTGGTGTGTCGTGAAGACAGATTGCTCTCGGAAATGTGGTCCAGCAGCGGGCTGTAGCCAAGGCAGGGGTGCAGTGTAACTCTCAGCATTAAATTGGATTTGTTTTGTTTTTCGGTAACCATTTTCAAAAGGTCTGTGTTGCTCGAACACCCCATTTGCTGGGTATAGCTGGCATCTGTGGAAGACTGGATTCCTGTGCGGTGGACTGTACTCAGGTTGGTGACAGCATGGGGGGCTGCTCCATCCCCCTTCGGGGGACCGCGTGCTCTTTGCTGTGAGGAGAGCAGTGTGTGGCAGCCACCAGCTGTTACCAGCCCCAGGGTCCCCCTCAGCTGCCAAGCTCAGGTGAGGCCACTCTTCCCAGGCAGCCCCCCAGCCATTGGCCGTGGACGGCGGGGATTCTGGGGCCTGGTGTCCCTGCCCGACATGGGACTTGTCTACCAGGCGGTCTCTGCTCCAGAGTTCCTGTAAGAGCCGTGTCTCAGCAGCATCTGCAGCTACTTCTCATGATGGGAGGAAAAGAAGAGCAAAGGCAGGTTGCAAAGAAAAGTTCCAAGTTGGTGTCAGCTTTGCAAATGAGGGTGAGGAGCAAACCCGGACAGCATGGGCCATACGTGGGATCTGCTCGCAGGTCATACATGGGATCTGCTCAGGGGTCAGAGCAGGAAGTGGTTTGATCCCTTGGCGAGCTGGAGTCTGCATTTCTCTCTGGAAGCTGGTCCCCTGCTTCAGTCATCTGGGGTCCCTGAGCTTCTGAGTTTCTCCTCACCCACCAGCCTCAGGGGGAAGGCAGTCCTGGTGGGCTCTGCCAAGCTGGTGGGCACCCCTCCCTGCCCGCAGCCTGCCCTGGGTGTGCCTGAGGTGCGGCCAGCCTGCCGGGACCTGGGAGTCCCCAGGATGGGAGTGGCTGCTCCATGACCACGGTGCTGGCCGTCACCCCTGCTTGCAAGTGAAGATGGGGCACATCAGCGTGCGCTGGTCTCATCATTCTGGCCAGCCTGCTGTGCTCCTTTTGGAAGACGTTGCCAAGTGGAACATCTCTCCGTGTGGCAGGGCTAGAGTCCTACCCAGTGTGGGGGCTGCAGCCTGCCGTGGTGGGCACTGAAGATCTGAGTGAAGACTCTGGTCTTTCCCAGAATTACAAGACTGCCATGGAACCCTCCAGCCAAGCCGATGGACGCCAAGAATTCACCGGTTCAGGGCCATGGCATATAATACACCCCTGGTCCTTTCTAGCAGTAAGGTTGGATGGCCCCTTCTACCTCGGAGGCCTGGGTGACCTGGGTTGGGGACTGTCAAAGCCTTTCTCTCTCTCCCTTTTTAATTATGTTATGTTAGTCACCATACATTACATCATTAGTTTTTGATGTAGTGTTCCATGATTCATTGTTTTGCATAACACCCAGTGCTCCATGCAGAACGTGCCCTCCTCAATACCCATCACCAGGCTAACCCATCCCCCCACCCCCCTCCCCTCTAGAACCCTCAGTTTGTTTTTCAGAGTCCATAGTCTCTCATGGTTTGTCTCTCCCTCCGATTTCCCCCCCTTCAATTTTCCCTTCCTTCTCCTAATGTCTTCCTTTGAAGAACCGCGGATGGCAGTCCCGAGAGTGGATGTGTCCCCGTGCTGAGGGCGTTGCAAGGTGGCCCCTTTAACCCTCACAACGATCTGTTGAGGCTGGTGTTGTTAGGGCCCCCTGCCTCTTATGGGGACATGGAGGCCTGGGGAGGCTCTGTGACCGGGGTCTCCCAGGCAGGGGAGGGTCTAGGCAGGATTCCCTTCTGGGTCTGAGAGCATGGCTCATTCTCTTTCCCTCCGCTCTACAGTGCCTCCGGGCCAGGGGCCTGTCTCCTTCGTCCTCGTGGTCTCAGGCCTAGCAGAGCCTCCGACACATAGTAGGTCCTCAGTAAGTGCTTGTTGGCTCTCCAGGCATCCTGGCCCTGAGGTTCTCAGGCAACGAGCAGACAGGGCAGCGGTTTCGGCGTTCTCCTGTTGGAAGGCAAATTGAGGCCGAAATAAGGTCTTGTGGAGGGGTGAATTATTTAGATAACTAGAGAAACTCTGTGGTTTACTTGCTGTGTAGACGTAGCCTCAGCAGCAGCGTGGGGCTGATTTCCCAGCATCTGGGGGTGTACAGCCAGGAAGCTCCTGCTCACAGACGTTAGTAGGTAGCTTGTCGTCCGGGGCAGATATGAGTCCTTTACAACCTCGTTCCGGGACCCACGTTAGAAGAACTTCTCTGTGAGTGAGCGTGTTACTTCAAGCTGCAGCGAATGTGGTGTGTGTAGCACCCCCACCCCACCCCTGACCCCCTTACTCCTCATGCTCCACACACAGTGGTCTTTGCCCCTGGGGCCCTTCAAGCTCGGCTCATCCCCACTTCAGGGCCTTTGCACTTGCTCTTCCCCTGCGTGGGATGCTTTCCCTCCCCTCCTTACCTCATCCTGTTGGTCTCAGCTCCAGACCCACCCCTCCTCCTCCCGTTCATGTTTCCAAGGTATGCTGTTATGGGACCACCACAGCATTTGCTATAGCATCATTTGTAAGTATATATTTGTGAGCATGCACATTATATACTATTGGAAGTATACGTTATTTACTTTTCTCTCAGGAAATTCTGTTAGCTCCATGAAGGTAGGAAATAATTTGTTATCCATTGAATTCCCAGCAACTATCAAAGTGTCTGGCCTATAACAGGTAACTAATGAATATGGAATAACCTAAGGAATTGGTCTTTATGCATTGGGATTGCATAAATTGCACAAATTGTATAAATTTGCATTCCATAATGTTGATTGAGTCAGCATCTCTTCCGTGAGAACCTACTATGGACCTTCCAGTGTCATTGTCCACATCCAGGCTTCCAGCAAAACACATCTTCACGTGCTCCATCAGTATCTGCAAGACTGGGCACTCTCAAGGGACCTGTTTGAGTAAGGAGACCCTGGACATATGAGATGGGGTTATCTATAGCCTTCTGGTAGAGAATTTTTTTCTGTAAGTCCCTAAAAGACTCCTTTGCCTTAGCACAGAGGGCTAAACAGATTGCTCTTCCTTGTAACCCTCAGGAACTTAAAGAGAAACGCAGGTTCCTTATTCTGACGATTATTAAAACAAAACAAAATGAAGCAAAAATTAGATCTTTTTGAAACAAATTCCAAGATTGAGCACTTGATTTATTGAAAGAGATATTCACTACTTCTTTGGTTAATCTCTAGTGTTTCCATCTGGATTCTTTTCAGGGTAACAGAAAACTTAATTGAAACCGACCTCAGCACAAGGGGAAGTGACTGGCCCCTTTAACTGACAAGTGCAGGGCAGGGCTGGCTTCAGGAACAGCTGGATCTGGAGAGACCCACTGCTGCTGTTAGGACACATCCTCTTCCAGACTCTGGGTGCTCTTGATCCTGGGTTGGTGCCCTCTGCAGGTGGGCTCTCCTCCCGGGTGTGGTAGAGGGCTGTTGTCAGCTCCATCCTCACCTCCTGGCTTTGGACAACCACCCTGGGAAAGGTGCCTGTTCCCAGGACCCCCAGGTAGAGTCCCGGAAATGGGCTCTGATTTGCTACACCTGGGTGGAGCTGGGGCCGAGTCAGCCCCACATGAGCCTTGTGGACAGAGCTCGGGAAAAGTCAATCCCTGAAGGAGGCTGGGTCTCTTACCTAGGGGGAGGTGGGGATGACAGGCAGATAGCACCTCACCTGGATGACATGTTCAGAGGGAAGTCTGAATGAGTATAAGTGTGTGTGCGTGCGTGTGCGTGTGCATGTGCGTGCACGCATCCAGGGGGGACACCAGCACAGCTCATGACTCATAATTAATCCATAAAGGTAGTAGTTCCGGTTAGTATCATTAGTGTTGTCATCATCATTATTGTATCTTGTTTTATCTTCTTATTTTATGTAACAAAATGTATCGAGATATATATTCCCTTTAAATAGTTGCCGGACTGAGAAGATAGGCAGAAGAAATAGGCTAATTCTCCGTCTGCCTTCCCTTGTGATGGTAAGAAAGAAAAGTCTTGTTTCCTGTTTCTAGAACATCCAGGAAACATTTGAAACACGGATTAAGCTTTTCTGTCGTGTAACTGCAGTTCTTATAAATCTTGAGTATAAATGTGGCTGGGAAATTTTATGTTGATGTTGGTTGGACCTGTCACCTTTTTACCTACTTTTGTCCATTATAGTGAAAACACTGTGTTTGAGTTTGAGTTTGGAGAGTGGGGGCGGCCGAAAAGTGTTAAAAGAAGACATTTGATAATATGAGCCTATATATTGTAAAAATGGAAAGGATTGATTTTTTTTTTGGTAAGGCAAATGATTTTTTCTTTTTTAATTGAGGTGAAATTCACATAACAAAATTAGCCATCTTAAAGTGAACAGCTCTGGCATTTAGCGCGTTCGCAATGTTGTGCCACCACCATCTCTGTCTGGTTCCAGAACATTTTAAACATGTGCTCCCTAATTCTCCACCCCTGCTCTTGGGAACCAGCAATATGCTTCTCATCTCTGTGGATTTACGTGTTGTGGACATTTCGTGAACCTGGAATCAGGCACCACATGGCCTTCCGTGCCTGGCTCCTTCCGCTCAGCGGGGCATTCTCGAGGGGTCAGCGCTTTTATGGCTGAAGCCTATTCTGTTGAGTGGATACACCACTCGATTGGTTTATCGGCCCCTTTGTTGGTGGACATGTGGACTACTGTAAAGAATGCTTTTTTTTTTTTAAGATTTTATTTATTTATTTGAGAGAGAGAGAATGAGAGAGAGAAAGCACATGAGAGGGGGGAGGGTCAGAGGGAGAAGCAGACTCCCCACCGAGCAGGGAGCCC
>NW_023270436.1:4657580-4691980 GCF_011800145.1 Mirounga leonina | reverse complement strand
AGAGAGGGAACACAAACGGGGAGTGGGAGAGGGAGAAGCAGACTCCCTGCCGAGCAGGGAGCCCGATGCCGGACTCGATCCCGGGACTCCAGGATCATGGCCTGAGCTGAAGGCAGTCGCTCAACCGACTGAGCCTCCCAGGCGCCCGTAAAGAATGCTTTTGCGAACATCTGCCTGCAAGGATCTATTGGAGCACCTCTTTTCAGGACGCAGGGGGCATACACCTCGGAGAAGAATTGCTAGCTCATATCGTAATTCTGTGCTTAAACTTTTGAGGAAATGCCAAAGTGTTTCCAGAATTGACTTTTGAAACTAGTAATAACATATACCTTAATTCTCAGACTTGAACACCAACTGGGACGGGTCTTCCAGGAAGCAGACTTGTCTAGAGCTAACCTTTCTCAGACAGGTTGCTCAGAACGGAGTCCTGAGGTTCATCCTCATCGTGGAGGTGAGACATGGTAAAGTGGGGCCTTCCTCTCCATTCAAGTCTGTAGCTGCTAATGCCCAGCAGCCTGCTGTAAATGGAGTCACGAGAATACTTCTGGAAAAGATGTCTGGGTGTGCAGGAATCAGGCGCAGGAAAGCGTTGGCCCGGTCCGGATGGAACACCAGCTCTGTTAGCACCAGGGGTCCTCATCAGCTCCACGCAAATGATACTTTATGTCTTCATTGGCCACCCACTTCACTTCTCACTCAGTTCCGAATCGAACCTGGGCGTACATCCCGCTTTTAGAGTACAGTATATTTTCACTTTCACTTAGAGGTGTCTGAATGGATTACAAAAAGATTCAGACTCAAAACCGATCTTACCATAATTTAAGAAAATTATCAGGAGAAGATTGAGCCACGAAGACAGCCAAGTAATGCAATTATTCTGATTTACGATGTATATTCTCTCTGTCTTGCTCAATCCACCCCTTTCCTTATGAGAGAGAATTCTGAAGAACCGTTTAGCTAAGGTAGTTAACTCTTCCTTTACTGGATTCTTCTTTCTCAAGAAAATCCCTTTATTTTTTTCCCCAAGAAACCTAATTGTTTTTCTCTTCCCACTCTGAGGCAAAATTATGGTATTTTTGGTCCTGGGACTCTTCTGTTCTTACAACTTTAATCGATATTGATCAGCTGTTGAGGTCTTGGCGGGTAAAGTTCAAATGTTCTTATCTGGGCATTTTAGAGTTTTAATCTGCTTTCTCTTAAAGTGTTGGTAAAAGCATTTTGGTTTTGCTTGTTGATTGGGTGATTTTTTTTGCAAAGAGAAACACCAGGTGTTTTGGTAAGTGTCTTCTGATAGCTGAGGTCTGGTGAAATTTTTATCTTGGGCTAGACAGAGATTATTGCTTTGGGAAGGAGAGAACCCAGGCATGAACAAAAAGGGGAGTTTCTCAGGAGGATACTGGATGAGCTCATGAAATTCAGAGGGCAACCGAATGACCGGGCCTCAGGAAGGTCAAACAAGGGTATTTCCAAAGCCCTCTGAGGAAGGAATTCCTTGAAACTCATTTCATTTTGAGGGGTTCTGCCCTCAACATTGTCTAGTCTCTCAGTCTTACTTTCTGGATCTCTAAACGTCATTTATCAAAAAAGATCTGATTGGCTGTTTGCTAGTCCCTGGGCTGGCTTTCCGTGGGCCAGACGTAGCTCTGGTCCAATCAGGTGTGGGTGAGGGGAAGGGACACCCAGCACAGACATAGCTGCCGGAGTCCAAACCTTTGAAGAGTCTTTTTCAGGGAAGTGGGCTCTGAGCTGAGCAGACAGCCCCCGCACAGAAGTGTTCTCTCACAGCCCATGTCTCTTGTTGGGCAATATCTAAATAACTGAATCTCTTCTACCTTCTGCATGCTCAGCCTGCATTAGGTTTGGGCTACTGGGCCCTGTTTCTTTAGGAGCATCGACTTGATTTCCTTCTGGGGGCTTCCTTTCTCTTCTCATGAGCATCATGTGTAGGGACATGATATCCTGCCCTGGACTGACCATCGGGTGGGGATATGACCAGTGGTCAGTCAACCAGGTGCTCTCTCTGGGACTTTGAATCTTGAGTGCACATGCTGCAAGGTTGGAGAAGACACACCGTCGTGTGAGTGTATTCATTTTTTCTGTACAACTGATGAGCCTGTTAATTCCTTTTGCTACCCACACCCACATTCTGCAAAAATTATTCAGAGTAAGTGTCTGTTGCTTACAACCAAAAATCCCTAATTGATTCACTGTGGAAAGTCAGGGTCATGGCTCTGACACCTTGTGTGTGGGGATCCTTTGTCAGAAAAGGAAGCACGAGTTCAAGGTCACTAGACTGTTTCTACTAAGGCCAGTCCAGAAATTATTCATAAAAAAGAAAAAAATAGGCTTTAAGAAATCCCCGCTTAAATCAATCTGGGTATCTCCTACTTGAGTACTCTGATTAACTAAGGATCTATCAAATTGTCTTCTCTCTTAACTGCATGTTCATAGTTTTGACTTGCAAGGTGAGAAGCTGCCTCAGTCTGTTTTCCTCTTGACAAAGGTCCCCTTGACCTACACTCCCATTTTCATGCTGCATCCCCCTGCCAGCCACACTCACTACTGAGTTTTCTGTGCTACCATGACCAAAATACGAGCACACTGCAGTAAACGTGGCTGGGACCAGTTCCTCCAGTGTCTTAGTGACCGTCCTGAGTGCCAGACCTGGGTCTCATTTCTCTTCTTACCTGTTAGGCCAACCCCAGTCCTGGGCACTTCCTGGTACTCCACAAACCTCTGTCAAATTGAACTACGCTACTACTCCTGAGCCCCCATTTTAGAGTTCTTTGAAGTTACTGTAGACCCATCCATTGAGTGAGTTCAGAGCTTGGGGTCTCTTCACTGGGACAGTTCTGGAATCAGAATCTTACGCATGAGATGTGGTGAGCTTAGGCAAGCTGGTCAGTAAAGAGCCCACCCACCTCCCTGTGGCTTCTTGGCTCAGTCTACTCCCTGCAAATGGAACTGCTCTATGCTTGTTTCTCTCCGTCTTCGATTCTGAGAACCAGTTACGGCCCAGACTTAGCCTTGTTCTCATCCTTTTTTTTTTTTCTTTTTTTTTCTTAGTAGATTTCAACTGAAGAATCTGCTTGTCATTCAGTGTAGGTATTGGCAAGAATACTGGAATTGCCTGGGACCAGGACAACAATGTGTGCACGCGTGTGCGTGTGTGCATGCGTGTGCGCACACGCACGTGCATATTAAGACAGATATGAGCAGAAGAGTGGTGGTACAGGGAATCATAGAATTACCCCTGGAAGGAATAGAATTGATAGCTAGGTTATGCCGTATTCCTCTAAGTGCTGAGACCTGCCTGTTAAAAAAAATTTTTTCTGAGCAAGGAGAAGCTGGTCAGGAGACCGCTAGGATGGTTTCTCAGTGAGGAGCGCGTGGGTGTGAGATCAGGTGTGACCCTTGCTTCATTATAGCGTGTTATTGCATTGTATTGTGTTATTAGTGTGTCCATAGTACTAGTGTATTACGTTTTTAGGGTATTGTTATATTATAGTGTATTTATTATGGGAGAGCATAATGCTGGTGCTCAGCTGCTCGGGAGTCAGATCTTGACCCTGCCATTTGCCGTGGGTGACTTTGGGTAAGTCAGGATGGTTTGACCAAGAAACATATTTTTGAGGTTTTATTAGAATGGAGTAGTGAGTCTTTTTTTTTTTATTTTTTTTAGATTTTATTTATTTATTTATTTGAGAGAGAGAGAATGAGAGACAGAGAGCATGAGAGGGAGGAGGGTCAGAGGGAGAAGCAGACTCCCTGCCGAGCAGGGAGCCCGATGCGGGACTCGATCCCGGGACTCCAGGATCATGACCTGAGCCGAAGGCAGTCGCTTAACCAACTGAGCCACCCAGGCGCCCTGGAGTAGTGAGTCTTAACATCGGTCTGCTGCCGATGCAAGCAATTCTGGGCCTTTAGGATCATGGCACGCATTGCGGGGTTGTGTTAGAAGGCCTCGAGAGTCGCTGTCAGGGGCCTGACTGGCTGTGACCTAGCCTCTGGAGACTCTGCACCCCCAGGGTGTTGCTTTGCCATTGAGTAAACTGTCTTCTAAATGGGCAGCTTTCAGGCACTGTGCGAATCCTCTGAGGGTGTGGTCACTGTTAAATTTCTATTTCCTGGTATCAGGAGACAAGTGTGCATAATTACTGACTGTCCTGATTTTTTTCTTTTTATAGACTTATTATCTTCATTGGAAGTAATTACTCTCTTCCTTTGAGAGGGGTCAGTTTGATGGGGCTTGCTTGCATTATTCTGCTAGCTGAAGGTGGGGGATTGGGTGAAAACCTGGACGATCTGAAGATCCCTCAAGGAAGGTGTAGGACCCCGAGTAGCATTGTGCTAGTTTCCCTTACTGGATTGTTGCTGTTGTTTTAAAATTTGTGTTGAAAATTTGAGTCTGGATTCTGGTACCAAGAGCCGCCGCCTTTCTAGTCTGCCTGGGAACAGAAATCTTCCGTCTGTTCCCTACCTTTCATTTTGAAAATACTATTTAGCATATGTTTCGTGACCCCATTTTTCAGCAGCCTTGGTAGAAGTAGGTTTATTACAAGTGCATCACGCTTCCCAGGAAATGCAATAAGGTTCTTTCTTCCTGAGCTCCAGAAATGAAAGTGTCTCTGAAAATAGGAAGTCAAAGGCCAGAATTACAGGCCAGTGGGTCTAGCTCAGAGTAGCTGGTCACTGAGGAATTCACTGGGATATTCAAGTTATGGATTCTTTGAACTCTGCCCTTTGTAGCTCTTTGCATTAGTGAGGATAATTAATGTTAGCTGTTGTAACAAATAACCTCATATCTCAGTGGCTTGACGTAGTCTGGCGAGGCCTGGATGGAGTTTCTGAGCTACATCCAAGTAGCTGCATCCAAGTTCAGGTAGTGGTCAGGGACCTTGGGCTTCTGTCCTATGCCTTTCTGGAAACTTTGTTTGTGGCCATGCCACCCTTGAAGTTTCCATGGAAACTCTGGAAGATCTTATAGGATGTTTTCAAAGGCCGGGCCTGGATGTGGCTTATGTTACCTCTACCCACATTTCATAGTCCGTATGTGGAGACATAACTTCAAGGCAGCCTGGAAAGCATAGCTTGCCTCTGAGCCCCAGAGGAAGCAGTGGCGAGCTGAATGTGCAGGTTTGCTCTCATGCTCTTACCAAGCATATTTGCCATCTACTTCCCTTGTGCTGTGTCTTCATCTCTTGCTTTGCTCTCACCAAAATACTTGTTTCCCATCATCTATTTTCTTTAAAAAAAAAAAAACAAACCCAAGTTCATATTCTCCTCTGAACTTCTACTGAACCTGAGCTCATGCCTTCTGTATTCATCATTTGAGCATGTGCGGTCCTGCATTATTACGTAAGTCCTTTCTGTCGTGTAGGTCTTGTCTCCTCCGTTGTTAGCTGTTCAATATGTTCCTGAAGTGGTCTCTTAGAAGAAGTTTCCTGTTTGTCTGGAAAGGGCTGCTTAGCGCGTACAGAATGAGAGCAGTTTCTATTTTAGCTCATAATTTATGCCAAAACTCTTAGCAGAGCAGACATAGGAAGGAACTTTGCTCACTTGATAGACAGTATCTTCCAGAGCTCTAAAATAAACATTTTATTAAATAGGAAATCCAGGTTAGGAAGGGGGGGTGTGTGCTCGTATGGCTAGTATCCTCTCACTGACACTGCACTGACTGTCAGTTTCTGCTGTAGAACAAATCACCCTACTGTGAAGTTGCCTGAGATAACAGCCGTGTGCTTCCTGCGTAAGCCTGTGTCTGCCATTTTGGTCGGGCTCAGCCGGGCAGTTCTTTCTCTGGGCCTTGCCCGCACCCACGGCCAGCTGCTGGACCGTCCATTTGGCATGCTTCACGACACAGAAGCCTAACTGCTACGACTGGAAGAGAAGGACGCGCTCTCCTTACTTGCAGGTGGAACCCTAGTCTACTAAGAAGTTAGCATCAGGAATGAGACTGAAGTGAAGAAATGAGGTTTATCACATTTCAGCATGTATTTATAGATACCAATCCACATTTTTTTTCTGGATATTGGTTCTGAGAGACTTTTGTCCTAAAGTGACTCATCTACAATCTCCGTTTGCCTAGGCAGACATCCCTTTACTTGTGTCTGGGTTTGTCTGCATGAGCCTTCTGGTTACCCACTTAGCAAGCATGTAGCCAAAAATCTGTGCTGTCAGTATAAATACTAATACCACATTGGACGTGTGTATTTTTGGTGCCTGGGTCAATGCTCCTATAATATCATACTCACAGTTTTCTGACTTACTTCTGTTAAAAAGGGAGGCAGCCAGTTTGAATGGTCCTAGGTGGCAGAGGGCTGAAGTATGACCCTCAGTTACCTCTGACATCCTTTTTTTCTTTTAAAGATTTTATTTTATTTATTTGAGAGAGAGAGTGCGCACAAGAGGGGTAGGGTCAGAGGGAGAAGCAGACGCCCTGCCAAGCAGGGAGCCCGATATGGGACTCGATCCTGGGACTCCAGGATCATGACCTGAGCCGAAGGCAGTCGCCCAACCAACTGAGCCACACAGGCGCCCTACTTCTGACATCTTTTGATGGCAGAACCCACCTGTGAACTTCTATGAAATTTGGACATTGATTGTGTCATAGTGCAACTCAGAGCATCTGAGACATCAGTGACCCTATGTCATGTTATTTTTAGGGCACTATTTAAAACTTCCCAGTTATAAATGTAAAAGAATTATTATTTAGTTACATAAATCCATCTATGATGTTTTAGTTATGTTATAGTGGGGGTCACACCAGAGATTAAGTATGCAAAGAGTGCCAAATGATTCTCCTTTACCCCTCATAGTAATTAAGATATTAATCATGATGAATTGAATTCTTTCTATGCACCAGGCGCTATGGTGGATATTTTGCATATAGTATCTAATTAGATTCTCACAATAACTAGGCAATATAGATATTGTTGTCCTCATTTGCTGATGAGGAACTTGGGGTGTGAAGAGGTTAAACCCAGGTAAGTAAATGACATAAGGCTGATGCGAACTCAAGTATGTCTAACCTCAGAGTTCTGGGTTCGACTCTTGTTGATGCTTGCTCAGGAGGCCTGTAGGTAGTTTTAAAATAGGTATACACATTCTTGTGATACTCCTCTCATGAAGAGGTGGAGCTTAATTTCTCTCCCCTTAAGTGTGGATGGGACTTAGCGACTCACTTTGAAGAACTGCACTATGGTGGGAGTATTGGTTTGTGACTTCAGAAAGTAGGTCACAGAAGGCATCACCCTTCCCTCCTTGTTGTCGCTTGGATCTTGCATGCTGGGGGAAGCCACCCTCCATGTCATGAGGACACTCAGGCAGCTCTCTGGAAAAGGCTGCTGATGAGGAACTGAGGCCTCCCGCCAACAGCCGTGTGAGTCTGCCATCTTGAAAGTAGATCCTCCAGCCCCAGCCAAGCCTTCAGATGATTCAGCCCCAGCTGACATCCTCACTGCAACCTCACAAAAGACTGACGCAGAACCACTCAGCTGCTCCCTAGTTTCTGACCCAAAGGAACTGTGAAATAACGTTTATTGTTTAATCTGCCAAAATTGGGGATAATTTGTCGTGTGGCAGTAAATAACTAAACATACATCCCTTCCAGGGTAAAGATGAACCCAGGTGGGCTTGTCTGAGTGATCACCAGTCCTGAGCTCGTAGGTCTGCATCAGTCATGTTCCCTTTGAAGCCGTGACTCACTGAGGCCAGTTTGGCTTTGCCCCTCATCCTACAGTTCACTGCACATTCCGACAAGGCTACTCATGTGCCGCTGGTACCCCCGTCTCAGAATGCTTCTCTAAGAGTTGAGAGCCCTGTGTCTTCCCTCCCACCCTCCCCGGTGTGGCTAGTAGTGGTGTGGGGTGTTCTGTGGGTGGCCCCTGGCCTGCGTGAACCTAATTGAGCTCAGTCCATTCCCCAGGTGCTGTACGGCCCACTGAGTCGGCGGGTCAGGAGGTGTCTGATTCAACTGTAGGGGCCTGACACCGGTGGAAAATGCAGCCAGTTTTCTCCCTACATCAAAGACCAAGAGATTCCTTTTTTGCTCTTACCTTAGGCCACCTTGGAAGAAGTATTTAAAATAGACCATGTTTAATGAGCAGGAATTGAAAAGTCAGTCTCTCTCTCTGAGAAGCAGGGTCGGGGTAAAAGGGAGTGTGGAAAGCCAGCTGTCAGAATAATTAAACCGAAGTAATAAATTGGATTTCAGGAAAATTACGGGAAAGGAGGAGAATCGAATCAAGGCGGACCAATGACCCTTTGGCGTGAAAGTGGCCGGCAGTCTCAGGGATCTGGTGTCTGTGGGTTTCTGAGAGTGCCCCGCCTCCCCCTCTGGGGGCCCTCATCCGTGCCTGACGTGACTACTGGGTAGCCTCATGTTGTCCTCGCAATGTCCTCCCCATACCGCTTCCCACTGTGTATGCAGCTAACTGCGCGCGTCCGGCATCTGGCAGCAGCAGCGTGGACGTGTCTCCTGAAACCCGAGGGGAAGGGAGGGGCAATGCGGGGCTGCTGCTTTTCCTGCACCACATTACTGGGCATCTTGGGCCCCCACATCCCCCGGCCTTTCCAGATTGCCCCCGAGGCGGCCCCTTGCAGCTCCACGCGCCACGATGGGGCCATGGCTGGGACTTGGTGGGTGAGGCAGAGAGAGGACTGTGATGTGCAGTATGAAGGGGAAGCACAGGGCGCTCTGAGAGCGTGAAGCGTGGGAGGCCCATCTCTGCAGGTGGACATCTGTGATTACAGCTTCTAGGTGCTCCACACGTTGGCCCGTTTAATCCTCGCCACAGCGCCGAGAGGTCTCCTCTTCTCAGACTGCTGGAAGCGTTGTGTCGGGCATTCCTGGGTCAGTGACTGCTCAGGTGAAGGCAGGAAAGAGCTCGGGGAGGACATTTGCCACAGGGAAGACTTGCAACGGGTCAGTATTGCCATATATCTCCCTTCTGTCCCCCAACTTCCCCCAGAACCTCTCGCTGGAAACGTGCGTGAAAGAGAAGGCTGGGGAGTGTAGGTCAGCAAGTCTACACAGCAGGGCACAGGAGATAAATCTGGAAGGTAGCTTGGGGTCACACCAACGCGAACCCCAGATACTGGGCATGCTACTTCTCTGTTGGCCCCACTTCCCACTCTTCTCTGCTGTGCACTCTGGGGGGTTCATGCCAACGGGTCGCTTCACCTGGGCTCCCTTGCTGGCTTCTGACTGGGCTAAGCCTGTGCCGGGCCCTGGCGGGAGACCAGAAGGCCGGCACCGGGAGGTCAGGGCACTTCCTCCTTCCTGCCTGGTTCTGGCGATGGCTGCGTCCCACTGGGGCTCCAGCTGTCTCCGGGGCCGCAGGAACGCTAGTTCCCCGCTAGCCCCTCAAACGCGGGTAGTCACAGCTCTGCACTGCTGCTCATCTCTGAGTTCCCTAACATCCCTTCTCAGCTCTGTTGACCCTGCCTGTGGCTCTGCACCTCAGATGTTCCCTCTGTCTGGTGCTTTTCTGCTGAACCAGTGGGAACGGAGTCCTGCTTCCTGCGCGGACCGCGGGTGGCCCACCGGGCTTCGGTGCTCGGGCTCCGCTGTGTGAGCCACAGCAGAAACGTCTGGGTTTGCTCATCTCTCCCGGGACCAAGGCCCCTGTCGAGGACACTGGACAGAATGGGGAGACCTTCCCCCCCATGTCACGTGTGTGCTGATGTTACTAGGTTTTGAGTAAGGCTTGGGTGAGAAGGGTGTCGAGCTTTCCTTGGTGCAGTTCACGGCTGTGTCTTGGACTTTTCATACAAGGTCCTTTAAAAAATGTAATACTTTGCCGCACTTGCTAAAGAGACTTCTCCGAACACTTAAAGTGCAAGAGGGCCGAGAGGCTGCCGGAGGCAGTTGGAACAACACGGTGTCCTGCCCTCCCGAAACCGCATCGTCTTCGCCTATAGGCTCTCCGCTTGTTTGCACGATGGTGGGATGCTAGCCACTCGGCTCTGGATTTTGAAACAGAAGAAAAGAATGGGAAAATGGTCTCCCTGGATTTTTCAAGACGGGCTTGTAGCATGGGGTTGGCAGATGGGTCATGGTAAGTGGTTGTCACTTAGGTGTTTTAGGGAGAGTTCACACTGGCACTGGGTCTTTTCTTCTGGAAACATCGGGCTGCGCACAGAAGAAGGCACTGGGCGTTAAGGAGAGAGGCTTCTCTGGCAGTCAATACTGATTCATGGCTCTGCTGGTCTCTCCCCATCTATCAGCTGAAATATGCTTAAATGCCCGTGAAAGTCACCACAGTGGAAATGGTGAGGCAAGTAAAATCATACCACTATGGGTCATAAAACACCACATCTCCTCTTCATGAGAGACTTTAGTGCTGTCAGATGACATCAGTGTTTTAGTTGCAAGCAGAAGGAAGCTTAAATAAGCTTCACCGACTATCCGAGGGAATGCTTTGGCTCCAGCACTGGGCCATTCAGGGGCAAATCGGGGGCACTGGCCAGGTCCGGGACCACCCCACGTTCCATCTCCCTCGCTCCCTGCTCATCAGCCCTTTCCTGTCCTCTTTTGTCTCCTTCCTCAGACAGGTGCTCTTTATGTGCGGAGAGCTTCATTCTGCCAGCTCAGAGTCCCTTCCACACCGAGCACAAGTGTTCAGTGCCCTTGACCCCTGTTTCTTTCTGTGCTCATAAAGACCCTTCTCCGTGTAGGAGCAAGGACCCTTTAGGGTGTGAACACTATAATTGATTAGTTCTCTGCTCTTTTCATAAAAGGCATTTTCTAGTCATGACCGTGGAGGCAGATCTCTACCACTTCCTCAGTGTGACCCTGCAAGCAAGTGACTCCACATTGCTGAAGTCCTCTTATGTGTCACTTGGCAGTGACATCGCCTGCACCAGAGGGCCGTGGTAAAGTCCCCTGCTCCCCAGAGGGGCACCGCTAGAGAGCACCCAGGCTCGGGGCCTTGGCTTGCAGAGAAAGTTAACCAGGCTGTGGGACTGTGATACCTCTTATTTCTCTGCTTGTCTCAGTGCTTGGGACGTTTTTCTTTTAATTTATGCTAATAGGGAACCGGATGGGGTTAGGTCTCTATAGCCAGGGGTGGGGGGGGGGTCCACATTGCAGCCAGTCTCTGGAGAGTTCTGCCCCTTGCTGGGACGTTGAGGTTTTGTGCAAAGGGCCTGCATCACTGATGACTGTCTCTCCGGGATGGGGGATGGAGGCTGGCCCCTGGAAGCGTCTGCAGGTGGACCACAGGGCGGCAGCCCAGTCCCCCTCTGCCTCCTGCTCGTCACTCTGGCCGTGAGTTTGTGCTAGTGTGTGTGTGTGTGTGTGTGTGTGTGTGAGTTCATATGCCTGTGCAGGGGTGCATGTGAGTGTGTGCATAAGTGCACGTGTGCAGGACGTGTGTGCTTAACCGTGGCAAGCCTTTTACCACCTCAGAGCCTCTGCCCTTGCTGTTCCCCTTGTCTGGAACACTGATCCTTGTCCTCCACTGAAATCCCAGCTCTCAGATACCTCTTCTCAGAGAGGGCTCCTTTCATGGCTCTATCTGACGGACCCCCGCCCCCTGCACTTTATTGCGTTTTGTCCTCATCTCTGCCTCAGTCAGGACAGGCTGGTGGATGCTGTGAAAACACACCACCCCCAGTCCCGGTGGTTTAAAACAACAGAGGTTCGTTTCTCATTCAAACCATTTTCCCACTGAAGTTCGGCCGGGGGAATCTGACCGTCAGTCTCTCAAGCTGCTGGTGGAGGTGGCAGTGGGCAGCAGAGACTTGTGCTTTTGCGTGGAAGGGACACACAGAATGTGCTGGTCACAGCCGGTCACTTGGCTCCACCCAGTGTCACGTGAGCCAGAAATGCAGTCCTCTCCTATGTCCAGAAAACGGGGAGCTGGAAATATTTAGGGAAGGTCATTAATGACAGCTACTCTCATTATTTAATACTTGCCTCATTTGTTTTCTTACTAGCCTGTTAATTGTTTCCCTCCACGAGAATATAAACTCCAGGAGAGCACGAACCTCCCCTGCCTTGTCCACCACTGAGCCCCGGTGCCGAAAACAGAGCTTGGCATGCATAGATGCTCAAATACATTTAATTGAACGTTTGAATGAATGAGTTATAGTCCAGAACTTAGAGACCCAGACAGAGAGTGTAAGTTTGTGAAACTCTGGCAGAATTAGGGACTGGGTATAGACAACAGCTTCTTTTTATGTCTTCCTAGGTGTGCTGACTCTGACATTCTGAGACAGTCCCAATTTTATTATTTTTAAAAAAATTTTTTTATTGTTATGTTAATCACCATACATCACATCATTAGTTTTTGATGTAGTGTTCCATGATTCATCGTTTGTGCATAACACCCAGTGCTCAATGCAGAATGTGCCCTCTTTAATACCCATCACCAGGCTAACCCATCCTCCCACCTCCCTCCCCTCTAGAACCCTCAGTTTGTTTTTCAGAGTCCATCGTCTCTCATGGTTCGTCTCCCCCTCCAATTTCCCCCCCTTCATCCTTCCCCTCCTGCTATCTTCTTCTTTTTTTTTTCTTAATATATATTGCATTATTTGTTTCAGAGGTACAGATCTGTGATTCAACAGTCTTGCACAATTCACAGCGCTCACCATAGCACATACCCTTCCCAGTGTCTATCACCCAGCCACCCCATCCCTCCCACCCCCCACCACTCCAGCAACCCTCAGTTTGTTTCCTGAGATTAAGAATTCCTCATATCAGTGAGGTCATATGATACATGTCTTTCTCTGATTGACTTATTTCGCTCAGCATAACACCCTCCAGTTCCATCCACGTCATTGCAAATGGCAAGATCTCATTCCTTTTAATGGCTGCATAATATTCCATTGTATATATATACCACATCTTCTTTATCCATTCATCTGTTGATGGACATCTGGGCTCTTTCCACAGTTTTGCTATTGTGGACATTGCTGCTATAAACATCGGGGTGCATGTACCCCTTAGGATCCCTACATTTGTATGTTCGGGGTAAATACCCAGTAGTGCAATTGCTGGATCGTATGGTAGCTCTATTTTCAACTTTTTGAGGAACCTCCATACTGTTTTCCAGAGTGGTTGCACCAGCTTGCATTCCCACCAACAGTGTAGGAGGGTTCCCCTTTCTCCGCATCCTAGCCAACATCTGTCATTTCCTGACTTGTTAATTTTAGCCATTCTGACTGGTGTGAGGTGCTATCTCATTGAGGTTTTGATTTGGATTTCCCTGATGCCGAGCGATGTTGAGCACTTTTTCATGTGTCTATTGGCCATTTGGATGTCTTCTTTGGAAACATGTCTGCTCATGTCTTCTGCCCATTTCTTGATTGGATTCTTTGTTCTTTGGGTGTTGAGTTTGATAAGTTCTTTATAGATTTTGGATACTAGCCCTTTATCTGACATGTCATTTGCAAATATCTTCTCCCATTCTGTCGGTTGTCTTTTGGTTTTGTTGACTGTTTCTTTTGCTGTGCAAAAGCTTTTTATCTTGATGAAGTCCCAATAGTTCATTTTTGCCCTTGCTTCCCTTGCCTTTGGCGATGTTTCTAGGAAGAAGTTGCTGCGGTTGAGGTCGAAGAGGTTGCTGCCTGTGTTCTCCTTTAGGATTTTGATGGACTCCTGTCTCACATTGAGGTCTTTCAACCATTTGGAGTCTATTTTTGTGTGTGGTGTAAGGAAATGGTCCAGTTTCATTCTTCTGCATGTGGCTATCCAATTTTCCCAACACCATTTGTTGAAGAGACTGTCTTTTTTCCATTGGACATTCTTTCCTGCTTTGTCAAAGATGAGTTGACCATAGAGTTGAGGGTCCATTTCTGGGCTCTCTATTCTGTTCCATTGATCTATGTGTCTGTTTTTGTGCCTTTGACAGCTTTGTAATAGAGCTGGAAGTCCAGAATTGTGATGCCGCCAGCTTTGCTTTTCTTTTTCAACATTCCTCTGGCTATGCGGGGTCTTTTCTGGTTCCATACAAATTTTAGGATTATTTGTTCCATTTCTTTGAAAAAAGTGGATGGTATTTTGATGGGGATTGCATTGAATGTGTAGATTGCTCTAGGTAGCATTGACATCTTCACAATATTTGTTCTTCCAATCCATGAGTATGGAACGTTTTTCCATTTCTTTGTGTCTTCCTCAATTTCTTTCATGAGTATTTTATAGTTTTCTGAGTACAGATCCTTTGCCTCTTTGGTTAGATTTATTCCTAGGTATCTTATGGTTTTGGGTGCAATTGTAAATGGGATCGACTCCTTAATTTCTCTTTCTTCTGTCTTGTTGGTGTATAGGAATGCCACTGATTTCTGTGCATTGATTTTATATCCTGCCACTTTACTGAATTCCTGTATGAGTTCTGGCAGTTTTGGGGTGGAGTCTTTTGGGTTTTCCACATAAAGTATCATATCATTACAAAGAGTGAGAATTTGGATAGTCCCAACTTTAAATGTTTGGTTCCCATTAGAAGCTCACATATTTCCAATAATGTGCTCTCCTTCTGTATTCAGAAAGTGTGGTCCCAGACTCCTAGCATCTCTCACGAGGGTGAATCAGCCAGGCTGCATCAGAGGAAGCAGACAAATTGTTCCCTTAAGACGGAATGGAGTTTTCAAAGAAACTGGCTTTGCAGGCACTGACCTTGAAGGTTCGGAGCTGCAGTAAGGATTTCTCTTTGCTTGGATGTCAGGCCCGAGTCCCCACCTGTGCTCGGTCTCTCAGGATGCTCGCGCCCTCCCTCCCCAATGGTGCTGGGTGTGCTGGGGGCCGTTCTCATGGTGCCACAGGTCAGCTAACTGAACAGCCACCACACAGCCACTGAGCCCCTCATTAGTGCAGCCGCCAGAACAGACGTCACCTTTCCTTCTATTGTTTTAAGCCAATTAATGGTCGCTTTCCTCCAAGGGTCTGACCTGGTGCTGACTCACTTCGGATATCATCATTATCTGGAATCATTTTCGTTCCTTGAGGACATGCACAGTGGACCCGTTTGTGAGGTTGAGATTGATGTGGGGTGAGTGCTGGGCAGGTTCAAAGTGCTGGTACATGTGAACCCCGTGTTCCCTCCCCCAGCACCTGGACAGGGAGGTGTTTCTCTGTCCTGAACCATCTTATGTGTGCATCCTATAACTGGGTGGACGAATCGCCTGGTGGGGCAAACAAATCCAGCTTTTTACCACTGTTCCCTGTTATTTCATGCCTGATTCTGGTTCATACTTGCTCCTCTGGACCACATTAGTCTCTTCATCAAAGTATGGCAGGACAGGTGTAGTCTAGTTCCATGTAAAGAATTTCAGGGGTGTAATCAGCAAAGGGAAAAGTCAGAGAAGTTACATGCACATAATCCTTCCTAATTGTGGTTGACTTAAGACTGAGACGTAATTACTATAGAGTAATTGGTCTGTAAGAAAGGTTTTGAAGCTGTTGTCATTAATACAATGGGCCAAGTAAGGGATGGCACGGGATCATTGGATTTTAATTAATTGGTGATGGGAGAATTCCTGTTTCCTGAAGGAGAGCTCCTCATTTAGGGAGATTTACACACTTCAGGATTACAGGAGCCTGCAAATCACTTCCATTGAATTTCTGCCCAGCTGACATTTATTGAAAAGCTGCCAGGTAAATTGAAAGTTACAAGAAGTCTAATCTGATTTTTGACCCAAGTGGTGTTCAGAATGTCAATGTATTTGTGGGCTTCTCTTAACTCTACTCAATTTCAAGGTTAATGAGGTTAGAGACTCTGTTTGGGTTTTTTTTTTTTTTAATGCCCCAGGGCATTATGTATGTCTGTTTGTCTGTCTCCCTTGTCTTTAATTTTTTTTGTTTCCTCTTGTGGTGTTGAAAGGTGCCATGAACTTTGGGAATGTCTGAATCAAGGGTGAATATTTTACTTTCTTGGAGAAAGCTGATAATCTTTATCATTTGTGATACTCCTTGGAAAAATGGTTCTTGACTCCTTAGTTATTATTGAGCCCATCTTAACAGTGCCTGCCTTCGAAACATTAGCACTGGATGCAAGATGAATATATTCTAGAGGTCTACTCTACAACACCGCACTTGGAGTTAACAATACTACATTGTGCACTTGAAATTTGCTAGAGGTAGATCTCATGTTAAATGTTCTTACCATAATGAGAAAAATTAGCATCGATGAGTCCCAGCCCAGTGATGGCTTAGGAGTCACTGTCGTGTTAATACTCTCACAGTGGACAGCTACAGACTGGAGATAATGCAGAAAGAGCTGTCTAAAGGATGCAGAGAGTGACCTAAAGAAGCAGACACTTGGAAACAGGGAAGAGCATTGTAGGAATTTCCCATTTCATGACTTAGAGACTGATGGAAGTCCCCGTGCAGGGAAGCTGACTCTCAGACAGTCCCGCCTTTCCCCATACTGTTATGGAAGACAAAGAAGACGCCACAGGTGAACATCCACATTGAGAAGAGGAGTGGGAAATGGGTGGATAGGCCTAGCCAGGGATGGACAGGAGTGACCTCATACACAAGGATCATAATGTACATACACGTGTGCTCATACACGTACCGTCTGAGGATGCCATAGAAATACGGTGTTGAAGCGTGAACTCTGAGGTTCACAGCTCATTCATTCATTCGTTCGTGACATATTTATAGAGGGCCTCCTATGGGCCAGGTACTGTTCTACGTCTTGGAGGTATTGCAGGGAACATAAAGAAAAATCCCTGCCCCCACTGAGTTTACAATCTAGGAGACCGAAACAGCCCATAGACAAGGCTAGTAAATAAAATATAGTAAGTTTGTGGTGTTAAGTGCTATGCAGAAAAAGCAGGGGAGGGTGACAGGGATTGCCAGTGTGGGAGATGGGTCTTTCCGCGGGGCCACCAAAGAGGACCTTGCTCAGAAGGTGACATTTAAAGTAGGTCCTGAGGGTGAGGGGTGTGGGTACAGATATCACGGGTTGGAGTGGCCCAGGGAGAAGGGGGAGCCATGCAGCCTCGTGCCTGGTGCAGCAGGGGCCGGTGCGGCTCGAGCAGAGTGAACAAGGGGACAGCAGAGTGTCAGGGAGGTGGCAGGTGCTGGGGTGAGAGTTCTGGGCTGTGTAGGGCCTTATGGATCTTTGTAAGGACCTACGCTTTTATGGGAACGAGACGAGCATTCCTGGAGGATTTTGACTGGGAGAGTGAAAATAGCTGGCTTCTGTTTGAACAGAAGAGCCCTGGCTGCTGCGTTGGGCAGTATGGTGGTGGGGCCGTGTGGAAGGAGTGGACACGGGAGGATGAAGGCATTAAAGATGTTTGTGTCCCAGGTAGAACTGGCGGGCTTTCCGGACAGACTGGATGTGGGCTACTGAGGAAGGAGGAGTTCAGGATGAACGAGGTGTCGGTCTGAGCGACCGGGAGGGTGGAAGGGGGAGAGCACACGGGGGGAGGGTGGGGGTGGTGAGGGGCAGGAGTTCGGCATCAAGTCTGAGATGTCTGTTGGACACACGACTGGAGCTGTCCAATAGGCAGTTGGATGAAAGAGTCTCGAATTTGGGAGAAAAGTCCAAGCTGTAGGTAAAACTTCATGATTCTTATACCTTAAAACCCCACCCCTTGGTCTGCGGGCAATGAATTCCCCTGGCGCTTACAGTCAGATGTCTGTGGCCTTTAAATACTGCTCTTGGTGAATGTGAGCATTCCTCTGATTGGCCCAGCGCCGGCCTGATCTTTGCTAGGTCACCACAAACACAGCCCTGGTCAGCTAATTGTTGCGGTCCCTGTAATGGAGAGCCAGGAGTAATCCTTTGTGCAGGATGTTGCTCCCGTATCTCAGCAGGGAAAACACCAGGACCAGGAATAAATTGGTGCTGGTTTTGGCTGCCAGCTGGCCCCTGGTAACCAGGATGGCCTGCAGGGTGCCCGATTTGTAGATGCCCTTCATGGCCACCTGGAAGAACCCAGCTAACCAGCATGTATAGGGCATGACCCCGGGACCCTGGCCTCATTAGTAGCTGCTCTCACTTGGAGGAGCCAGCCCGCCCATTAGGCAAGCAAGAATCCCCATTTAATGAGGCCCTTCCTGGTACACGTGCACAATAATCCTGGGCCACACGGCAGGAGGAAGGTTTCCACTCAGAAGCAGACTCTTTGAAAGGTAACTGGATTTTCTTTTTTCTTTCTTTCTTTTTTTTTTTTGTAACTAGATTTTCTGAGTGTGATTCTGCTCTTCACTTCCCCACTGTAAGCGTGACTGGGCCTGGCATCGAGCTGGGGACGTTGTCATCTCTCAGTGATGTGTAGGCACAGAGAACTGACTCATTACACTTAGCGTCTCGGGCATGGACTCTGGAGGCAGACCGTGGCCAGTCCAGGAGGCTCTCCACCCGTCCCACCATGTGATCTGCTTCAGCCGGGTTTTCCCTGTGCTAGCACCAGGAATACGGCCACCGCATCCCTTCTGGGCATGTGGGCGGATTGCCCTTGCTGGCTGGTCCCTGTGGCCGGATGGTGGCTGGATGGTGGCCGGTTCTGGCCTCACTTCCTGGTGGGGCTTCCATTGTCAGGGAGGAGAAATGCCAGATCTCTCACTTCCCTTTGGGTCAGAGAGCAGCGCTCTAGGGGCAGAACAGAGGGGTGAGTGTGCACCATGTGTGTAAGAGTGAGGCAGAGCCTTGCACCTGTTCACGCTTGCAGACCCACAGCCATCTCTGGGGGGCCAGTAAGAAAACAAACAATAACTGGTTGGCAGAGGGGAGAGGGGCTGGGGGTCTGGAGGGCAGCAGTGGAAGGAGGACGTTTCACTGTCGTCTTCTTTGTATTTTCAGAATTTGGAATCCCAGGAATGTATTATTTATTCAAAATTAACATGTTTATTAATAATGTTAATTTTGAATAAATAATGCCTGATAATATTATGGGGGGCACCTGGGTGGCTCAGTCGGTTAAGCATCCGACTCTTGATTTCGGCTGAGGTCATGATATCAGGGTTGTGGGTTTGGGCCCCACATTGGGCTCCATGCTAGGCTTGGAGCCTACTTAAAAAAAAAAAATAATGATGATAAATTAGCATTATGATTCCCAACTCCATATTTCGGTGCAGCTGAGAACATCTTGGGAACGCAGAGGAGAGCTAACACGACCCAAAGCCAGGCCCCGTGCACAGGCCAGAGCCCCCTGGTGCTCTCTCTCACGCCAGTCGGCGTGGCTTTGCCTCTCCTCTTTGGGGGGACCTAATGGCAGTGGATTCCATAAGTCATTTTCTATAACAAGAATTTCCCTCAAGGTTGGCGATAGGAGGGAACAGAGGGGCTGACTTGGAAAAGTTGTATCTCGGAAGTCGGTGTGAGAGATGGTTTCTGGGTCGGCATTTCCTGAAAGGGTTTGGGGGATGTTGTCAGCAAGATAGAGGCAGAGGGAAGAAAAAAAGTAATTGTGGCAATTGTCTTAGCTGTCTTCGGGCTTGTCATGGTACTGCTGATAAAATCAAATAAGCTGGAAGTGAGGGTGAGTGTTGGTGGCAGAAGTAGTCCTGGGTTTGCTGGCTGAGAAAGTGGGGGTGCCTGAGTGTTCCCTCGTTCTGGGATTTATTGCTTCCAGCTCTGGGAAAACGCTGGTAAGCAAAACTCGGCTCACTCATACCAGCCTGCGAGGGACTTTAAAATATTTAAAAAGAAAAAAAGATTATATAGTTTCCTTTTCCTGGGGTTGGGAAGTGGGGCCACAGGTTGGCCACCTTCTCGCGAGCTGATTTAGGAGGCAGATGGAGAGTGTCTTGGCTGGCTGCCAGCAGGAATGTGGATTTGAGAGTCAAAAGGAAAAGAAACCAAACGAGAGAGAGAGAGAGAGAGAGAGAGAGTTGAGGATGGTAGCTTTCTATTTTTAAACAAATATTTATTTTTAAATAAAGTGTTCCTTGATTAGATGATTTGGATTAGACATATGGACAACACTATAACACACCCTCATTGTCCCATCCCCAGCTTCTTTTTTTCTTACTACCTAGCTTTATTTTCATCACATTTTAAAAGAACTAAATATTACATATCTAATTGGAGTCTTTTCTTTTTTTTTTAAGATTTTATTTATTTACTTGACAGACTCAGCGAGAGAGGAAACACAAGCAGGGGGAGTGGGAGAGGGAGAAGCAGACTCTCTGCAGAGCAGGGAGCCTGATGCGGGGCTCGATCCCAGGACCCTGGGATCATGACCTGAGCCGAAGGCAGACGCTTAACGACTGAGCCACCCAGGCGCCCCTCTAATTGGAGTCTTAACGTGCCTCCTGCTGGTTTCATTCTCTCTCTTCTCTGAGGTGGACATTATCCTCACCATGCATGTTTTTATGGTTTTTAATATAAACTATATAGAGAATGGCTGCCCATGTGCTTACCATTTTTATACAAAGTACTAGGCCATACGGATCCTTTCACAACTTGATTTTTTCCTTTTTTTTTTACTTAAGAAAATTAAGATATAATTAACATACTATAAAATGCATCCTTTAAAAGTATACAATCCAGTGGTTTTTTAGTAGATTCATAAAATTGTGGAATCCTCCCTACTACCTAATTTCAGAACATTTTCATCAGCCCCAAAAGAAGCTCTGTACCCACCGGCCATCAACTTCCATTGGACAGTTAGATTGTTTTCACTTTTCGGCTGTTCTGGAAAATGCTACAATGAACATTTGTGTACAACTTGTTTGTGGATACTGTGAGCTTTTTCTGTGCCAAGTTGGGAATTTTCTAGAAGGATTTCACATTGCTAGGAAGCGCTCCTCACCCCGTTGAGGTCAGAGTTCACCACTGAGTCCAGAGCCATGGCTAAGGGCTGGGTGTCAGGATAATACCACGGCAGGCGGGCGGGGGAGACACGTTCCCAGGAGGAGGAGGAATTGTGGGTGAGCGGGAAACACAGCTCATCAGGTGTTTACTAGAAGGTCAGGAACAAAATGTGTTTTCTCAGAGATCACAAATATCTACAGGGACCTGAGGGATACCGTAACTGAATAAAGTGGTCTGTTGGAGAGTTTCAGCCCCATGGGTGGGGACGGCATTCTGTGGCTGAGTGTTGCCACATGGGCACGTGGGGTGGTCGTGCCTGGTCTCCCCATTTTCCCGAAGAAGCCAGAAATCCCATGTCTTTGGGGGAGTGTATGTGTGGATTCTCTGCGTTTAAAAATATTGACAGCTAGTTCAAATTTTGTAAAAACACGGTAGTGGGGGGCAGTTAATGAAGTATGGCTCTGGCCACGTGCAGCCCAGTGGACCACGCTGTAACCTCTGGGTTTTCTACTGAGCTTTTCCTGGTCAACCAGAAAAGTAATAAAGGAACCTCGACTCTTGGACTGTTCCCATTTGACATCGTCTCAGAAATTTTTTCCAAGTTCTATATAAAAATTTGATGATGGGAAGTCAGGAAATGAAACCAATGAGGAAACAATGTTTTGAGTCCGAAAGATTATAAGTCCCTGCTCGAGACTCGTGGCTGTTAAATATTTTTAGACCTTTGACTGCCAACCACTGCCCAACTCATGAACCTGAAACGTTCTTCCCACAGCAAGCTCAGGCAGTGCTGCCTTTGACGAAACAGAAATGAGGAGGTAGTGCCTGGATTTTTTGGAATTGCAGAAGGAGATGATTTATTCATGCCAGATTCTGAGAGCTGGCCATTAGATCATGATGAAAAGAGCTGCGTGACAGGCAGAGAGACGGACTACAGAGCCTCTGCCCTGTTGATGGGACTGATGAGCAGTGATTGCTTCTTTCCTCCCTGGGAGGACTGATGTGGGGGCCGTCACGGAGTGGGAAGCATGTCCGGAGGGGAAAGGGTGTGATGAGCGACCCCAAGCAGTGGGGCTGAAGCAGTTGCTCGTCTAATTAGCCTGTTGTTCAAAGATCAGCCTGAGTCCAGCCTCCTCCAGGAAGCCTTCCCTGACTTGCCAATCTGTCTTCTCCCAACATCTGGTCTTGGCGTTCACTAAGCACGTGTTCCTCTGAGATCTTGTTCCAACTGTTGCTGGATATTCACTGATACTCAATGAGCAACAACTATGTCCCAGGCAGGGTTCTGAGTGCTGGGGACACAATAATGAGCAAAGCAGGCAAAGATCCCACATTCATAGGAGTGTGTATGTGTGCATGTGCGAGAGAGAGAGAGAGAAAGAGCTGGCTAACGGGGTCAAAACTGTAAGCACGGGGCATGGAGCTTTAGATGGTGTGGTCAGAACAGGCTTTACTGAGCAGGTGGTATTTGAACAAAGACTGAATGGTTGTTCTTTTGCATTTAGCACCTTGTGTTCATGCTGAATGGTTTCGGATAAACTTTTCCCATGATTTTTTAAAAAGCTTAAAATAGATTTACTCATTTATTCAGCAAACATTTGCTGAAGATCTGTTTGGCTTCTATTCGTCCTTTGGGTCTCAGCTCAAATGTCAGTTCCTTACAGGGGCAGGCCCTGAACACCTTTCATTGTCTCCTTTTGTAATATATATTCTAGTTTAAAATGAAAATGGACTATTTAAAAGTTGTATTTACAATTTTTTAATTGAAAAAATTTATTTAGACTTTTAAAAAGAAATTTAATTCTATTTAATTTTTAGGATAGCATCTTTCATGACCAGGACTTACCTTATTTATTTACCTGATTAGCAAGACAGGGATCTTATCTATTTTGTCTACCAATGAATTCTTAGTGCCTCACACATAATATGTGCTTAATAAATGTCACTCCACAAATGAATGTACTAGGGACCACAGTGACTGTAGTGTTATAATAGGCTTGGCCTTTGAAGAATTAGGTTCATACCATCCAGTAGTCATGTTCCTTGGTATTTTGCTCAAAGGAGTTGAAAGCTTATGTCCACCAAGATGTCCTTCAGCAGGTGAGGGATTAAATAAACTGTGGTCCATCAGACAATGGAATGTTATTTGGCACTAAAAAGGAATAAGCTGTCAAGCCAAAAAAGACCTGGAAGAACCTCAAATACATATTACTAAGTGAAAGAGGCCAGTCTGAAGAGGCTGCACACCACACCATAGGATTCCAGTGATAGGATATTCTGGAAAAGGCAAAACTTTGGAGACAGTAAAAGATTGGTTGCCAGGGATTGGGCAGAGAAGGGATGGATAGGCAGAGCAGAGAGGATTTTTTGGATGGCGAGAATACTCTATAGGGCACCATAATGGTGGAATCCATGTCATCGTGCCTCTTCGGGGGCATTTGCTCAATGTGATCATGGATCTGTATGTACCTTGCCTTTTGGTCGTTTAAAAACATAATGCCAGAGAAGGGCTCTTAAGACAGAGACCCTGACAGAGGTCAGCCTCTCTCGCTCCATTTCTAGAAAAGCTCATGTGGGGAAAGCTTCAGCATCTCAGCCTGGTAGCGCAGAACCATCTAGAAGTTTGTGGGGGTTGGTGGGTAATAGTCGATGTAAATGGCACAACTTGCTGGAGAAGAGTTCAAAGTTTTGAACCCCCTCTCTCCCCCCTTCTCTTATTTCTCCCTCCCTTCCTCCTCCCCTCTCCCTGTCTCCTCCCTCCCTCCCCCAAACAGCTATTATTGTCATCATGGGTTATATGCTGATAAATGGCTGGATGTGGCTCTTGGGGACAGGCTGCTGGGTTGGGTGCCCCATACCCCTCCTCTGCCCCCATCTCTCCTTTTCCTCCCTGCTGGCCTGTCTGAGCTGCAACCACACTGTGCATTCAAAAGCTGCCTCAGCTCCACCCCAGGGGTCCCAGGGTCCCAGGGAAGAGGCTCCCAGGTTTACTAAAGGGGAAGCTCCCATGGGAAACAGGGCTTTGGGAACCAAGTCCTTCTGGGAGGGTGCTGTGTGCTCAGCCTCGGGGGGAGAAGCAGCCAAGCAGCGTTTCCTGCCTGACCTCTCCGAACACATGCACACGCACACACACGCATGCACACATACATGCACATACACAATCACACACATGTGCAAACCCACATACATGCACATACATGCACACGCACACACACAGACATACATGCTCACATGCACACACACATTTCTCCACCCCAGGGAAAAATATCTAATGAATATCTCACGGGTGGACTACTGATCCAGATTCCTCAAAGGCAGTTGGTAATTATTAAATTGAGAGGATCATGAAAGCACTTTCCTAAATTTGAAAGGCTTATCAAGGATAGATCAGGAACAGGTAAAATTAATAATTAGAAGCCCATTTCCATAGAAATGGACTTACTTGCAAGCATATCAGCTGCCTGAAATAAAAGACCCCCTTCCTCCGGTTTGAGGGAAATGACTTAGAATAAACACTTGTGCATAAAAGTGACTCACAGTTGAGCCATTATTCTGTTTGTAGTTGGACTTGGGCAGATTCCTGTCGCTGGTCCAGCTCATGGGCTGGACAGTCAGAGAGGAGCAGGAAGGGCTCAGGAAGGGAGAAGGGGGCTGGCCCTCTCACACAGACCCTGCCCCCTTTGCCCAAAGACTGGCTGCTTCTGTACGCCAAGACCAGAGTGCAGATTTAGCAGGATTAAATTGCTGAGAACACAGACAGTTATGCTCCTTTTCTTCTCCTGCTGGGGGCGTCTCACTTTCTTGGCATTTGCCTTGCTGAGGTCTACTGAATGCTGAGAACCCAAGAGGTATTAGAAGCAGCTCCCAAGTCATGGTTCCAAGCATGGTGCAGCCCAAAGAGTAATTGAAGATCTGGTCCAATAGGACTGAGTGTCTCCTGACTCAACAGATGGAGAAGTGAGGACTTGCTGTGGACCAGAGAGGAGACTTCAGGCTGGGAGAGGAATGAGGGTGGCTGAAGCGAGGGCCTCAGTCCCTAAGACCCTGAAATCCCTTCGGCAACTCAGAATCAGCCATTAGCCTCCCCTTGCTCTGCCTTCTCACTAAAGATGCCCAGGTATACTGGAGTCCCCTGGTGGGGGTTCTCCTCTGTGCCCACTGTCGTCCTTCTCATGAAGCAAGGGATTTTTATGCCGTACACACTGTCTTCCCCGTGCAGAACACCGTGACGAGTAGATACTTGAGGACTCAGAGCTCCCATGTCCCACACCCAGCTTAAGCTCAGCTGGGACACCCGGCTGTGTCATTTTAATACATTTATGTTTCAATTTGAATAGCTATTTCTGGCTAGTGGGCACAGTATCGGACAGAGCAACATCAGAGAGTTTCTTAACACCTTGGCCACATGGAAAAGGGTTGGACACGACCAATTCTATATGGAGTCTAGTGTGGTTCTGATTTGGTGGAATTCTGTATTGAGCAAGTCATTTCTGTCAATACTGTTACTACGTCTGAAGCTTGCCTCTGGTACCTGTTGGTTGCTTCTAACCATCCAGGTGTGGTTTTCAACCTCTTCTTAAGTCAGCAGGTGGGAAGGGAGCTGTCCATGGTAGGAGATTTCTGGTGGGCAAGCAGCAAGACCAGGTTCATTTTCAAAACTCTTTCTGCACAACCTGCCCACACCCTGAAAGACAGACCAGAGGCTTCCAAGCCCATTTTGGTCCAGGCAGGCCCACTGGCAGGAAAGGAATAGGTTGGTTGGTATGACTCAGGCCTTGGGGAACCATGAATTGGTCACTCTGCTGTCAGATTCCTTGGCTGGGGATAAAGCTAGCATCAGGGTGATGGAAAAGGCTACAGAACAGAGTCCTTCACAAACCCTGTGCTGCATGGCTTCTGTTTTAACTCTCTGTTCAGCAACTTCTGCTGTTGGTACAATAGTCGGCCTACAGTTTACAACATCCCTGTCAATGACAAGATACTCCCTGTGTACAAAAATACTGAGAATGATGCTAGTCTTTTTCACGTTTATGTGTCCCATCCACCTTCTTCCCCTCTTCCAAACACATAGGCAGTGCTGCCACTCCATGAATTAAGGCTGGTGGATTCTTACATCTCATCCCATTTCAGGGTCATGAAATGAGGAATCACTGTAGCATTTTATGTGTCACTCATAGTTTTGTAGTGAGCCAGCGAGTTACGGAGTCCTTCCCATGCTTGGTCTCATGATGCTCCCGCCAGCCTGTGAGGTCACCACTGTTCTCCCCAAATCCTAAAACTCAGAGTTTGAACCACGGGTCCATAGACACACAGCTAAGTAAATGTGGAGGTAGCCAGAGTCCAGGATGTGCCTCAGGAATGGAGTGATGGTAGCACCAGACAAGAGGCTCAGGGCCACTTGCTGTGTGCACAAGTGGGAGTGGGGAGAGCTGTCTGACCTGCTCATTCGAGGGAGAACAGTCTGCTTCCCACTGAGCCCTGCAGATGGACTGCCCACCCATTTGGAGTTGTGGGTCACTGACGGACAGCCCACGAGTTAGGCTCTGTCGACACTGCCATGTACTCTGTTGAAGTTGGCAATCACTCTTTCCATCGGCGAGGAGGAATGTGGCAATTTATCTCAGACTACTGAGTCTCAGGTTTTAAATTACACTTCAACATGTGTTTGTTTTCCAGGGCAAATGGCTCCTTCTATGAGATCTTGCAAGTGGACTTCGGGATCGACAACAGCAGTGGCCTGGCTGGGGCCCAGCCCATCACCTGGCAGGTGGAGTATCCAGTGGAGGACTCCATGAGCGAGCTGGCCGTCTCTGAGATCTTCGTCAGCCAGACATCCTTTGTGGGCATCGTCCCTCTTGCGATGGTGAGAAATTTGAGCTTCAGAAGAGGGTCACCAAGAGGTTTTCTGGAGTGCTTTTAATGTTCAAAGAAGCATGATGTGTTTTATAATCTGTTATTTTTTATGCACTTGAGAATGTTTAAGCAAGGGAAATACACTCAGATTACTTTTTATTTACCTGCTTTCTATAATGCCTTTTTGGAAACTATTTGGGGTCTACAGCAAATCTCTTCTCCTTTGTGGATATTGGTGAACATTTCCTGGGGGCTCCTGTTCTTCATGGTCTGAATCTGGGCCCACATCAGGACCAAGTGCTGTGCTGGGTGGAATGCACCAGGCATGTGTGTGGGGACAACGCTCTGCACGCTTCACCGGGCAGTTCCCAGGTAGCGTGGGGATGGGCAAGCTGAAAAATGCGATGGACTGAAGCAGCCTTGTTGGGAACTGACCAGGTCCCAGAGTCCATGAACCACTTCCGTTTCTGTTCCTGGCCTGGAGGTGACCAGATTTTTCCTCTGAGCTTGGTTGAAGCTCCATTCACGACCAGGCTCAGGGGCCACATCTGAGAACAGCGTTATGCTTGAGGTTCCAGAATGTAAAAAGGACAGTGCTGGTGATCCATAGGGATTATCAATCCCTGGGAGCACCACGTTCCTAATACCTTTCCCACACTGGAAATGTTCAGTGGAACAGGAAATATTCTGCATTACTTCGGCCTTCCTGTCTGGGAGCAAAGTGTAGGGGTCAGCACCCAGATATTCTAGGGAAGTGTGTGGATATTTCTATCATCCATACTCAAGTTGGATACCAGAGTTAAGATCCTTGCAAACGAAACCCCACACCTAACAATGAAGTCTGCAATTCACATATCTGTGTTCTTACTCTTGTCTGTGCCCAAAACACACTTTCCCCATGTATCTGCATGCCTGGCTCCTCCCTTCACCTTGACTGTTAAGAGATGCACCCTCCCCTGGCCACGTTGGCCAGAACTGGCTCTCTGCCTGCCCCCTTCTCTGTGCATGCCACCACCCTGTTTCATCTTTCGTAGATGTTATTGGTGTTGGAGGTGCAGGGCTCACCATCCATCTCCTCCCTACAAGGTGAGATCTGTGAGGGTAGGATTCTGGTCAGTTGTGTCCACATCTGTGATCCCAGCACCTAGAACAATGCCTGGGACAGTTACTATATGCTGTGAATGAATGTCAGCGAATGAGTGAACCCCTTGCTTTAACCCGAGCTACTGGGCTCATCTAATTCTTGAAAGTTAGCCTGACGGAGTTTACCCACATCAGCAGCGATCTGCATTTTGGTTTTTGTGCAGCGACAATCAGCAGGAAATGGCCCTGTCAAAGGGCAGAGATGGATGGATGTGGATTTTAAGGCAGAAAGAGACTGTTCTGATTCTCCAGATCAACCTTGATCTGGCTGAGATTGGCTTGCGTCTTTACTCTGAGTCCTTACACTGTTGCTCTGAGCTTAGTGCGCAGCACCCGATTCACTGGGGATTCTGTCGCCCCCTGTCGCTTCTGAGGCCGGAATTCCAAGGGAGAAGGTCAGGCCCTCCTTGGATGGGCAGGTGCCGGTTCTGGGAGGAGCAGGAAAGGAGGCGGAACCGGGACAGGGGTGCCAAGCGCAGCACCCCGAGGACTAACTCCAGCCCGCTGGATCACACACAGCCGTGGCCGTGGTCACGGATTGGCTATGCTGCTTTAACTCTGTCATGGCGTACTCCGCATCCGCAACTGTGTGGCCTTGGCCCTGCTTCAGTTTTAGCGTCTCGCCCGCCCTAAGTCCCCTTCTGAGGAGAGCGCCTGGCAGTGGGGACAGTCATTCGGCTGTCACTGGGCTTCAGGGGCGTGCTGGTCGTCTTGTCTCTTGGGATCCCCTTTCCTGATGAGACCTGTCCTATGGACACACAAATGCCCTGGTCATGGTGACATCCTCTCTCACGGCCCCAGGCTGAGTGGGCTGTCCCTCCCAGGGTCAGGGCTCTTAGTGGGGACAGCACAGAGTCGGGGGGAGGGTTAGGAAGGAAGAGCCTGGCAGAGCAGGGAAAGCAGGCATTTGGAATGTGGTCCTAGATCAGGGGTTGGCTTGGACGGTCTCTGCGGGGGCCGGTGCTTCCCGGTGGGGCATCCGTGCTCCTGTGTCTTACTGACAGGCGCCAGGGCACAGCGTGGGGTGTGGAGTCCCGTGGGTGCTGGCGTGCTCGCCACATCCGGAGGCTTCTCTGCTTCCCTCCCTCAGCCACCGCCATTCCCTCCCCTCGGGGGCTGTGCCTTGCCGCTCCAGGGAGGCTGGGTCTACGGGGTGCACGCGGCATGTCTCTGACTATTGACGCCGCTCAGTGCTCCCCATCTGGCTGATCTTTACCTAGGGATGGTTTCCCGCATTGGGCTTTAATTCCTCTTGGTAGCAGAGCGCCGGGGTTGGATGGTTGAGTGGTGTGTGTCACCATCTATCTCTTGGATCATTGTGAAGAGTGGCTCTGAAGTAACCCCCGGGGACCAGAGCTATTCTGTGAAGTTTGCTGTGGGATCAGTTGTTTCAGCTGTGCTCCCTGGACCCACAGCTGCCAAGGGGAGAGTTCTGCCTGCTGTGCCTAGCAGGGAGTACCTGCTAGGTGCTTCTTCCTTTTCCCTCCCCCTTCCCGCTCCTCCTTTCCCCTTCTCCTCCCCTTCCTCCTTCCCTCCCCCTTCTCCCTCCCCAATCCCTCCCTCCTTCGTCTCCTCCTCCCCTTCTCCACCTCCTTTCTTCCTTCTCAGTGGCAACTGACTCTGGACGACTCCGCATGATGTAAGGGTGCTCCATGACTTGTGCACAGAACATCCACAGGTGGGCTTGTTGTTGTATGTTTGTACCCAGAAGCAGAAACCACTTTAGTAGTGAGAGCAGAGTGATGTAAGCCCAAGCATGCAGCTACGCAGGAGTTAGAATGGATGAGAAGCCAGACACAACAGAAGAATCGGGAAGTGGGGCTTCCCGTTGTGCAATAAAACTCTTGTTCTGGCCAGAATAAGAGTCCACTGGACTCGGGGCTGGGGCAGGAGGAGGTGTTCCTGGGAACCAGGGCTGGGTCACCTGAGCAGCCAGAACCCAGCAGGGAGTGCAAATGAAGCCACACGGGCTCTGGTTGATGCCATTGTCTTGCTGGTTTTATTGCCCAACACGACTCTGATGTCCCAAAGTGTGGCTTGTTCTTCAGAACCCTGTGCATTCAGAGCACAGCCACGCTGAGTCCCGGGCCTGCCCAGAATGGTCCACTTGTCTGGTTTCTGGTCTCTTTTCACCTTAAAAGTCAACGCGAGAGAACTCTCCTGGCCACTCAGGCCAAATTAGTTCTGTCCTCCTTATATTCTTGCTCACTTGCCTCTTGTAGATCATACCACTGTTTGCAATTCATGCTTATTTATGTGATTGTGCATGTCTGTCTCAGTCTGGCTCCAGTCATGAGAAAGCATTGAAACAGAGAAAGTTTAATATAAAGGGTTATTAATTATAACAGAGACTGGAATAACGAGGGGATTGCTTAGTAAGAAGTCAAGAGAACTCTGAAGAATGTCCGAATGGCAGCCATCAGGAGCATCCACTGCCCCAGGGCTGAGCTAGAGTGCTCAAGGAACAGCATCCCCCCCAACCCCCAGATCCAGCCCTTGTTGGAGAGGGTGTGGTCCCAGCTCATCGAACGTGGAGAAGTTGCCGACGTAGCATGCCGGCAGAACTTACTAGAATTCTGAAGACTGCTCTTTACAGAGAGGTGTCTCATCAGAGGCATCGGAAGCACCAAACCACTCAAGGTGGCAGCTGGGTAGAGCTGCCGGGTGCTGGGTGCTGCGGGAGCTGGACCTGAGGGGGGCTACTGGTGCTGCGGAAGTCACGGCTCGTGCACGGTGGCAGCCTGCAGACAGAGTGCACCAGAGTCCCAAGGCAAGCCCTTTCCCTCAGAAACGTCTCTCCGACATCCCTACCGACAAAGCTCAACACCTTGCTTTTTGGCAAAGGAAAAATATATTAAGGGCTCAGATCCATTTTCATAGAGCAGGTAATGGGGGGTGAATTTGGAGCTGGGCAGCAATAGATTGATAAGCAGAAACTGGATCGCAAGCCCCTGGATGGGAGGGACCATGTTTGCTCTGACCACTGGGGGCTTTCTCAGCACCTTGCATGGTGCCGAGTGTACAGTGTTTGCTCAACAAATGAATGGATGGTTATATTTACCATCAGAGCCCAAGTCCACTGGCTGGAGCTCTCATTTGCTGTGTTAATCTCCTTTTGCCACAGTAAAAAATCACTACAAACTTAGTGGCTTAAAGCAACAGAAAGTCATCATCTTACAATCTGGAGGCCAGAGCCTGAAATGGGTCTCACTGGACTAAAATGAAGAACTGCATCCTTCCGGAGGATGGGAAGGAGAATCCGTTTGTTGCCTTTTCCAGCTCCTGGGGGCCGCCTGCATCCCTTGGCCCCTGGCTCCGTGTCACTCAGACCTCTGCTTCTGTCATTACGTCTCCTCTCTGACCCTCCTGCCTCCCTCGGTCCCTTATAAAGACCCTTGCTATGGCATGGGGGCCACTTGGATATTAGCTAGAAAAATCTCCCCATCTCAAGAGTCTTCACTTCCCCTCTTGCCATGCAAAAGTAACATATCCATAGATTCTGGGGATTATGATGTGGACATCCTGGAGGAGCCATTATTTCCCCCCCACCTGCCTTGTGCAGGACCCCAATCTCCCCTTTCTGCCCCTCCCCTTTCTGCTCTTCCTCGGGCTGTTTACCCAGAACTCTCCATCCCTCTTCCCATGATCTGTTCTTTTGTTGCCTCCCCAGGCTATTGCCTGAGGAGCTTTCTGGACCTCAGTGTCATCCCCAGCCAACCTACCACCTCTGATGTCTCTAGGCTCCCGAAGACACTGCCCTCCTGGGAAGAACTCTGCACTCTGCTCTTCCAGAAGATCCCACAGCAGAGCCCCCACAGGCACGGTGATCACAAGCCTCTTCGTTTACACAGACAGCCTTTCATCATGGAAGTTAGGGGCCCCCACGGGGCTGGGGCTAAGGAAGCTCCTGTGATAGTTCCACATCCTTCTCCTCCAGCTCCGGGAGCTGGGAAGAGGAGACCTGAGGGCAGAGCCCACCTGGCTTCTCATTCTCCATGTAGCCTTAGAGGGGTCACCTAACTTCTCTTTGCTTTAGTTTCTCATTGTGAGTTTCCAAGTAAGAACACTGGTCCTGTCTCCTGCGCAGTGGTGTCATATGGACTAAGTGAGATACTACAAATATGAACATGCTTACACTATCCAGGCAAGTATAAAGGTCGTGTATGTAGTGGAAAGCACCCCAGGTAGATGCAAGCAGATTCAACCATTGTGTAGAATTAACGACCTTCTCTACCGTATTAGTTTTGTTATCCTGTTGATTTCCTGAGGTGAGGTACATACTGGGAAAATTCCAGTCATTTTCACCTTTGAGGCAGTTGGCAAAGAAACATCTTGGTCAAGAGTACAGCCTATTGGGTCAACCTGTTTAGACTGAAATTTGAACTTTAATGTTTACTAGCTTTGTTATCGTGGGCACATCACTTTACTTCTCTGAAACTCAGTTTCCTTGTCTGTAAACTGTAGAAATGAGGTTTCCTGTCTTACAAAGTTTTGTGAGGACTCAGTGGGACACTGCAGGGAAGGTGTCAGTGTTGTTGGCCGGCACATTGTCAGCACTCAGTCAGATTTAGTCATCATTCTTTTCATCATGGCTGCCATTTTCTCTGGCCACATGCAGGCACATCTGTCAGACTTTGGGTGAAAGCCAAGCAGAAGTTCAATCTCAGGGTGGGTGGTGGGTTCTCCTGTGGAAAGAAAAGAGTTTTGATTTGATGAAAAAAACAAGAGATAGCCATGGTGCAGAGGTGGGGAGATGAGATCTGGCATTTGGGGACTCAGCTGTGACAGGGCAGAGAGGAGGGGAGACTGTTGGGTGGGCTGTCAGCTGTGACTCCTGCCCTTGGAATATCTCATTCAGTCTCACTGCACCTTCTGAGGAGGCACTATTACCCTGGGAGGCAACCCCAGGCTTATGATTTAGAACTTTGCTACCACAGTTACGTGATCCTGGGTAGCGTTGGATACTGTTGGCACCTTTTGGGTAGTGAAGCAATCTCTACTTCATGAAGGTAAATATGCAGCTTTGGGGTAATGTCTGATAGGACTAGGGAGAGACCCCAAGACTGGAAGCCAGGGCAGGGGCTGATGCAATGGTCCAGGCAGGAAGGCTTGCAAAAGAACAGGGGCAGTGGTGATGTACTCATCCATCTGTCTTTCCATCCATCTGTCTGTCCATCTGTCCATTCATCTATCCATCTGTCCATCCATCCATCTATCCTTCCATCCATCCATTCGTTCATCCAACTATCCATCTTTCCATCCATCATTCCATCCATTCATCTGTCTGTCTACTCATCTGCCCATCCGTCTGTCCATATGTTTGTCCATCCATCCATCTGTTCTTCCATCCATCTGTTCCTTCATCTATCCATGTATCCATTTGTCTGTTTGTCCACCCATCCATCTGTCCTTCTATCCATCTATTCATTCATCCAGCTATCCATCTTTCCATCCATCCTTCCATCCATTCTTATGTCTGTCTACTCATCCATCTGTCCTTCCATCCATCCATCCACCCACCCATCCACCCACCCATCCATCCATTCATCTATTTGTTCATCTATCCATCTGTCCCTTCCTTACTTCCTTCTTTCATTCCTTCTTTCTTTCCCTCCATCTAGTCAATTACTATACAACAGACATTTATTTAGTATGTGGTGGATTCATTATTTTTTGTACATGGGGAGGAGGAAAGTGGAGTTGATGGAAATTTTGGAGTTGGAAACGATTTGGGTCTGATAATTCCATTTCTAGCAGAACAGCACAGATGGTCAAAACCTTCAAAAATCCCATCTTAAAAAGGGCAGTCAAAAAAGAGGAGTGTCATAACCCAGGGTAATAATGATGTTTTCTGCATCATCTTTAAAATCTAAAACTTGAAAATAGTCTTTTTGCTGTCCCCTCCATGCCTGGGAAATGCTAACTTGGTGCCTGTTTCTTTTCTTTATGAAAGCATAAGTTTTCTTTCTTTTCCCTTCCACTGTGTCCTTTCACTCCCCCTCACTTCTCTTCGGTTTTCTGTCCAGTTACTGAGCTTTGAGCTTAGAGATTTATTTCCAAGGGTGGTGTCGAGAGCAGGCCTGGAGCCTGCTATCCAACTACAGTTCTTAAAACTAAAAAGCCCAGCTCTGCACATGCAGATAAAAACACATTATCTTTCAACAAGATTGGAATAAAAAAAGTGAACACATTTGGTGAGTTTCTAGGCAACTGGGTACACAGGCTCCACATGGAAAAAAACAAGAGATGATCAGATTTGTCTTTAGCTGTAGTGGCCTGAGACTTTACGAGACCTGGGCACGTGTACTTCTTTCCTTCCACCGATGCCCGTGTGCCTCCTGTGTGTCCTAGTAGATGCTGATGCAGGGGCACAGAGCCCCCAGCTCGCGTGCTGCTCACACGCCAGGACAGTCCGTTCCGTTATCTCAGGTGCCGAGAACTCGTGCTGGAAGCAGAACAGAGAGGCTGGGAAGGGGGTGGGCAGTGTCAGAGCGATCAGGAAGACATCCTTCCAAGGGTCCAGGGTCTGCCCTGAGACCTAACCCAGGAGGACGAGCCAGCTGTAGACGGCTGTGGAGGAAGAGCATTCCAGCAGAGGGAGCAGTGCACAACTGCAGGCGGGGCGAGGCTTGGTGTGTTTGAGGACCTCAGAGAGGGCTGCTGGCTAGAGTGGGCAGAGGACCTCAG
>NW_023270436.1:4650989-4657570 GCF_011800145.1 Mirounga leonina | reverse complement strand
GGACCTCAGAGAGGGCTGATGGCTAGAGTGGGCAGAGCGGGGAGGGGTGGGGAAGAGCTGGGAGTGGGGGGCAAGGCAGCGCAGCTTCTGCAGGCCTGGGCGGTAACAGCTAAAGGTGCACAGGCCTCCTGGTGCTCAGGTACCGTGCTCGGCATCTGCATCCCTCTCCCGTAGCTGCTAGGCAAATTACCACAACCATCGTGACTTTCGACAGCACAGATTTATCTTACAATTCCGGAAGTCCGAAGTCTGGGATGGGTCTACGTGGCAAAAGTCAAGGTGTCAGCAGGACTGTGTTCCAATTGGAGGCACTGGGGGAAAATTGGACCCTCACCCATTTCCAGCTTCTAGAGGCCACCACATTTCTTGTCTGTGGCCCCACATCACTCTGACGTCCACTTGCATTACCATGTCCCCTTTCTTGGACTGTGACCCTCCTGCCCCCCCTCTTTCACTTACAAGGACACTGTGGTGACACTGGGCCACCGGGATGATCCAGGACAACCCCCCATCTCAGGATCCTTCACTGCATCACATCTGAGACCCCTTTGCCGTGGAAGGTTCTGTAGTCCCAGGCTCTGAGCAGAGTCAGAGCAGAGTCATATTTGGGGTTATCTGTCCATAGCTCCACCCCACCCCACGAGACTGGGCGGTCCTGGGGGGCAGAGACCAGCCCTGTTGTTCACCAGCTTTGTCACGCAGCGTGCAGCCCACCATCCAATGGAGAGTGCCCAGTAGGTGTTTGTCGAAGGGCACACTCTACAGCCTGAGCTTTGTGGTATTTCATGGGTGTCTTTTGCAACATAAATCAGACCATGTTGCTTCTTCCTACTCATCCCACTTAAAACCACCCAGTGGCTTCCCATTGTACACACAATAAAATCCAGCAGGTTTCCTAACCTGGGGTCTGTAGAATTCAGGGGTCCATGAAATTGGATGGGAAAAGATAACCACACACCCCCACTTACATAGTCATGCACACAAATACACACACACACACACACTGAGTGCTGGTCTCTGCCCTCTGGGAGCCCACAGCTTGGGGGTGGGGTGGGGGTACACACAGACAAGCTCAGTACAGTGTGCTGAGGGCAGGGATGGACCCCCTCTCACCGTCTCCTCTGAGGCCCCACCGCCAGCTCCCACCCCAAGCCTCCCCACTGTCAGCTCGCTCTTGGGTGGCTGGTTCAGCCTCTGCCTCCACCCTCGATGCCCTGCAATCTCCGTGTACACACAGAGCTCTCTGCTTAAACACACATCCAATGCTGCAGACTCCCCGCCTGAAGCCCTGGGACGGCCGCCCAGTCCTCCCGCTGTGCGATTCTCCCTCCTCATCGGCCTGTCCAACGTGCAGCCCGTCTGGTTCCTGCTCCCCTCAGACCTCGCTTCGCCCACTCCAAACCCCTTTCTACCCCAGGACCTTTGCCTGGGCTCCTCCTCCCCCTGGAACCCTCTTCCCGCAGCTCTTGACGTGTCTGTCACTCGTTCATTCAAATCTCAGCTCAGGTACGGGGAAATCCTCTCTGGGGAGATGGTGGTGGCTTTTTTTTTTTTTTTTTTGGTCTTCTATAAATAGACCTCCTCTCAGTCATTCTACACGTTTGGGAGTGGAGTGGGGGAGGGTGGGGTGCATTTGAAGGTAGGAAGAAGGGGGCAGAGAGAGAGAGAGGTTCCGCTGCCTGGAATGAGGATCTGTGGTCTCTAGAGTGGGGGGCACCTACCTTCAACTCTCTGCCTGTTCCGCTGGGGCCATGAAAAAATCTCATAGGGAAGAGGCTGCTTCTCATCCCTAGAGAGATGGGACCCTGGGTACAGGGTTCCCAGCCTTTGAAATGACTCCCCAGACTCTGTGCCTATCTTGGATCTGGACCAGGAGAGATCAGCAACAGTCACACCGCGCGTGGAGTTTGGGCCACTTCTTTTCTTCAGCGATAACCCAGACTTCCTGATTCTTGTTTGACAAGCAGCAAAGTTTCAAAATGATCTGAGTTGATGGCAAACTCAGATCCCTAAGGGACGCTCAGTGTAAGCCTGTGCAGACTCTGGAGCTGTGTTCAAATCCTGGCTCGTACACTTAGCGGCCGCCAGACCTTAGGCGAGTGGTTTACCTGCCCTGGGACTCAGTTCCCCATGTGTGAAATCAGCCCAGGATTGTGGTGAAGTCACGTGTGAGAATTGTCCAGGGTAGAGCCTGGGTGAGATTGCCTGTCAAAAATAGGAGTTTGGAACAGGGGCATACATGGTAGAGAATGCAAGGGACTTCTGGCGTGGTGGTTTTCTGAGGTCATCGGATTGGACGAGGCACAGGTATGATGTGTAGAGATAAGTTATCACAGCCGAGAGGGACCATAGCAGGTGCTCCTGACCCCAGCTTCTGCGAAGCCCACTTTCCTTTGCCTTTCTGCTCCTTCGTACTTGAGGAAGCTGGTTCTCCCTCCCACGGGAGGGAGGACACAGGCTGCCTCTCGCCCCAGGGCCAAGCCCTGTGCAACTGTTCTTATCCGGTCTGTTGGCACACAGCTACCAAGCTACCCACTCGCTGTGAGCGTCCAGGTGGCCGGGCCAGTGGCTGTGATTCACTCTGCTTGCCCCATTGAAGCTTCAGGCACCCTGGAAGCTACTTTATTTTCTTGGGATAATCGTGCCCGATGGCACCCCCAAAACTGGGGACTTAAATCTTGTGGAGCCCCTGCTTCCTGTCATGGAGCATCTCTCTCCCTCCCTGGCTGTCGGTATTTGTGCTTTGCCCACCTGCCCTGCATGTGGCTGGGCTTCAGAGGGTCAGCTTGCCCTCGGAGCCCCCAGCCCCAAGCCCCAAGCCAGCTCTGAGCAGGGTCGTTCTGGCCCCCAGGATGGTCCAGCGGGCATCTGTTGCCCGTCGGGGTCTGCCATAGCTTTGGGAGGTCTTAGGTGGGAGGGCAGTTCAGAAAGTTTTAAAGGCTTATGAATGAATCTTTTTCTTTCCCTGTCTTTTGTTTTGTTTAAAACTTAAAAATAAAATCTAATAGTGCTTGAATACATCCTCCTAAAACATTTTAGCAAGACTTACGTGTTTGCGGGCTAGCCCACAATTCCAGTCCCCTTCCCCAAGTCAACTACGGTTTATCTTTTTATGCTTCTCATCCAGAACTATGTATCTACCTTCGGGCACACATCTGGCTGCAGAAAATACACTGGATTGTTTCAGGTGTGCGTGCGCGCGCGCATGGCTGTGTTTTAAAACGAAGGGCGTTGTGCTGCCCTTCGTAAGAATGCTATCACATTCTTAACAGTCAGCAATATGTCTTGGAGGCTGTTTCATGCCCATGTGAACAGAGTCGCCTCGTCCATTTTTTAAAAACCTGCTCTGTAGGATTCTGTGGTGGGCTATTCCATAGTTTATTTCCCTACTGATGAATATTTACGTGGTTCCCATTTCTTTTCTTCCCCTTTTTTGTTACTATGATGCACCCTGTAAAACGCCATCTGGTTTGGGGGTGGAACGTGGGAATGTATCCTGTGCCAAATGGTGGCTCGCCAGAGCGTGGCTGTGCAGGAGTGTGTCTTGGGCGCTCCGTTCTTTCCTGGGGCCGCCATCGTGAATGAGCACCAACTTGATGGCTGAGAGCAACAGCACTTCTTCTCTCAGTTCTGGAGGCCAGAGCTCCAAAGCAAGGGGTCAGCAGAGCCATGCTCCCTCTGAAGGCTCGGGGGCTCTAGGTCCTTCCTTGCCTGTTCGGCTTCTGCTGGCTCCAGGCATTCCTTAGCTTGTGGCCACCTCACTCCAGTCTCCGCCTCTGCCACCAGAGGGCTGGCTGTGTGTATTCGCCTATGTCCTCTTCTTATGAGGACCCCAGTCATTGGACTCAGGGCCCACCCTCATCTAGTATGACCTCACCTTAACTAATGACAAAGACCCTCTTTCCAAATAAGGCCCCACCCGGAGATTCCAGTGGGCATGAATGGGGGGGGGGCACTAACCCATTACAGGTGTAGAAAAGGGGGGGACACTAACCCATTACAGGTGTAGAAAAGGGGGGGCACTAACCCATTACAGGTGTAGAAAAGGGGGGCACTAACCCATTACAGGTGTAGAAAGGGGGGGACACTAACCTATTACAGGTGTAGAAAAGGGGGGCACTAACCCATTACAGGTATAGAAAAGGGGAGCACTAACCCATTACAGGTGTAGAAAAGGAGGGGCACTAACCCATTACAGGTGTAGAAAAGGAGGGGCACTAACTCATTACAGGTGTAGAAGAGGCAAGTGGTTATATATATGCCATGGACTTGCCAACTTAGATCTGGATGGCGTTCAGGGGCAGCCTAGCCCCACACCATGCATGTGGCTGACAAGAACAGACGTCCTGCATGGTGATTTACAGGACTGGTAGGTCTTCAGTCATCGACTGAGCTGTGCACATTCAAAATCAGTCCTGCTGGCTAGACTCTCTTTACCAGGACAAGCACGGGATCCCAGGGCCGCCGAAAAGCATTTTTGTTGCGTCCTGCCTTTGCAAGTCCATCCAGAAGGCCCAAGCGCCTCTCCTTCCACCAGAACAAATTTGTTAATATCCTCACCTGTTGCAGACAGCACGCAACCGTTGGCAGTGGGTATCTGGAATAAACCTAATGCGGTTCTGCCTGGTAGGTTCTCTCATATACAAGAAAGAGCAAGATATTCTGCAAATAGCTGTTAGCTTGGCAGTCTATATACACACGGTTTCACCTGATTGATCCAACCCGGTCACAGCTGAAAAGAACAATTTTAAATTGTCAAGGAGAATGTGTGTCCGGTGGGAACACTTTACAAATGACAAGAAATAACCGGCTTTGTCGGATGAGATTCAAGCCGTGCACTTTGTAAGCGCTGTTGTATGCACACCTCTAATGTGCCAGACGCAGCTCACCAGCCCGCCGCTCGCATTATTCCCGTGCTCGGCACCAGGCACGTAGTCAATAGACCTGTCACCGCGGTGGCCCCGTCGCTGGATTCACATGTTACGTCATTTCCTAACTTACATTAAAAAAATAACAGTATAAAAAGGATTGCTCTTGGAGAGTGACCTGGAGTCAGCTAAGTGGAAAAGGAGAAGGAAGAAAAACCCATTAAGATGTTTAGTTCAGTTGACCGTCTTTTTGGCAAACCTTTGCTGATGGATAATTTCTGAAGGTGAACGGGAAAAACAGACCCAGTAAGCAAGTCCGGGAAAGAAACTGGTGGCTATCAGTCAGAGGAACAAAGAATTCTGGGTGCTTCTGTTGCCACAGGAATGTGACGGGACACATTTTTAAGGCTCTGTCAATACCATTAATATTTATGACCTATCTCACGAAAACATCTGCCAAGCAGCACATCCATCAACCACGTCTGCTCCGGAATTGTTCTCTTTTGCTGGGTGATGAGCCCCGAATGACAAAATCGAGAGCAATTATGTGAAGGGTTTTATTTGCTTCTGTTTTACACACACCCTTAAAGGTGGTAAAATCATCAGGAGGCTGCACTCTGAGAAAATAATTTTCTCTTTGAAAAGAGAAATCTCCTTTACTGTTGATGTGTGAACTGGTAATTTATCACCCCGTGGAGCTATGGATTTGCAAGTTGTCCAGGAGCGCTGAGGCTTCCAGGTGCCTCCTCGAAGACGGAGACTCCTGTTTGGAAATGACACTCCAGAGGCCCTACGGATGCAGGGACTTGGCCCACCGCTGCGCTGCTCAGTAGGGGGAGAGCCTCCTCACCATAACCCAGAAACAGGTGCGCTTAAGGAATGTCAGGCTGCGTCAGATCAGACCCAGCCCACCACTCGCTTAAGCTCTGGGGTCTTTGGCACAGCCTGTCTTCATGAACGTCGGTCATCCCACCTGTAAAACGACCATATAATTTCCCCTGGGGTAGCCTCATCAAGGTTTTGGAAGGATGAACAGCGAGGCAACGACACATGCCCAGTATTTGTCCCATAACATGCGCCCGATAAACGTTAACAGCTCCTGCTCATCGGCATGCCAGCATGCTTAAAGGGGAGACGCTTGAGAGTAGTGGTGACGGGCACCTGGGTGGCTCAGCCGGTTCAGCGTCTGCCTTCTGCTCAGGTCATTGTCCCGGAGTCCCGGGATGGAGCGCCGTGTCGGGCTCCCTGCTCGGCGGGGAGCCTGCTTACCCTCTCCCTGGGCTCGCTCGCTCTCAATAAATAAAATCTTAAAAAATTAAAAAAAAAATAGTGGTGAGATAGAAAATACTTCGTAACCAGGTGGTGTGGTCACTGACCAATTGGATTAGATGCAGCTGGTAAATAATCGTGCCCCCCCCCCGCCCCGCCCCGCCCCGCCGGAGAGAACTGGCAGGACGTGTGACAATGCACCTTTTTTTTTTTTTTTTTGCATAGCTTAGTGCAGAGCCCAGCACGCCTTTTCCTAAGCGGCCCTAATTTTGCAAACTGCGATTCTGATTGGCTTGAGCTTCTCCTCCTGCGGAGGCACCAGGGGCGGCGGTCCCCGGGGCGCCCACTAGATGGCGCGCGCAGACCAGCTGTGGCCACACCTGCCCCGCGCTCCCCTCCCCCGGAGGCCCCTGCACACCTGCCCCTGCCCAGGCTTAAGCCCCG
>NW_023270436.1:4595971-4650979 GCF_011800145.1 Mirounga leonina | reverse complement strand
TGCACACCTGCCCCTGCCCAGGCTTAAGCCCCGCGCTCCCCTCCCCCGGAGGCCCCTGCACACCTGCCCCTGCCCAGTCTTAAGCCCCGCGCTCCCCTCCCCCGGAGGCCCCTGCACACCTGCCCCTGCCCAGTCTTAACCCCCGTTTGCCTAACTGCCTCCTCAAGCCCTCGGTTCCCCGGGGAGCCCCGATTTCCCCAGGTGTGAGGAACGAAGCGCCCTCCGGCAGCCCCACCCAGCGCTCAGCGCGGCCCCGTCGCAGCCTGGAAAGGTGTCGCCTCCCTCCGGCCCTGCAGCTGGTAGACACCCGTGTGCGGCTTTTTTTTCTGGAAAGGCCTCACTGTTTTATGTAGAAGGATGCACGCTCATGATAAACATTCCAAACCCCATAAGGAGAAGCCAGAATGCCGCACCCCCGACAGGGCCACGGCGGTTACAGGCCCGCTGCTCCACGCATCTAAGCCCACGGTAGCGCACAGAGCAGTGGACAGCAGGTGACCTCGTCCTTTATAACAACGAGGTCAGACTCGCGTGCTGCTGGTTTTTCAAGCGCCCAATTCTCCTCCTTACTCGTGCTTAACAGAAGGCAAAGAATCTAATGTGACATTTCTGAGCTTCAAAAACCAATCACTACAAGAGATGCCGATCATTGAAACACGTGCTGTGACCGGGGGGCAAGTTTCAGGTGGAACAAGTAATGAGTGGAGCCCATCTTATTTCTCTTATAGTTCTGACCGCCGTCCCCCTCCGCCACCTCGTTGCTCTCACGCTTTGAGAGGCCAGCGTTTAATTCCCATGCAGCAGGTTTTCTTTTCGTCTCAAGTTTTTATGTATGTTTTTATTTAAAAATACTGTTTTCAGCTTTATTGGGGTATCAGTGACAAATAGAAGTTGTGTGTAAACTAGCCAACATCACCTCACATAGCCACCGTTTTACAGGTGCGTGTTGGGCAGAACACGTCAGCTCTACTCTCTTAGCGACTTTCAAGAACGCGACACGGTCTTGCCAAATGTACTCCCCTTGCCGTCCGTTGGATCCCCAGAACGTGTCCGTCTTACTTACAGCTGGAACTTGTACCCTTGACCAACATCTCCCCATTTCTTCCAGCCTCCACCCCCCAGCAACCACCGTGTGCTTAATAACCATTTCTGCTTCTGTGCGTTCGGCATGTAAATGAGACCACACGGTATTTGTCTTTCTGTGTCTGGCTTATTTCACTGGCTGTGATGTCCTCTGGATTCATCCATGTTGTCACAGGATTTCCTTCCTTTTTTAGGGATGAATAACTTCCGTGTGTATATATATTCCTATAGGTCACACCTTACTTCTCCACTCATCCATCGACCATTTAGGTGGTTTTCTTACCCCGTGAGTAATGCTGCCGTGAACACGCGTGTGCAGATTCCGCTCTGAGAGACCACGGCAGCTGAGCCATCCAATATGGCGGCCGTCGGTTACATGTGACTATTTAAATTAAAATTGGTTGAACATTAAATACCATTAAAATTCAGTTCTGCAGTTGCACTAGCCACATTTCAAGTGCCTAGCAGCTGTGTGTGGCCGGTGGTGACTTTGTTCGCACGGATACAGAAGGCAGACCCTCTTCTCTGACAGATGAGTGAACAGCACCCTTGGACTTCTTCCCACTTCCTCTGCTTAGATATTTATTAGTTTTACATATATCTTTACGCTTTTGAATTTCATCACATTTGTGTTCCGTTACAGAACCTGATGTCTCACTTTGACATTCGTCCATTCTTCACATCCTCCATGAAGCACCCCGCTTACTTCATCAGTCCCCACCACGGTTCCAGAAAGGACTGGTCTGATCTTTGATCACCAAAGGCCCCTTTTGGTTGAAGGCTTTCCACTTTTTTATTCCTTTAGTCTCATTTTAATGAGGTCCCCGGGGAGGGGGGAGAAGTGAGATAAACCAAGTGGTCAGCCTCTGTGTTGGACTGGAAGTCCCGAAATGCTTGGTGGGCTGTGGAAGGCCGTTACATCTCAGGGACAGGTGGCCCATCATTCTTTCCACACACCTGACAGAGGGCCTGCGTGCCAGTCTCCAGGGTGGGAGCCAGGACGGATGAGGGAGCCTCAGTTCTAGGCATCAGTGATGGCAATAGGGGCTTCCACCCAGGGACAGAATTCTCCTGCTCTTGGGGGACGTTTCTTTAGTGGAGGAAGAAATATCCTGTCCTACAATTAGAGACCAAGTAAAACCACTGACATCCTGGGGCGGAGTAGTCATGCCTTCATTTCTTTATCGAGACCCAGCTGGAGAAGCTGCTGGTTCTTTCCTGAGAGAAGGAGCCAGGCCTTTAGAGAAGAGCCAGGGATGGGGCGCTGTGGGCCTCACAGGGGATCTGCCACCTCACTCCTTTTCCCCCTTGAACTCCCGCCCTCCCCGCATGGAGAGCTTCCGTATGAGTGCTGCCCTTGCCGTGTGATTGGGTTTAAGCCTGTTGTGTAATAATGTTTTTATCTGGAAGAAAGACCCTGGCATCAGGGGATAAGGTGTTAGTGATGGAGCCCAGAAAGGAAAAATTCCAGTAGGGCAAACAGAAACCTAAAACAGGATCTCAAGGAGAGATCTGCCCTCCCACATTCATTACGGCATTATTCACAAGAACCAAGATTGGGAACAACCTAGATGTCCCTCCACAGATGAATAGGTGTAGAAAATCTGATCTGATTTATGCTTCAGAAATACCTGGGAAGCCTGGCTGCTGTGTGGGAAACGGATTGAGGACCGAGGATGGCAAGATCGGGAGTTACTGCAAAGGTCCAGGCAGGATGGGCCAGGGGTCAGGGCAGGAAGCAGGCTGTGGCAGTACCCGGTGGAAGTGGCGGGGTCCCTCGTGACGGGGAGCCCCCAGCCAGTTCCTTGGGCTGCCCCGAGAGAAAAGAATTGGGGGGTCCCGATTTCATTATGAATTAGGAAGAAAGTATGGATCATCAGCTACAATTATTGCCACCAGAAACCCCCTTTGAAAGTTGCCTTCAGGCAACAGGAGATGGTTGGCCCCGAGGAAGCTTCTAAGAACAAATGACTGGATACCATCTCCCTTTGCAAATGTCCTGGCATAAGACAGACGTTATCAGCACTTGTGAAGTATTGTTTATCATCGCGGAGCTAAATTATGCTTGTTGAGATGGCAAGCCGTGGGTTGGAGCAGCTGCCCGGCATTTATCAGGTTGATCGCCTGGATTTCATGAAGGCCAAGATTCTCGGTGGGTCCGCCTCGCCGGCTCTGTGGGCCCCACTCCCACTCTGAGGTCCAGGGAAGCACCGTCCCTCTCAGACCCTGCTGTGGAGTCAGGGGGCTGGTGGGGAGGCTGCTTATCCACAGGAGAGGCACAGAGGGTGGGAGCTAATTGTCCTCGTTCTGCGGGTTGGGGGGAGAAGGTGGGAAAGGCGCCCGCCAAATCCCCTCCTTGACAATGAATTTCAGCTCTCTCTGCTCGAAGGGGATACAGCTTCTGATCATCCTTCACGCACACGGGAAGCAGGTAGGATGCAAGGTCTTCAGCACTGGCCCGGGAGACACATCGTATTTACCATATTTCCGGGTTCGTTCCTATTTTGCTGTGTGATGTTACGCACATTACTTCACTCCTCTGTTTTCACTTCCTGTTTTTTGAAAATTCAGATTCTGCAGAAATAAACTGTTTTAACTACTTGACAATGCTTTTCAGATAGGTTAGTGGTTCAGTACTCCTGGACTGAGAACACCCAGCGTAGGGAGAGAACACTGGGAATGGTGTCGTAGGGCACGAAGGGACGTTCTCGGACCTTCAGGAACATTGAATGAGCACTGTGCCCGTTGTCTGCTTGTTACAACTCCGCCCTTCTGTCCCCGCTTTGTGACCTTGGAGCTGGACCCTCTCTCCTCTGTCAGCCCGTGGGAGGAGGGGCTCTCCGTGGGGGCTGCTGGGTGGACAGGGCAAGGCACCCCCCTCCTCAGTGAATGAGGGAATAATTTCCTTCAAGCTCGTTAGGAAACTACATGTACTTCAGAGTGGTAACACCATCTCTTTGGGAACTCTTGAGAATTCAGACTGGAAGTTCCCAGGCTCGCTTTAGAACCTCTAGGGGGATTCTTAGGCCTCACACCCAGATGCTGAGTTATTCTGATTTCACATCATTAAATGGCCTCTCTGTACATATTTTGAACACGTAGCCCTTAAAGCAAATCTTTAAGTGCCTAGACCTCCTTTCACTGCTCTGTGGCTCAGAGAGGTGTCCTGTGGGCAGATTGGGGGTGGGGGGCGGGGGCTCTTGATCCCAGATGGCGCTTCCTTCCCACCAAACTGTTTTTCTAGCATCAAATGAAACCTCTTCTGTTTCTCCCGTACAAGTGGTGAGGAAATTGAGTCAGGCAAATAATTTCATTTTTCATATATTTTTTCCCATTGTAGAAAATTTGTGAAACACGTTTATAAAGAAGAAAATAAAAATCGTCTTTCCTTCCACTGCCTAGAGACACATTTTGACACATCTATTTCCACTTTCTTTGCTCCACATCGATCTTGTTTTTAACAAGACGTTGATCATATTTTACTTCTGCCCTTTTCATTTTATAGTTGGGTTGGTTTGCTACCGGTGCATAATAACGCATCCTAGAATTCAGTGGCCGGAAACAGCCGATGTTTGTGGTCACTCATGCGGCGACCGGGCAGCCAGGGCGGCTGGGCCAGGGGCCTTCATCCCGGGCGGTCGGCTGGGACGCCTCAGGGCCCGGAGTGCAGCCCTGCGTGTCCTTGGCATAGCCGTGATGGGGACGCGAGAGGAAAAGCAGAACGCGTGCAGCCTGGGCGGAGAGCAGGAACAGTGTTTCTCTTCCCTACTTGCCACAAGAGGACAAAGGCTTTCTTTCTTGCCTCTTTCAAAGAAGAAATAATCTCTCAATTTCTCCTGAACTCCCGTCACCCTGCACTATATGCGAATGCTCAAGCTCATTTAAGACACCTTCCGATAACATAACCTCTGCAATTTTTTCCGCAGATGACTATAAGGAGAAAATTAGGACTACGTGATTAGATCATGGGACTGTATTGGATGCTTTAGCTTCCCCCAGAAAGGGAAGAGAATAGGGCTCGTGTTCTTTCCCGGGGTTGATGTGGACATGGTGTCCCTGCAGGACGCTGCCCTCTGGTGATTGGCTGGATTTCTTCTCAGCAGAGCCAGAGAGGGGGGACCTCTGCTCTGAGGCTGGGTGAGGGCAAAGGCTGCACTGTGCTTTGCCTTGCTCTGTTTTTTTTTTTTTTTTAACTGCTTCGCGTGGTAGCATGTTTGAGAGCCATACTCCAGACGAAACAAGGCAGTTGAGACCCAGAGAATTCTTGTGTGAGGTAATCGCATGGAAGGAGGACACTCCTGGACCACCTCCTCACTCTCCCAGGCCCCCCGGGCTCCCTCCCTTTTCTCAAAATGCCACTGCTTGATTCTCTGGAATATTCCTTGTGTCTGGTTTTTGGACTATGGCTTAACCTCACAGTATGCATAAACATCTAGATCAGTAGTTTTGTTGCTTTATTATTTTCTTAATTTAACAATTTAAAAACTTTATTTGAATCCCTTTCTTTCTGTGGTTTCAGAGTCTGAAATGTATCCGTAGATGAAGCCACTCTGGACAGTGCATGGGGGATGAGGGGTACACGATATTCTAGGCCAGCTACAGTGGAGGATTCAGGCTCCACTCCCCCAAGCAGCCACCCAGTTTAAGCATGTCTGGACACACTCGAGACACGCTCGAGACTGCTGGGTAAGGCTGTGCAGGATGTGCATGCACATGGGCACGCCCACGGCGATATCATTCATAGCCTAGACACTGTAGATCGGGGAACTTAGTAGGACCGTCGTATAGTAGATGGCAATCAAGTGCCTTATTCTAACCAATTATGACATATTGGCATATTATGATAATTTTCTGGGGGATGGAGGAGGCACTGTCTTCTCATTTGCATAGGGCTCCCTGTGGACTAATGATAGCCGTTTGGCGGGAACATTTTTAGGGAATGTATTATTTCCTGCAGTATTCCAGAGTAGTAATTCATTCAACAACACTCCACAAGTACATGATGAGTGCTGATTATAGGCCAGACTCAAGGCTAGGCCCGTGGGAGAGCAAGAGGACCAAGGAGCTACATTCAAACAGGGAAGACCAACATGGAGCAATCAAGGACACACATGGTTATGTTGTTGCCATCGCAGCAGGTGCTCTAATGGGCAAGAGGGGGTGTCATGAAAGCATACAGTGGGGGCGTGAGCAGATCTGCTGCAGGCCCAAGGGAGGCTCTGCCGGGGACCGTGGTGGCCGGCGAGGGCAGACAGTGCGCGAGGTAGAGTCTGTAGGAGAAGAGAGAGCCAAGAAGGCTGAGGGTGTCCAGGGTGCAGGAGACAGATCCCACACGCATGATGAGTTTACACAGGGCACAAAACTGTGTTAAATAAAACTGAATTACGTAAAGAGAAAATTACTTCCTTTTAATTCTCTTTCCACCTTTTTGATTAGGTCAAGAACAGAGTCTCACTTGGATTCTACTGTCTTTTTTAACAACTCTCTAGTATTTGCTAATTTCCATTTTTAATAGAGAAATAGTGGGCCTTTTGTCAAAGCCTTGGACAGGCGACAGTCTCCAAATGTAATTTAATAATCCTGCTTTGTTTGAATTACAATCAACCCTCGCTTTGCATGGCAGCGTGGGGTCACAGCAACGACTGGGAGCTGAAACCCGGCAAAACCCAGGCTGAAAGTCCAAATAATCAGTGGGGAAAATTGTGCTTGTTCTGTGAACTTCAAAAGGTTTTGTCTGAACGTTAAAAACTCTTACTGTCGGGCGCCTGGGTGGCTCAGTTGGTTAAGCGACTGCCTTCGGCTCAGGTCATGATCCTGGAGTCCCGGGATCGAGTCCCGCATCGGGCTCTCTGCTCGGCAGGGAGTCTGCTTCTCCCTCTGATCCTCCTCCCTCTCATGCTCTCTGTCTCTCATTCTCTCTCTCTCAAATAAATAAATAAAATCTTTAAAAAAAAAAAAAAAACTCTCTTACTGTTGATGATAAATGTATGAGGGAATGAAAAAACTTGTAAATTCAATATTTATTTAGAACATTGTAGCCTAAACATTAGCAACACTGAGAGCTGCAGTGTTTTATTTCTTGGTGGGAAACTTACCAGCCATTGTGTGAACAGTGTGCACCTTCTTACTGTGTAACTCACTAGATGTTCTATACACGTGGAGTCCATTCCCACCTTTTATTATTCTTCGTACCTTCAGTGCAGTGAGATTTCTCCAAGGATTCCTTTCGTGTGATGTTGTTTGGCTGGAGTCACTTCCTCTGGGACACCTCTGATCTCTCCATCATGACCACTTGCCCCCTGTGTGTTGATCAGTCCCCGCTGATGCAGCAAGGGTCTCCTGATCTGTGGTGTCCCATAGTGTCGGCAGCTCCTCGGTCAGCTGGTTCTCGAACAACTCCATCCACATTTAATCCTCATTTTGCTTCCAGCATCATCACTTGTCATTTCTTTCTGCATTTTCAGCTCTGCTGGCCAGCTCCCACTGTTGATGATCCGTTGTTACCAGGCGGTTTTATCCCTGGGAGACAAAGGGACAACACGATTCCACACTTTGCTGAGTATGAACTGAATAGTAGAACACAGTTATCCGCCACCGACAGATGGGGAAGTCATTGATGTGATTGGTCACTCAGCATGATGTGCATCTGTTGATTTATGCACTAATTTGTGGGCTGAAGAGCTAGCTGGAAATTTGTACTTGACGCACTTACAGATAACACGGTATACCTTGGTGACTGAAAATTGAACCCTGTTGTAGGGAGATCGGTATTATTTAACTAAATGGTGGTAAGTGAAATCTGTTCAGAATGGAGCCTTGCAAAGGGAGGACTGCCTATATGTTTAGTTTTAGGGTTCCTTTTATTTGTGGTGAGTAATACCCTTCCATTTATGTTATGGAAAATTTCTTTTAAAAAATAATGTAGGGGTGCCTTGGTGGCTCAGTCGGTTAAGCGTCTGCCTTTGGCTCAGGTCCTGATCCCAGGGTCTTAGGATTGAGTCCCACATCGGGCTCCTTGCTCTGGAGGGAGCCTGCTTCTCCCTCTCCCTCTGCCCCAAACCCCAAGCTTGTGCTCTCTCTTTCTCTGTCTCTCAAATAAATAAAATCTTGAAAAAATATATATTTAAGCAGCTAAGTAAAATCCTACAAAATGTGAATTGATTCAAAGAAATAATCAATTATGGCAGCAATTTCGAGAACTGTGTATGACTGCAGCTGGGGAAATGTTGCTTGGGAACCAGCTCCTGACCACAGGGGGGGTTGTGTTCCTAAAGGTAATGTCTGCTTGTGAAATACAGATGACTTTCTCTGAGTTCTTCCCAAAGTATCACTGCAGGGCTGTGCCAGCCAAGTCTAGTACTGGTTTCCAACATCCCTTCCTCCAAGTTGCATGAACTCAGGACAGAGCTGCATGGGGACAGGCAGGAGTATTCTGTGCACATTTCTTTGTAACATCGTGACATATCTCTAGGTCAATGTGTATGTAGACCCAAAACATTTTTCCTTAATAGCCATATAATATTTCATAGTAATCAATTCTCTTCTGTTAGCCATTTAGATTGTTTCCTTTTTTTGTTTCTTTCTCTCTTCCTTTCATTTTTTGCACTATAAACACTAAGGCAACAAATAAACTATAGAGATTGGTTAGTATAATTGTTAAAACTGTATTGTATAATTGAAATTTGCTAAGAGATTAGAATTCAAATGTTTCCATCAAAAAAACCCCCCACACCTGAGTATGTAATTAACTTATTGGGGTGAAACCTACCACAATGTGTATGTATATCAAACAATTACTTTTACACTTTAAATATCTTACAGTTTTTTCAGTTCTATCTCCTCAGTGCTGAAAAAAGAAAGAGAAAAACATTAAAAAATACAGAATGGTTATATTTACATCAGAATGATGTGTTAATCGGTCAAAGAATGTTAGCAGTGATTATAAAATACAATTTATAATGATAAAGGAGTCAGTTCATCAAGAAAACATAACAGTCCTGAATCTGTACACACTCAATAACAAAGCTTCAAAATACAAGAAGCAAAAATTTACATAACTGAAAGGAGAAATAAATACAAATTGACAGTTGTAGTTGGAGGTTTACACTCTTCTCCCTCAGTAACTGATAGAACAAACAAGTCAGCAGAAATTTGGTAAGTTGGGTCTTTGAGAAACTAAGTCATTTACCCAAGTCCACTCCGTGAGTGGGAGATCCAGGATTCTGGATCAAGAATGACCCCAAAGTGCCCCCTGCACTACACTGCAGGTATGGTGTCTGAAAACAAAGGGCATAAATTCTTATTAAAATAAGTAATAGCAAAAATGTCCCAGTAAAAATACCTCCCTAAAGGTAGAAGACATGGGTTCTTGCCCAGGGAAGATTTCGTGACCAGCTCTGAGACCTCGGGCAGGCCAAGTACCCTCTCTTGAGTCTGTCTTCCTCCTCTGCATGATGGTAATTGTCGTACCTTCCCTGATTACCTGCCAGGGATGTTGAGAATCTCCTGATGAAAGGTGTGAATGGCATGGTGTGCTATGGAAGTGAAGTCACGTGACTTGGTTACTTGCAGAGGAGAGAGGAGAGTGGCAGGTGTGCTGAGGAGAAGATTGGTTGGAGCCCATTGTGCACACCGTGAGGTGGCCTCAGGGCTCTGCTAAGCACAGGAGCGTTAGTTTGGTCTATAATTGAGACTGATGATTCCTCTCTAAATTAGACAGTAGCTGGATTTGGCCCAGTACTCACTAAGAGTGTGTCTGAGTCTACCTGAAGATCAGATGAGAGATGGAAGCATGTGGTTGGTTCCGGCTAGCCACTGAAAATGACCCGGGGCTAGCCAGTCCTAAGTGGGGATACCAGCCCTGCCAGCTTCTTTTTTTGGGGGGGCTGGGGAGGAGGGGGAGAGAGAGAATCTTAAGCAGGCTCCATGCCCAGTGCAGAGCCCAATGTGGGGCTTGATCTCACAACCCTGAGATCATGACCTGAGCCTAAATCAAGAGTCAGATGCTTAACCAACTGAGCCACCCAAGCGCCCTAGCCCTGCCAGCTTCTTAACCACCATATGAGAAAGTCAGTCCCAAGGCAGAGGCACTTGGTGAGGGTTAGCGCTGAGTCTGGATCAGCTGGGAGGCCATGGTTTGCAAGTTACAGAAAGCCCAATCTGATTGGATCAGCTGGGAGTACCTGCCAGCCATATAACCGGTCACGGGTCTGAGGGATGCCCGACGCTGACTGGCTGTAGGCTTGGGTGCCAGCATGCATCTCTGGAGCTGGGGATGGGGTCAGCTTTTGCGGGAAGAGCCTGGTTTGAGGGAGTCAGGGGTCAAGTTCCCCAGGGCTAGAGAGAATCTGAGCAGATTTGGGGCCAGACTAAAGGAGTCCAGGCATGGGCAGTGTCCTTCGTTCTCAAGTAGTAAGTAACTCTGTTCTCTCACTTTTTGGGGTTTTGATGACCCTTCAAAAATAATCTCCAAACCCACCATGACATATAAATGTAGAATTAGGTTAACTCGGGGCATCAGGGCACATTACACCATCTAAATTACTGGGTTCAGTGACTGTCTCTTTGTTTCAGTTATGCTTCACCTGTCTTCCCAGCATCAAAAACATCTCCTAACTGAAGTTATCACATGAAGGCATAGATACTTTTTTTCTTTGCTAGTAATAGGATTGATTAGCTCAAACTAAATATCCAGAACTGCTTACCTGGGACCCACCCCCATTTCAAAAAGGGTTGAGAGGAGTGTATGTCTGGTAGCAGCAAACCTGAAGGAAATTGCTCCTGTGTAGCCCCAAGTATCTTCATTTTCCTTCTCCTGAGGAGGCTGGCAGAGCGGAGCCACCAGGCCCCCCATCATCCCCGCTACTCACGCATGGCCCGACCTGGGGGTTATTCAGCAGCTGTCTCATAGACCTTGTGTCCCAGCCCGTGGCATCGCTGGAGAGGAGAGAAGGACTTTTTGAGGACAGAGAGGTTAACACTTCGTGTCTTTTGGAAATGGCCAAGCATTGCTTTCTGGTCATTTCATCAATCTCATATTCAGTTCATCATTCTTTGAAAGAAAAATGGAAACCTTATGATCTTCCAGACGGTATAGATTACAGAATATGATGATTTCTATTTCTATTAGGTAAGGAAGTCCAGACAGTAGGCAATTGCTTGTTTTGCAACGTGAATTTATTATGAAAACGGAAAAAAAAAACCCATCCCCACTGGTTTCTCCAAAGTGGTGAGGGATTTGTTTGTTAAAGAATAGAAGGGTCAAACTTTTCTCTCAATATAGGTGAGAGCCATAGGGTTTTGTTGTTGTTTGTTTTGTTTTGTTTTCTGATGACATAGGTCAGGACTGGTCCCTTTGTGCCTTCCTTTATACAATCTTAGAAAATAAGCTCTCTAGTGGGTTGAATAGCGCCCCCCCCCCCCCCCCCCCCCTCTGTCACAGGTTCTAATCCTAGTGTCTGTGAATGTGACCTTGTTTGGAAATAGGTCCTTTGCAGATGTAATTAAGTTAAGGATCTTAAGAAGAAAACATCCTGGATTTCTGGTGGCCCCTAAGTCCAGTAACTAGTGTCTTTATGAGAAGAAAAGAGAGGGAGATTTAAGACACACAGACACTGAGGAGAAGGCCATGTGATGATGGAGGCAGGGATAGCCTGGAGCCCCCGGAGCTGGAAGATGTGAGGAAGGATCCTCCTCTAGAGCCTCTGGAAGGAGTGTGACCCACTGACACCCTGATTGCAGGTTTCTGACCACGAAATCTGTGAGAGAATAGAGCTCTGCTCTTTGCGGTCATTTGTTTTGGTGGCTCTGGAAACCTAGTAAGTCCCCTGTGTGCTTAAAGATTCAGGCAAGGAAAGGAGGCAGTTGGATTTGATGTAACAGAGCTGGGAAGACAAAAAGAGACTTGCAGGCAGTGGTCTCATTGCTTTGAATCCTGAGACACCATTCAAAAATGCTGGGGTGACACCACAGAGTTACTCTGAATTACAATAATGGTACTAGATAAACTGCTCACTTTATAATCTTAACGCTGAGGCACGTTAAGGAAAAGATGGTGAATAATTTATCGGGCAGATTGGAAGGATGGCCTCAGCGTGACCTCACGCCTTTCCTCTTGGCAGGGTCAGTGGATAAAGTAGAGAGTAGGATGTGGTCTTCACAGAGTTCTGCTTCTGGCTGCCTTCTTCCAGCCGCTCCTAAGATAGAAACTCTAAAATGCTTTGAGGGAGAAAAGTGTCATTTTTGGTCAGGTTTGCCTGTGGGGACACACAGCCACCTTTTCTTTGCAGATAAACTTTCTGAGAGTTTCTTCATCAGAAAGCTGTTGTGCGGTGAGTTTTCATTCTTGAGGGAAATACGATAGGCTCAGGATCAAAGGCTCCACATGACCTTTCGGATTTAGTCTTTCCAAGGATGTGACTTCCTGCTCTGCCCTCCCCGAGTCACCTGCCCTTGATACCACGCCGTGTAGACTATGTGAGTTGCGGTACACACCAGATATATGGGTATTTACTCATCTCTTCAGACCCCCTAATGACTCCAGGTGTGTGCTAGACTCCGAGCATTCCATAGCCCATCCGAGAAGCGGCGTGTGAGCTCTGATGCCATGTGCTAGAAGGAGGCATTTAGAAAGCCCCATGGGGACATATGTGAGGAAGCCGTTAATTCTGACTAGAGACGTCATCTGGGAAGGCTTCACGTAGGCGAGAACACTTTAGTAGAATCTTGAAGGATGCGTGGAGGTTTTCCACGAAACAAATGTGGGAGCAGTGAAACTGGTAAGAGACCTTTATTGAGCACCTACTATGGGCCGGGCAGTGATCCCATGCTTTCAATGCCTCACCTTAGTTAAGCCTCGTGACTTCTTTATGAGGCAGATGTGCCGTTACTGACCATCTCTGACAGGTAAGGAACCTGAATCAGAGTGCGTTTCAGTGACCTTCCCGAGTGACACAGGGACGATGGGGACCAGGGGATCTGGCCCCTGAGCCTGGCCCTGCACCCCCCCACCACACACCACACTCCGGCTCCTCTCGGCGGCAGGAGCATCGGAAGGAGAGAGAGACATTTGTAGCCCATGAGCAGGTAAGGAAAGTGCAGGCATCTCATCCCCCCCGAGCAATATGTGATGCTTCTGAACTTCGGTTTCTTCTCAAAGTAGGATCAGTAGTGGACCTGTCATTGGTGACGTACCCACCTGTACCCCTCTGTCCTTCCTTCTCTGCCGCTTCATCCTTTCATGGCGTCCCTCTCCTCTCCTTTTCTTCTGACCCAATATTTATTGAATGGAAGACTCAGGGGTGCAGGAATAGGAACGATCAGAAATGGGGTCTTGTTTTGCGCTATGTTTACTGAGGTATAATTGACACGCCATAAAATTCACCTGTTTTGCAGTTTGATGAGATATATGGGGAGTTCCCTCACCAGCACCACCACAATAAAGAGATGGCACATTTCCATCATCCCCACAAGTTCCTTCTTGCCTCTGCTTAGCCAGTCCTTTCTCCCCTGCCAACCTCTGACAACTACTCATCTAATCTTTGTCACGCTCATTCTGCCTTTTGTAGAATCTCACACTAGTGGACTCATACAGTATGTGCTCCAGCTTCTTTCACTGAGCATAATTGCTTTTGGGTTCATCCAAGTGTTTACAAATTATGAGTAGTTTGCTGAATGATACCTCATTGTGTGGGCATGCCGTACTTTGTTTATTCATTCACCAGTGGCCGTGTGGATTATTTCCAGTGTTTGGCTAGTATGAGTAAACATTCTGGGTCCTTATCTGGCCATTTGTTTTCATTTCTTTGGGGTGAGCACATAGGAATCATTCTCTTGTCTTTTAGACTGAATATTTCCTGTCTAGACATATTTTTCCCCCTTTACACACAATTCCATCATCTGTAGCATTTCTGGGTCTGTTTCTATTGCTTGATTTTTCTCCTGGTTACCCGGTCATGTCAGATTGGCTCCTGTCCATTGTGAATTTTATCTTGTTGAGTGCCAGGTTTTGCTGTATTCTTCTAATCAGTGTTGACTTTGTTCTGGCTTGTGGATCAGTGTGATTCTTTTGAGGTGGCCTTTAAGCTTCTTCAGGGTAGGTCCAGAGCAGCCTTTATTGGAGCTAATTTAGTTCCACTATTATGGCGACCCTCTGAGCATTCTGTCCAGCGTCCCCCATCTTGCAACATTTCTCCAGTCTGGCTAATTGGAACACAGACTCTGTCCAGCCCTGGGTGCATTCCAGAATCGTTCAGCTTTACTGCTTCTGGAGATTCTCTCCTCGGCCTTGCACGCACAGCTGAGTACTGAGTCAGAGACCCCAGAGGACCCTCTGCTTTTGGGTTAGGATACTTTCCCCACACATCACTCCTTTCTCTCAGATAAACTATCTCCAAATTCTAGCTGCCTTCACCTCCCTGAACCCTGACCTCCATCGTCTGATCTCAACAAGAGGGTGGAGTTTTATTTGAATTTACTCTTCCTATAGTAACCAAGGGACTCACCTTCATGTTTATTTCTACCTGTTTTCATTGTGTCTGAAAATAATTGTTTCATGTATTTTTTCTGATTTTTCTAGTTACAGCAGGTGGGACATTTCTGGGTAATGAATGGAAGGAAAAGTCCAAGCATTAATTTTTGGTGGGTGAGGCTGATCAAAAGCAAGTAAATAAGTTAGGTAATTTCCAAATTGTGGTGATTTCTATGACATAAAATAGGGTAGTGTGTAAAAACAGTACAGGAATGAGACTAGTCAAAAAAGACCCTCCCTCTGGGGATTAATGAGAGAACCTAGAAAGGGCTTAGTGTTCTATCTGGCACAGAGTGTTTTGTGATTTTCATGTATTGATGTTATATTCTTCTTAACAAGCAGAATAGCATGGTGGCTATGGGCACAGACTCTGGAGTAAGACTTTCTGGGTTTTAGTTCTGGATCCAGCGTTCAGTAATAAAATCCTGGGTGAGTTTTTGTGCCTCCATTTTCTCATCTGTAAAATGGGGATAACTAGGGTTTCTCCTCATAGATTTATTATGAGAATTGTATGAATAAAAACACGAAGGTATAGGGGCGCCTGGGTGGCTCAGTTGGTTAAGCGACTGCCTTCGGCTCAGGTCATGATCCTGGAGTCCCGGGATCGAGTCCCACATCGGGCTCCCTGCTCGGGGGGGGGGGGTCTGCTTCCCCCTCTGCCCTCTTCCCTCTCGTGCTCTCTGTCTCTCATTCTCTCTCTCTCTCAAATAAATAAATAAAATCTTTAAAAAACAAACAAACAAAGAACACGAAGGTATAAACAGTGCCCACATATCATAACTATGCCATAGAATCTTCTGGGTTTTGTTATTTTTCCCCTTACTTGTACACCCAGCCATGCCCCGAGCAGGTGCCAAACAAATGATTTTGCTCTACTGGGTTCCATAGGGAAGTCCCCAGGGACGTGACCATGTTGAGAATCCCTGGCAGGCACACCCCACTTTCAGGGGCGCTTTGCCAGGGTCCTGGTGTGTGAGGGTGATCCTCGGTGCTGCGGCTGAGCCCCGTGGCCTCAGCTACAGGCACAGGCTACAAGAGGCAGGGCTGGACCAGGACAGGCGAGCCCCGTGGCCAACACAGAGGCACTGGTTGTACAGAAAGCCCTGTGGCTTGGATGTGAGGTCTGGGGGCTTCCTGTTCTCTTTGTTGCTGGCTCTGCCATCTTCCTGCTGATCACAGTCTGCCTTGATTTCACTGGCTCGCTAGCTCCCTGTCTTTCTCTGCTTGTCTCCGTCATTTGTCTCTGTCCCTCTGCCCCTTCCCACTCTGCCTAGGTTGGTCTGTCTTTGTATATCTCCCTGTCTGTCTGTTTGTCCCCCTCTCTCTTTAGGACTGGATGTTCTCAGTCCTTCTGTCTACCTTTTTCTTTCTCTTTTGGACCCTAAGTTCTTCCTCCCTCCCATCCCCTCTCTTCCGCCCCTCCCCTGCTCCTGTCCTTGTCCCTCCCTCCCTCCCTCCTTCTCCATCCATCCTCACTTGGAAGGAGCCTTATTGAGGGACTGAGAATCAGCCCAAGCCAGCAGCCCAGGCTCCGCAGCTCACTGCAGTCACGGGGGCACCAGCCAGTCCACGGTAACTGTACGGGGAAGGGGGGGCTTGTTTAGGTTAGAACCGAGTTCTCCTTGTGGGTTCAGGTTTTAGAGGTGCTAAGCTTAACCTCAGGATCATTTCTCTCCGAGGCGCCATCGGATCTGGTTTAGCTTTTCATTGAACCGATGTCATCTGCTTGCTGGTCCTCCGGCAGCCGAAGTTGTGTTAAATTTCGACTTGCGCTGGTTCCTCCCCCCCAGGCAACAAAGAAGCACTGCATACAGGTTATAGTTGTACGGAGGAAGTGCTAATCGTGAAGCAGAGGAAGGACGTAAGAGAAAACACGTGTAATTGTCATCCAGAGCCGGGATGCAGGAGCACAGGACCTGCCCGAGCTGGGGGTGGCCCACCCGTAACCCTGCGGGTGTTCGGAGTGTGTCCCTGTGACTCGCACATGGTGTCTGCGACGCCGCCTTTCTCTTCCCTGAGCTTCGGGGTGTACCTTCCTCTCTGCCCCCGCGTTTGCTGCATCTGTCTAGCTTTTTGAAAACGCCTGTGTCTTTTTCTCTCTGTCTCTCTGTGTTTGACTTAAGCTTGTGTGTTGTCTGTGAGTCTCTCTGGCTTTCAGTCTGGCCCTTATGTCACCGTGGGACGCTTCGGCTGCGGTCAACAGCTGAGACGTTGACAACCCCCCACCCCAGGCAGTGTGGGAGGCAGTGGTCCCTGTCTCCACGGAGCTTCCAGGCTCCTGGCCATCACTGGCTCCGATCCACCCCTTGCAGACCTTCGGGATGCACAGAGAGGTGTCAGGACTCAGCCGTGTGCATCCTGCTGTGTGCGGTGGACAGAAACGTGGTTGTGAGGCCCACTGGGCAACTACCTTCCCAGTGTGTGACCCCTAACCTCATCCGTTAGGTGGCTCTTACCACCTCGCTGCTCCTAGTCACCGGTGTAGGTGAGCTTGCCGGCACCCTGAGGGGCCGCTGGTCACACGTCCTTCCACACGGCTTTGGTCTTTTCCCTCCATGCTGCCACCCAGGAGATATCTGGACCAAACTTCCATGGAGACACATCGTATCAGCTCCTTCTGAGAGCCATCCTGTTCAAAATAACTTTCTCCATGTTATTCGGGGACTCGTAAAGAGCTGAATTTTGAAATCACTTACTGCTTTGTGGATAATAAATTATTAGAATCCCAAAATAACTATCACGTGGAGGGAACTAGGCTGATTTCAGAGTTATATAATACACAACAGTGGGATTGAAAATCATTGTTTCAGTTCGAGCCGGCGTCCTTGTTTATCTCTGAGTGAAGCTTACATCTGTCTTGCAGCTTTAGAAATCAGAAGTCGGGGTGTCTGAGATCAAAACAGGGTCAGAGTTAGATTCCCATTCAGGGGCTGACAGCCCTGGGCCTTGCGGACTGTGGTCCGGACCCTCCCACACTGGGGGAGGGGCTGGAATGGAACCTGCTAGAAGCCACATGTGGTCATGGCGTGGGGCTTCAGGGCTACTTGGCTGTTTCTACTAAACCTTAAGTTTTGCATTTGTAAACTATCTTCTTACAAGGTGTTAAAATCAAAGCTTGTACAGTTCTGTCTTTTATCCTTACAGCTTTTGAGTTAGGCAAAGAAATGGAGTGTTGGCTTTGTTTTACAGGTGGGGAGCTGAGAGGAGAAGTAGGGTGGCCAGGATGATGGGCTTTGGCGTCTGTGTGCTTTTGTTCACATCCTGCTTGGCTGCTTAGCAGAAGTGGGATTCTGGCCAATTAAAGGACCCTTTTCAGCCTGGTTCCCTCATTTGCACAATGAGGATGAAAATAGTAATCCTTCAGTAGGGACATTTGAGGATTGAGTCAGATATTAATATGACTGGTTAATGTTTATCGAGTACTTATGATGTAGCAGGCTGTTCTTTAATGTGATTTTTACTTTTAGATGTCAATACATATTATACTGTATTATAAATATGCATCATTATTGGCAGATAATGCACGTATATCACTTAGCATAGTGCCTGGCACTTACCTAAATGTTTAAGGAAAGTTAGTTGTCATAAACGATGCTCATTAGGCATTAACCATGTCCTGTATCTTTATGCATTTATTCACTGATTTGATTCTTCATATTATTTTAAAATTTCCTAAGAGTCTGAATAAATGCATTTCCCAAATACCTTCAGCAAAATTCCCCAGAGGGCAACATCCTCTCTCTCTCTCTCTCTCTCTCTCTCTCTCTCTCTCCACGAACACACAGTATTGCTGTTTTTATGAAATGTTTGAGTCCCACCCAAGATGATCCTTTATCTGCAGATGCTTCACTGTGAATTTCCCCAACACTCTTGCACAGGTAGAGTGAGATTATCAAAATCTGGACGTTAATAATTGATACAAAGATTTACCTTGGCCCCAGACCTTACTCAGATTTCTTTGAGTGTCCCACTTGCACTCATTATAGCAAAAGAAACATACCTCTTTTTCTGTTGGAGGAGCTGGTCTGGGATCACGCATACATTTCTTATGTCTGTCTGTCCTCTTCAGTCTGGGTGTTTTTCAGTCTTTGAGTTTCAGACTGTGATGCCTTTGAAAGGTACAGGCTAGTTATTTCATAAAATGTGCCCCAAAATGTGACTTTGAGGTTTCCTCATTGTCAGATTCACTCTTTTTGGAAATGCTTCAGAAATGATGTTAAGTCCTTTTTCAGGACTTCGGATGTCCGGTTTATCCTGCTAAGTGGTGTTACCTTTGATCACGTGGATGACGCAATGTATGCTGGGTTTTGGTGCCATGTAGTTACTGCTTTTCTCTTTGAAGTTAATAGGTCTTGTGCGCAGAGATACACTGGCACTATATGAATATCCTGTTTCTGATCATACTTTTAATTACTAGTAGTGTTCATGCTGACTCTTGCCTGAAACAGTTACGGTAATAAAGTGTGGTTGCCAGATGGTGGTATTTCAATTTCATCATTAGTTTTTTCATTTGTTAGTTGGAATTCTACCCTAAGGATGTTTCCTTTCTCCCCTGTCTGTTTATATCACTATGGACTCAGAAGCTTTTATATATTATATATGTTATGTAATATGTTATATTATTATAATTACCTATTACAGTTATTTATAGTGTGGTAAGATTGTCCCCGGATTGGCCAGGGGGAGTCCTTTCAAGCCGTCTCCTGGGTCCTTTTGACATTTGTTCGAGCACTCACTCTGTTCCCTTCTGGCTCTACAGAGTATTGTAGGCTCATTATCTTGTGCTTTCTGTCCTTCAGCCCTAGAATCAACCGTTTCTCTGAGGACCTCTGTATCCCTTTTCTTGGAGAAGATATTTAGAACTAAAATCTGGGTCTAGGTGTGCTGATTGCTGAAGTGTAATTGCATCAAAGCCTGCTGAGTGAAGAGAACTAGGGAAAATGATATAAATCCACACCTGTATTTGCACACCCACAAAGACACACACACACGTGTCATCCCCCATGAGTTCATGGCTATACCCCTACTTCCAATTCATGACCAGAGCTCACTCTTACCCTTTCTTTTTTCGATTAAAAAATTTATTTATTTTAGAGACAGAAAGAGAAAACATGAGTGGGAGAGGCAGAGGGAGAGCGAGAATCCCAAGCAGACTCTGCACTGAGTGTAGAGCCCGACCTGGGGCTCGACACGGGGCTCCATCTCACAACCTTGAGATCACGACCTGAGCCGAAACCAAGAGTCGGACGCCTAACTGACTGCGCCACCCAGTTGCCCCTCTTTTTTCCATTTTAAATTCACTTCTCTAGCGGTGAGATACCTGGCTCTCATTACTACCAACCTATCTTATTTGCTCAGTCCTGGAATGCCCTAAAGTAGTTTTGGAATTGCTAACCCATATTGTTGTGGAAAACACACCTAACTAGAATTCAGTATATGTTTACACATATTTTTTTCTTTGGCCCGAGAGCATATAGTCAAAATAGTATGCTAAAAGTTATATGCAACTCCTAGATTTTCATAGCTTAAAACAACGATGGTTTATTCTTGCTCACACTGCAGGTCCGACACACATCAGCTGGGGGCTTTGCACTGCATTATCCTTTCTCTGGACCCAGGTTGACAGAGGAACAACCCAATGTCCATCATCTAATGAATGGGTAAATAAAATGTGGGTCTGTGCATACAGTGGAATATTACTCAGCCATAAAAAGGAAGGAAGTGCTGACACAGACTACAAATAGCCTTGAAAACATCACCCTTTGTAAATTAAGCCAGACACAAAAGGGCATGTATAATATGATTCCATTTATATGAAACGTGCAGAGTAAGCAAATGCAGATGGGTGGTTGTGAGGGGCTGGGAGGGTAAGGAGAGGTGGGGAGTGACTAGCACATGCACGTGGTGTAAAATATTATGCAGCAGGTCAAACAATGAATTGGATCCATATATTGGTTAACAATTGTGTGGTATGCTTCAGTTTCCTTACCTGTAAAATGAGAATTTTTTCAAAGGATTTAAAAGGATGACAGACAGGGGCCCCTGGGTGGCTCAGTCAGTCAAGCATCCAGCTCTTGGTTTTGGCTCAGGTCATGATCTCAGGTTCATGAGATCGAGCCCTACATCGGCCTCTGCACTCAGCATGGAGTCTGCTGGAGATTCTCTCTCTCTGCCCCTCTGGCCCTCTGTGCATTTGTGAGTGTGCATTCTCTCTCTCGCTCTCAAATAAATAAATAAATAAATAAATAAATAAATAAATAAATAAATAAAATCTTTTAAAAAAAGAAAAAAAGGGATGAGAGACAAATAAGACATGCCCACCAGTTCTCTTTTTGGACACTTTGGCTGGATTTCACTGTCTACTTGAACATAGGTATGGGCAATGAAACTTGTGTGGAATGATGAGCTCAGGTCCAGTCAGAAGCTCTAAGAACACAAGACCCCTTGCTCTTTCTTTCTCTGTCCCAGCAACAGTGCCTATTCTGTCACCCTGGTCCAGAGTAAGGTAATGCCATGCAGGGTCATGAAGATTTACACCTATGTCTTATTCTAAGAGTTTTATAGCTCTTTTTTTTTTTTTTTTTTTTAAAGATTTTATTATTGTTTGACAGAGAGAGAGAGTGAGAACAGGAACACAAGCAGGGGGAGTGGGAGAGGGAGAAGCAGGCTTCCCACGGAGCAGGGAGCCCGATGTGCGGCTCAATCCCAGGACCCTGAGATCATGACCTGAGCCGAAGGCAGATGCTTAACGACTGAGCCACCCAGGTGCCCCGAGTTTTATAGCTCTTACATTTGTGTTTTTGATCGATTTTTAGTTAATTTTTGTACACGGTGTGAGGTAGGGGTCCAGCTTTTTTTTTTTTTTTCATGTGGATATTCAGTTATTCCAGCATCTTTTGTTGAAAAGTCTGTTCTTTGAAACCTTTGAATTGTCTTGGCACCCTTGTCTAAAATCAATTGGCTGGAAATGGAAAATGTGAAGCTTTGTTTCTGGAAAGTCAATTATATTCAGAAAAGGGTGAGTCCTCCAGCTTTGTTCTTTTTAAAGATCATTTTGAGTATTGGAGCCCTTCACTTCCATATGGATTTTGAAATCAATTTGTCAATTTCTGTAAAAAAGCAGCTGGAAATTTCATGGTGATTGCGTCAACTACATAAATCACTTTGAGGAGTATTGTCATCTTAACATTATTAAGTATTTCAATCTATGAACCGAAGACGTTTTTGCATTTATTTAGGTATTCTTTAGTTCCTTGCAATGATATTTTGTAGTGTTCAGTGTACATTCTTACACTTTGGTTAAATTTATTTTAAGTAATTTATTATTGTTGCTATTGTACACAATAACTTACTTTTGCTTTAATTTCACTGATTTCTTATATTGTTTTATCTTCCTTCCATTATTCTTTTCCACTCTAGTCTTCATTTGTAAAATTCTGTCACAGATGCTATCATAAACCAACAATACACTGAGAAAGAATTTTTCCAAGAAACAATTTTAGTGGCTCTAATACACAAAGAACTCTAAGAAATTCATTTAAAAAATACAAACAGGCAAATAGATGAAAGAATAATTAGAAAAATAACATAACCAAACAATTCACAGGAAAGCAGAGGCAAATAGACAATAAAAGTATGAAACAAATGTTCAACTTCCTTTTGAGTTCAGAGAAATATTAAAGTAGCAACAAAATGCCATTTTTTTTTTACCTTTCAATACTGACAAAAATTAAACAGATTGATCCCATAAAATGGTGGCAAGGATATGGAGCCACAGTCTCATGTATTACTGATAGATGTAGAAACTGCTATTATATTACTGAAAAACAATCTGGCAGTACTTATTAAAATGAAAAATGTGCATGCCCTCTGGGGTTTTGTTTTTGTTTTAAAAGTTTATGCATTATGGTATGTTTACCGCAAGTAGAGCTACCTTCTGTCATGGTCTGTTGCTATTACAGCATCACAGAACTCTTCCTTATGCTGTGCCTTTTATTCCTGTGACGTCTTCATCCACTCTATTCTTTATTCCTTTCTTCTTTCTGCTTCTTTTGGGTTTAGTTTGCTTTTCTTTTTCAAGTCTTTAAGGTGGAAGCCTAGGTTATTGGTTTGAGATTTTTTTTTTTTCTTTTTTATAAGGCAGGCATTTATAGCCATAAATTTATCTCTAAGTACTACTTTCCCTGCATCTGATAAGTTTTGGTATGTTGTGTTTTTGTTTTCACTCATCTCAAAGCATTTTTCCAACTTCCCTTGTGATTTCTTTGAACCACTTATTGTTTAAAGGAGACTGTTTAATTTCCACATGTTTGTGGATTTTCCACATTTTGTCCTCTTTTCCTATTCTACTTTTACTCCATTCCTATAGGAGAACACACTAGTGAATTTTCCATTTGCATTATTGTACTTTTCAACTCCAGGATTTCCATTTGGTTCTTTTGGTCATAATTATTCATAATTTATATTTCTTTACTGGCATTCACTCATTGGTGAGACTTCTTTTTCAAACTTTCCTTTGGTTCTTTAGACATGTTTTTTTTTTTTTTTTTTGTTTTGTTTTTTAGTTCTTTGAATGTATTTGAAATAGCTGGTTTTAAGATATTTGCATCTTTGTCTAGTAAGTCCAACATCTGGGCTTCCTCAAGGACAGCTCTTCTTGATTGCTTTTTGTCCTGTGACTGGGCCATACTTTTTTGTTTGTTGGCATGTCTCCTGATTTTGTTCTTGTTGTTGAGAAGAGGAAATTTGAAATAATATAAGGTAGCAACTCTGAAATGAGGTTATCTCTTTTTTCCTGGGTTTATATTTATTGTTGTTTGTTGCAGTAGTTTGTTTAGTGACTTTTATGAACAATTCTGTTAAGTCTCTATTCTTTGTTGTGTGTGGTTGCTGAAGTCTTTGTTTGGCCCGTGTGGTAGTCAGTCAATTATTGGACAGAGATTTTCCTAGACACTTGGAATCAGTAAGTGTCCCAGTCTTTACCAAAAGCCTTATTGTGTGTGTTGGGACATACTTTCAATACTAGCCAGGCATTTGACAGCTCTACCTTAACTTTCACTTCCTGCTTTCATAGAACCTCAAAGTCAACAAGAGGTGAGAACTTAGAGCCTTCTCAGGTCTTTTTTGAGTATGAACACAGTCCTGGGCATGCACACAGCTCTAAGTTAAGCATGGTCTTATAGATTCCCCAGGTATTAGCTTTTCAAAGCACCTCTGCGTATCTCATTCATCATCTTTTCCTTTTAAGCTTTTGGGTTGGTCTGGGTTTTTTTGCACCAAACTTTATTCACCACCCACAGGAAGCTATGAAGTTAAACAATTGCCTACAATTGCTTTTAACAAATACCTCTAGGGTAAAAGCTTTTCACACTGGGTGAACTCAGAGTCCAGTCAAATACTGACAGCCTTGCAAGTGGGAATCTTCCAGGGAGCTATCAGACAAGTCAAGTAATGGAAGTTCTTTGGGAGTTAGAGTCTGAAAGCTCTCCAGCCCTGATCTGCTCTCTCCAGTGGCTTTTGTACTGCAAATCCAGTGGTTTTGACTGTGAACGTGGGCTATAATTTTTTAAAGCTACTGTGGGGCTGAGAAGTAGGGGATGGGAATAAATCAAGTTAAAATGCCACAAAGTTCTCTTTTTTTTTAAACCAAGATTCAGCCATTTTTCTTGAATAAATGCTCTCCTGGTTGCATAAGACTTTCTTTTATTTCCAGAGTTCTTTTTTTTTTTTTTTAAGATTTTATTTATTTATTTGACAGAGAGAGACCCAGTGAGAGAGGGAACACAAGCAGGGGGAGTGGGAGAGGGAGAAACAGGCTTCCCACAGAGCAGGGGGCCCGGTGCGGGGCTTGATCCCAGGACCCTGGGATTATGACCTGAGCTGAAGGCAGACACTTAACAACTGAGCCCCCCAGGTGCCCCTATTTCCAGAGTTCTAAAAAAGTTGATTTTGAATTTTTCTTTTTCAGTTTTCTCATTGCTTTTATGGAGAGAATTTTCGGATGTCCTTACTCTGCCATTTTCACTGATGCTGCTCTAGTGTGCAACATTAATGGAAACTCATCTTCATAAAGGAATATAAATATGCTTTCAAGACATAAAATCTAGAGCTTTCACAAATAGGAGCAGAATAAAAGACTTGTATTTTGATAGATGGTGAATTTTTAGCAGTCTGTGGCATCAGGGAATGATTTAAATGTAATATTTAACAGGATAAACTGCTTTCTCATTGTGTCAGAGGCAGGTAGGATTGCCTTTGGGATTTGGGGGAGGCCATTAATGGACACTGGAAAACATCGTTGCAAAAATCTCAGTCACATAGGCAAAAACTAAAGGAAGAAACATAGCTGCAGAGGTATTTGAGATAAAATCACAAGCTTGGTTCAGCTATGATTGGTTGTTATGAGAAATAAAGTCACCTCCCTTGAAACTCAGTTAGGCAAAATTATTGTGGTGTCTTCCTTGAAGGCTGTGAGCTTCTATAGGGTAGAGATTGGTGTTCATTTTAGAGCCTAGCATGTTGCCTATTCTCACGTGTATTTGTCAAGACTTTCAGTTTAAGTTGGCTTACAATTAAAAGTGGCTTAAGTAAAACAGTTTACTTTATATATCGAAATTTCTAAAGATAGCAGACACAGATATAGCTGGATTCAGAAACTCAGAAATCTTTCCCAAGAATCTGTCTTATCCTACTCTTGTCTCTTTGATTTCCTTTGTTTGCATTTCACTTGAATCAGTCTTTGAGGACATGACGCTGGCATACCTCAATGGGCCATATTTGGTTTGTGGGCTCATCTGTGAAGCCTGACTTGTGGTCTGAGATCAGCACCATCTAAGCCACATTCATTGGTAGCAGAGTAGGATGATACCCAAAGGAAAATAAAATGTCATTACAAACAGAAGGTTGGATGAACGTTCCGCATCCATGAATGCTCATCAGGCAGAATTAATGCCTGCCCATTACATACAGCAGACATCCATATAGATTTTTTTCAGTTGCATTATGAGTAGAATTTAGCCATTTGTTCTGGAATCATGATATAGTCTCTGTTCTTTGTATACATTGTAATCACACCCACACCCACACCACTGTCCCACCTTTGGTGAGTTCTCATCTCAACTTCTGCAGTGCTTCCTGCTTCCTGTCCTTGCTGTACCTCTTAAATATAAAGGTACCTTAAATATAAAGGTACATATAGTTCACGTCCCTGGTGGGAATGGGATACTCAGGAACATGGACTAGAGTTATATGCTTTTGGACTTAACTCCTTGAGAGTCCCTACAGAGGAGAGGACATATGTAAAAAATCCCAACTTATTTTTTCATCTTTCTCAGACTGGGTTGGCATTGTTTACAACTGTTCATTACAAAGTTGATGTTTTTTATTGACAAGTAGATATTATTTTTCAGGTTTGCTATCAATGAATAATAAATCTATTATTATAATACTAGGAATTATATTGGGAGGGTCGTTGAGTAAACTGAATGAGCAATTAATTACATGTACTTAGAACACTGCCTATGATCATCATTATTATCACTCATTGACTCCATCTCTTACCCATCTTCAGGCTTAAGGTGGATAATGAGGGGCTGATTTAGAAAATTGAATGTGGGACCCACTTAGTGCTTGAGCTGAGGCTAGGGGCTCCCAAGAGTGAAAGGAGCACTTGAAATAATAATCCATTGGGTTGATTCTGGTGGAGCCCACTGTTGAGTGTTTGGAGGATCTCACTGCTGAGCCACATTGCTCAGTTCCCCACTGGCTTCTCCAGTTAGCTCTTTCTCTTCAGACAAGTATGAGCATCTTCAGCAGAGTCCCTTTGTGAACCTACCCAGTGGTTCTTTAATTCATTCATGGAGCCAATCTTTCATAGCATCTACTGCAATACCTGTATGTATTGAGCTCTTGTTGCTCATTTCATGCCAATTCCGTTCTAAGCAGATCGTTTCATTAAACCTTCATGAGGTCACCACATGGTACATATTTTATTATCCCCATATTCTAGATCAGGGAACTCAGGCACAGGGAGAGGTAAGTAACTTGTGGCGGACCTGGTAATGGACTATAAAAAGCCATTTACACACCGCTATCCCCTCCAGCTCCGCTATAGACGCCCACTTTCCCAGCCTCTTCTGCAGGTGGGCTGGCCATATATGACAAGCTTTGGACTTCCTGATGAAAGGGGCAGGTGCAGCAGGTGCACTTCCTCCCCATCCCACCTTCTCCCTGGTGAGACAGTGGACATATGGCTGATGTGATGGGCGCCATCTTGTTTCCTTGAGGGAGTGGCCAAGAGAACTGCAGAGAAGTAGCCCTGGCCTCGTAGAGTCACTGGACCAGAGGCAGCCGCCATGATCCTCCAGACTCTGGTTATGTGAGAGGCGTCATTAAACCCGTGTTGGGTTATTTCCCTTGAGTCGGGTTTTCCATGAATGCAGATCCACTGAAACAGAGGCTGAGCCAGTTTCAAACCCAGGCAGTCCAGGTCCAGAATCCGTGCCTGTGACCTCTGTTCTGCACTGCTTCTCACACACCAGATACTGTCCCTGGTTCTGTGGATGCAAGGCAGGTCAGAACAAAGGTGGCTGAGACCCTTGGGGAGTTTACAGTCTGATGAATAGTTAGAGATGGAAACATAAACACAAGATAAACTTAAGGGGAGCATCGGTGGCTATTCCCATGTAGGGCAAACTTGGTGGTGCTTATTCACACTGTGGAGGGCAGAAAAGTCCTGTTCCTCTGAAGAAGTGGGCCCGGAGGCTGGGATGGGAGGGTGGCAGGAGCAGAGGCGGGTGTGGTAGAGGCTCTGCATAGGGAAGAGCAGGAGGCACGCTGAACATGCACTGCAGTGAGAGAGAAGTAGGAGAAGTCTGTGAGGCTCCCCACGGGGAAGGACAGTGGGAAGGGCAAGAGAGCCAGAGGGTGGGCCAGAGTCAGATCACCGCTGGTGGGGAGCGTGGACTCTATCTTAAGAACAAAGAGGAAGACACTTTCAAAGAGTTTCAGTCTAGGGGAGAGATGATCTGAATTCTGTTGAGATGAAAAAGATTCTCTTCAGCTGTCGTGGGGAGAGTGAACACAGGAGATGGGTTGGGGGCTGTTGTGGCTATCCCAGTGAGGACAGTCTCTCTGTGGGGGGTGGTCATGGAGATGGCAAGAATGTGACAGGCAGGACATAAGTCATGAAGGTGGACCCTACAGGACCCCAGGAATCGGCAGAGGAAGTGAGAAAAGAACACGAAGCCAGAGCTCACAGATCCCTGAGCTTGGAGGGGATCTGGGGGCCCTTGGAGGCTTGGGGGAGAGGAAGGGTGCTGGCGGTGGGCTCAGGAGTACAGAGGCTGATATTCTAGGACTAGTTCTCTTCTATTATTTGTGCTGTTATTTGTCTTTTTTTATTTTTAAGATTTTATTTATTAGAGAGCGAGTGAGCAGGGGGAGGGGTTGGGTGGGGGGAGTGGAGGGAGAGGGACAAGCAGACTCCATGCTGAGTGCAGAGCCCACGCAAGGCTCGATCCCATGCAGGGTTCGATCCCACGACCTTGAGATCATGACCTGAGCTGAAATCCAGAGTTGGCCACTTAACTGACGGAGCCACCTAGGCGCCCTGTTATTTGTCTTCTTCATGTGAAACAACACTGAGGGCCATGTTCATTGTGTTAATAAGCTCTGAGCATAGGCAGTCACTTACCAAGTGACCTTGAGTGGAGATCTGGTGAATGTTGGAAGGCACCCCGTGAGGTGTGTGAGCCCCTCTGCAGGCTGGGGTGTGGGTGGTGATGGGAGGGACCCTGGGGGGATGTGACCCTGCCCTGCCCCTGCCCCTGGCGGTGGAGAAGGAGGTCTAGCGGTCAGGCTTCCTGAGCTCAGTCTGGGATGGAATGCTTCTGACTCCAGAATTTTTGTGTTGCGAGGCCTGGGGAGTTGGTACACGTAGATGGGAATTTTAGTGGCAGGACGTGAGCTAAAGTGTAACTAGTCAGGCCAGTGACCCCTGCCTGCTGGCGGGCTTTCTTGTGTGTGACCTGCGCCCTCTGTTCTCCTGTGCAGGATACGGAGGTGCTGAACACGGCCGTCCTCACCGGGAAGCCTGTCTCGGTTCCCGTCAAGGTCGTGGGCATTCAGGAGGACGGCTCCGTGGTGGACGTGTTGGAGGCTGTGGAGTGCAGGTCTGCGGATGAAGACGTCGTGAAGGTACAAGGGGCCTTACCGCCGATCCTGCCCGGGGTCCGGTCCTCTGGGGGCCGTCCCTCTGTCCCAGGGTCTTGTGGGGCTGGAGCCAGGGTGACCACATTGAGGAGTGGGGGACTGACCCCTCCAGAGGAGACCTGTTTCCCTCCCCGGAGTGGGGAACCCTGGTGTCTTAAGCAGAAATAATTTTCTTCCCCTCCTTTTGGTCACAGGACAATATTTCCCTAATTTTAGCAATGCACATGTCATCTCAATGTTTGCCAGCTTCCTTTGTAAATAATATTATTTACCCAACAGATTTTCTTTAGATGCGTCACTTTTTCAAACTTAATACTAATTTAGCTTCTGAAGGGAAGGAAAAATTCTTCTTCAACCCTTCATGTTCTTCCAGCTGGACTAAGAATTAAATTGACACGAGACAGATTAACAGGAGAAAAATCCCAAAGTTTTATGAAGTGTGCACAGAGGGCCAGTCATGAAATTGAGACCTAAAGAAATGACCATGGCAGGCAATTTTGTACTTTTTAGACAGAGACAATGAATCTGGGAGGACTTGACAGGGGAAAGAAAACTTCACTTTGGGGGCTCCAGTTAGTAAGGAATTCTATCAGACAGGCACTCTGACTGACTCAGCTAAGGCACACACCTAGTAAGGAATTCTAGAAAGAATGTGGGCTGGGGTAGTAAATTAGTAAAAAGTAACAAGGGATGTTTATACAGCTTTCTTGTCTTTCTTACCACTTTCTCTAAATTTCCAAGCTCAGTGATGAGGATGTTTCTTTACTTCTGGGCACTAGGGGGGCATCTTTCACATGGGAAATTTTGGGGTGCAGAGGGGAGAGGCTGAATGTCCTTGCACAGGTTATAAGTCTTTTATTTAAAATAACCCATATGCCCCTATGCCTCATTATAATGACATTACAGTCCATGGTCTTGATGTGCTAATTTTTTTCTTAATATACATTAAAATAGATGACTGTTGAAATAAAAGTCCCTCCATGTGCCTCCTAACTTAATTTGAGTACCAGTGGGATTCAGCTCATGGTTTGGGTAATCTGGCCATGGGGGCATTTCCTCTGGGTTCTTCGTTTTAAGTAGCTGTATTTATGAGTCCAAATTCAGCCAGGAATCAGCCCATGGATTATTTCATGTTCTTTGCAGGGATCTGTGTGAACCACCTAATTTAGAGTTTCTGCCTGTTTTTTCTTGGCACACTGCTTGGCCATTTCCTTTTGCAGGAGACACCTCATAGAGAAAGGACTTGAAGCTTCCCAACTGTCCTTTCTCCCTCAAGTTGCTAAGCGAGCCCCCGGGGCCCATCCATTCATTCAAGAACAAGGCAGTAGGCTCTGTCTTCCCTCACATTCCACAGGTTCTTGTTTAGAGGGTAAATCAAACTTGGTCCCAGGCGGAAGAACTTTGTGGTAGACAGAAAAGCCTCTAGGGTTCTCCTTGTGGTAGAAAGATTTGGGAAGGGCCGATTCTTCTCGTGGTGACCTACAGGAGGCTCTGCCTTCAGCCAGAGATGGTTTTGATAAAGAAGAACTGATGTGTCTGTGGGGCCTAATTAAAGAAAAGAAGTTAATGCTTAGGAAACCCAGACTTGGCACAGCCTGCTTCCTGGGCTTGGAACGCTACTTGTCCCTGGAGACACAAGGGGGATTGGCTTCAGATCGCAGGCAGCCCTGCCCTGCGGCCCCTAGTGGGCCTTGTACTCTGTGGGCAGCTTGCATTAAACAAATCGAAAGCCTGCTGTATTCAGAGTTTAGGAAGATCTGAGCCAAGTCATACAAACCCCTCCCCACAGAAGGAGAAATACTGATGGTGCATCGTCCTTGATTGCCTTTGACAGTGCACGTTATTTACGGTCCCCATGTCATTCCAGAGGGAGACATGGGGAGTGACATATGGAGATGGCATCTGGGGGATGCGGCCCAAACAAATGGCCTACATCTGCAGCCCCCTACACCTGTGCTCCCTCCCGAGAGCCTAGGGGAGCCCCCCAGAGCGAGGGGCCCCCCCTGTGCTGCCCTGGAAAGATTTGCCCTCCCATACTGCCTTATACTTGCTCGTTTCCCCTGCAGAGACGTGAACTAGAAATAGCCTCCACCCAGCCTGATAGATACATTGCTTTGGAAGACAATAGTTTTGGGGTTTTTTATTTTTGTTTTTTACTTAACTGTCACTTTTGTGGCCTCATGAAGATGGAGCTTTCTTCGAGCAAATTATGACCTGATCTTCAGAACAAACTGGAGTGAGCAGACCATCAAGCTCAGAGCTGCTTCTCAGACTTTTCTAGGGGATCCCAGGCTCTATTGCAAATCCTGGGGCCCAAGTCAAGGGAGGGGTGTTAATTAATTGGCTGTGGTGCATTTGTCATGGGTTTAGTGTCAATATTTGTAGTAAATGTCACCTCCACTTTGAGACAAACAGCATCACCCGCAGAGCTGCACCCTGGCCTCGGCATCCTCCCAGGGGCATTTCCAACCATGGGGGACATTTGTTAGCACCCCACGGGGAGACCTCCTTAGCCTGCACAGGTGTCATTCAGTTACTCCTTCACGATTGCAGAAAACACTGTGTGCTCCGCAGGGAGAATCTTGCAAGGTTCACCAAAGATCTTTGTGCCTTGGAAGTTCTATGCATTGAGACTGTGGTTTAGGTAAGGGAATAAGTATGAATTTAGGAAGATGTAAATTGTAAACGGATTGGCTTCTTTGACTTGGGATTGAATGACTTTGGGAGTACACAATCTGAGGACACACATAATTTCAAAAGGCTGGAAGTTTGGCCTAATCTGGCAAGACTGGGAAGGATAAATTTTAAGTTTTAACTTCTATGTAAAAAACCACATACCCAGTAGAGGATGCATCTTAACAGTAGTGTGTGTGTGTGTGTGTGTGTGTGTGTTTCTCTGTGTGTCTATTATTTAATTTTTTGCCACCCTATAAAAATTGTCAAATTCACATAGAAATCTGGGTTTCCAGCTTCTTATGAAAATCACAAGGTCAGGTTGCTTCCTGAGACCCTCACCTGGAGCTGTCTGGAGGACACCCCTGTGCATAATGCCTGGGCCCTCCAAATCACCTCACTTCCCACCACTCCCTCTCGCCCCCCCACGGAGGCTTGTGGGACATTTGTCACTTCTCGTCGCACTCCTGATGATGGTTTTCTGATAGTAGATTTCAGAGGAAAGTGAGGCATGTCTTGTACCCTGGTTTCTGTTAAAAATCAGCCACATATGCTGGTTCTCCCTCAGCCACCCTGACCGAGAATTGTATGTCTTTCTAGGCATGGGAGCAACACTGTCCGGGGGGGCAGAGGGCCCTTGACGTCAGTCACAGAGAGATGGTTGGAGGACGCATGAGCGTGTAGCCTGGTGATGAGAAGAAAAGGCCTAGGGGTGAGATGAAGAGGGGGAGACAGGACAGCTCTCTGTAAGCCTTCAGGGGCCATCGCACAAGAGATAGAGAAGATCTGTGCTATTTAAATCCCCAGAGTGGAAATTAACAGGGAGCCCCTCCAGCTCACTATAAAGAAAGAGAACGCAGAGGTAGTGAATCCTTTTGGTTAAGATTTCAGAAGGTCAACATCGACTCAAATCCTGACTCCGCCTCCATCTCTATTTGACCTTGGACAAATCACTTAACCTCCCTGAGCCCCATTTGTTATCTGTAAAACAGGGATGATAATGACACAGTGTGGAACCTTCCATAGGGCAAGTCAGTGTATACGGCAGAGGCAGAACTAACAGTAATCAAAGTAATCCTTGAAAATCCCTGAGACAACACCTGGGTTCAAAAAGTTAAAGACAGTTGATATTTAAAAAAAAAAAAATTGTCTCCTTGCATTTGAGCTGTGGCCAAATCTCCTGGGGCATTGTCGGTCAAGGCTAGTTTGAAAGGGAACGCTCGGGGTATCTCTGTAAGTTAGACTGGAGCAGAGTTGGTGGTGAGATACATGCCCATCTGTTATCCTTCTCTCTTACCACTTCTGCTGGACAGACAGCAACCCCTAGTCATTGCAAGCACATGTAACTGAATTTTTGCTTGTCAAATCTGCACATGACAGAATCCCAAGATGGAGCTTTGGGGATGATTAAGTAAGCTTATATCTAAAGGAAGCCACATGGTGCTGGATCTATAATAGATCAATAAACATTATATCTACATATCAATATCCATATTCATATCTGTGTATCTTAACCTCGACTTGATTGCAAGGTCTACAGAGTCTAGGACTTTATTAACGATGCTCTCCCCAGTCCTAAGCAGAATCTGGAACACAGTGGGGGCTCAGTAAATATTTGTGGAATCTACTAACAAATGAATGATGAATGAATGCTAGAGCTTCCTGGAGATAACAGGCCAAGAGTGGCTGCCTGGTCTTTATTGGAACATCTCCAGTGGTTTCATGTTACTGGAAGTCTTCAAAGAGCGGGGAGAGGGACATGGCATTGGGTAAAGACCTGGCTCTGGCACTATGATCCAAGGCTGCTTCTCTTCTTGTGGGGGGGTCTTGTTCCACAAATACTTCCAGTGATGGACGTGTGGGGGCAACGTATCAGGAGCTTTGGGAGCTACAGAGGTGGAACAGTATGAATTCTGTCATTGGGAACTGACAGCTGAGCTAATGGGTGTTCATAGTTAATATTTGTTGAGAACATAGTAGGTGACAGGTACTATTATAATGAGGACGTTAGAAATAGTGACCCATCTTGTCTTCACAACAAGCCTTCAAGGTAGGTGAGCCTACTATCGCGAAGTTTGTACACGAGGAACGGGCACGTAGACGGGTGAGTAAGTCCCTGGGGTGGTGAATGTGGGGACGGAGTTCCCACGCAATGGCTCCTGGTCATCTGGAATTGTCACCCTCTGACCCCCCTGTGAGCCAGGAGCAGAGCATCGTTCTATGGCTTTCTCATCCAGAAGTCTGTGATGTTTGTCGAAGACTTTTGTCTTCCTCCTCATTACCTGGAAGGTGGTGTATTAGTTTCTTCTTGCTGCTGTTAACAAATTGCTGTCAACCTAGTAGCTTACACCAAAGCACATTCGTTATCTTACATACTGGGGTCAGGCGTTTAAAGCAGGTCCATGGGGCTGCATTCCTGTGTCCTTGCATTTTCCAGCTTCTAGAGGCACCTGCATTGCTGGCCGTGGCCCCTCCACCATCTTCAGGTCGGCACTGTGGCCTCTTTCAACCCCTCTCTCACCTCTGCTTCTGTCACTGTGTTTCCGACTCCGTCCTCCTGCCTCTCTTTACCAAGGACCTTGGTGATTACATTAGGCCCACTTGGATAACCCAGGCTAATCCTTTCATCTCACATCTTTATCTCAATCAGCTTTCCTGCGTGTATTAGTTTTCTAGAGCTGCCATAATAAGTTCCCACAAACTCAGTAGCTTAAAACAACATACATTTATTTTCTCCCAGATCTGGAGGCCAGAAGTCTGAAATCAAGATATTGACAGGACTGTACTCCCTCCAGAAGCTCTAGGGGAGGATCCTTCCTGCCTCTTCCAGCTTCTGGTGGCTCTAGGTGTCCTTGGCCTATGGCCGTTGTCCCTCCAGTCTCTGCCTCTGTCTTCACTGGGTCTTGCCCTTGTGTCTCCATATGGCCTTCTCTTATAAGAGCACACTTGTCAGTGGATTTAGGAGCCACCCTAACTCAGAATGATCTTATCTCATGATCCTTCATTACATCTTCAAAGACCCCGTTTCCAGAGAAGATCACGTTCCCAGGTAGCGGGGGCTAGAACTTGGACATAGCACTTTGGGGCCACAGGTGAACCCACTACACCACCCTGTAAGGTAACACATTCCCAGGTGCTGGGGTTTAGGGCATGGACATCTTGGGGAAGGGTCTTTATGCTGCCCCCCCGATGTATTTTCTTGTCTTTGCTAAGTTTCTTCAAAGGCCTTCAGAGGAAGAAAGACAACTGCAATTTCCACGTTGTAATTATGATTTAATCTCTGACTATCTACCATTCTGACTCAGTGATGGCTTCATGTTCTCATGTGTCGCTAATTGCACTATTTATCAGTGAACTGTGGTTTCTGGAACCACAGCAGCCAGCCACACCTTGTCAGCAGGGGAGGAACTCATTCACACTTGGAGAAAAATAAATGTAAGCTCATGCTGGTCTTGAAGATGGTGCCCTCCATCTTTCGGCTGCCATAATTAAGTTCCCAGCCTTCTGGTGTCAGCTGGACTTCCAATAATGAGATGCTAAAGGCCTCATAAAAGGGCATTAACATTTTAAAGCCTTCTCTGCCCCAGGGAAGGATCTTGTTTCCAGAGTTGGTCTGTGAGGGGTAAGGGAAGGCAGTAGAAGTGCTGTAAAATACAGAGTTTTCTGCTACTTGCTGAGCAGTGTGTTGGGAGCTGGTCACTAAAGGGAACCCGATGTCCCCTCAGGAGGACATCAGCTTTGATAGAGCAGCTCCTTTACTGGCTTTGGCAGCACCTACAAAAGGCCATGTGAGCCCATTTTCCTTGAGTGCTTGGATTTGTAGAGGATGCGGTGGAAGGTTGGTGTGCCCTGGGCATAGTCCTTGGAGAAGCACGTTGGAGCTGGCCTCACCGAGCAAGGTGGAGGGGCTTGGATGGGGGTGTTGGCAATGACTAGTGGGCAGGTAGTGGTGACATTCTGCGTTGGTTGAGTTTTGTTTTGTTTTGTTTTCTTTTGGTTGCAGGTCATAGAAACCCAAATCCACTGTCTTAAGCCAACAAAGGGGCAGTGTATTGAGTTGTGCAACTAAAAGAGCCGGGGTGACTTCAGGCAAAGTTGGATCCAGGGGCTCATCTGGACCTGGCCTCTCTCCTCAAATTCTGCCTTCCTCTCTGGGGTTCTGCACATCTTCTTCCTGCGTTCATGCTGTTTCCTGTGCCCAGCACCCCTCCCCTGTCCCCCGCACCTGTGGACATCCTGCTGTCCTCTGGTCTTTGCTCAGGGCACCCCCTCTGTGTAGTCACCTTGTTCCTGCCATTGTGCACCCCGCAGGTCCTCCCCTCCGTGGGTCCCTAGGTAGGTACACGTATTAGGGACTCGTCACGTGGCACATCTGCCCCATGAGGGCAGGGCCCATGTCCCACGGGTGGTCCTGTCCCCAGGGTCTATCCGAGTGAGCAGTCTCAGCAGCACGCAGCTAACACACCCAGCGACACCACGTCAGACTCCGTTCTGCTGGTTTCGGACCCGGCACAGCCACCGGCCCGCGCGGCCCCATGAGGTGGGCGTGAGTGTCACCGCGTCCTACGGCTCAGGAACCCGAGTCGCTGTGCTCAGTGTGTTTTGAGTAAACATGAGTCCACTGCATGTCCAAATTCATCGCACCAGAAAGTGCAGTTCTTCCTATTTCTTCGCTCATTTTATAGACAGACTTTATAAAGACAGATGTTTCTGGAAGTCCAGAATTTTGTGTAAGAGTTTTGACTGTTAAATGGTGGCAAGTCCTTCGGTTGAAAGAGCTCTGCAAGCACATCTTGCCTGGGGCTGCCGGTCTGACCTTCCCGTCCTGGGAAACAGGACATGAAACAGAAGATGCTCCCCGGGGGGCCGGTGGAGGTGGGACAGGGGATGTGGTCAGGACCCCACAGGTGTCGATGAAGAGGAGGCAGGGGAGGGGGCTCACAAGGGTCTCTGCCCTGACTTCTCTCGAAAGGGTCCTTGTCGGCGCTGGGCTACGACAGGCTTCCAAGAAGCTCTCAGACTGATCCTAATTTTATTTAGAAGGAGACAGAGAGAAATCCAAAGGAGGCTTAAGGCGATTTCTTTCTCTCTTAGCAATGCTTGGCAGAAATTCCTACAGAGAACACTGTTACTCTATTTCTGGGCATGAATTTCCTTCCCTTTGCCCACCACCAGGAGCCAGGCGGCTAAGAATAAGTTGTCAGGCAGCTTGGCTGTTATTGCCCAATTTTGTCCTTCTCTGTGCTGGCGATTTGGACTTTTATTGTTCCTTCCTAATTGGGGACGGAGCATGCATTTCCTGTTGGCCGAGGGATGGGTACGGCCGCCTTCCCAGCATTTCTTCCCATCAGCACCACTGTGATTTCAATATGAATTAGCTCTTTTGTTCCTTTCTGTCTTTGGCATCTCCAATTAAGAGCTGATATTCTGGAATTGCTTCTGCATAATGCAGAGAAATCTTGGAATGAGCCAGAGGAGGCCCGCGAGCCTCCCTGCCTCGGTCAACATGGCCATGTGCTCCTACCCCCCTCTCCTGGTGCCTCCCGTCCGCTCTTCTCCATCCTGCCCTGCTCAGGTCCAAGGTCGGGGGTGGGAGGGCGTGCTAGAGTCATGAGCCTGTGACCGTGTCTCGGATATCAGGCAGGGCCTGGGTCCCCTGGAGACATATTTGTGTTCAGTGGGAGGGAAAGGGACCCTCGATGTTGTGGCGCTTGGTTCACAATTGGAACTCCCGCCGGGCAGCTCTGATGATGAGCAGAGTGTATCAGCTCCATAATCAAATTCACTGGGTTTCCCGAAGAACTCAAATAATTTGCACAAACTTCAGTAGTTAACAGGGTCACTTACCTGCACGCGGTAGGCACAGGTGTGAGTGGATTTAGGTACGAAGGTGATGTGTGGAGGCTGCTATCACATGTGACCGTTTTCTAACCGCTTTTAGAGGTATAATGGATAGACAGCAAACTGCACATATTTCAAGTATACAGATTTGATGTTCCAAGTCATACATCACCAAATTCAAGACAGTGAACATATCTTCAACCCCCAAACTTTCTTCATGCCCCTTTGTAACACGCTGCTCCTGCCCCTCCCCAGTCGTCCCCAGGCAAACACTCATCTTCTCTCTGTTCCTGAAGAAGGACTGTCATTTTCTGGAGTTTCATATAAATGGGATCATAGAAAGTGTGTGCTCTTCCTACGTCTGGCTTCTTTTACCCACACAGTTAATTTGAGATTCACGCATGTGGTTGTGCGTATCAGGAGCCACTCCCTCTCACTGCTGAGTGGCATTCCACTGTATGCACGTACCATAGATCATGCATCCATTGGTGGACATTTGGCCTGTTTCTAGTTTCTGGCTTTCACCACTATTGCTGCTATGAACATTCATATAGGTTTTTGTCTGGACATAAGCTTTTGGATTAGAAAAGTTGAATCATATGGTAAGTGTATATTTAACTTTTTAAGAACCTGCCAGACTGTTTCTAAAGCGGTTGCGCCATTTTACACTCCTGTCATCAGAGTTTGAGAGTGCTAGTTCTTCCATATCCTTGTCAACACTTGGTATGCTCCGTCTTTTTAGTTTTAGCCAGTCTACTGGGTATGTCCATGTATGCCATTTTAGTTTTAACTTGTACTTCCTTAAGATTAATGATGTAGGACAGTTTTCATGTGAAATTTGCCATCCACTGATCTTTGGTGAAATGGCTGTTCATTTTGCCTGATTTTTTTTATTATGTTATGTTAATCACCATACATTACATCATTAGTTTTTGATGTAGTGTTCCATGATTCATTGTTTGTGCATAACACCCAGTGCTCCATGCAGAATGTGCCCTCCTCAATACCCATCACCAGGCTAACCAATCCCCCCTCCCCCCTCCCCTCTAGAACCCTGTTTGTTTCTTTTTTTATTGTTATGTTAATCCCCATACATTACATCATTAGTTTTAGATGTAGTGTTCCATGATTCATTGTTTGTGCATAACACCCAGTGCTCCATGCAGAATGTGCCCTCCTCAATACCCACCACCAGACTAACCCATCCTCCCACCCCCCTCCCCTCTAGAACCCTGTTTGTTTTTCAGAGTCCATCGTCTCTCATGGTTCGTCTACCCCTCCGATTTCCCCCGCTTCATTCTTCCCCTCCCGCTACCTTCTTCTTTTTTTTTTCTTAACATATATTGCATTATTTGTTTCAGAGGTACAGATCTGAGATTCAACAGTCTTGCACAATTCACAGCGCTCACCATAACACATACCCTCCCAATATCTATCACCCAGCCACCCCATCCCTCCCACCCCCACCACTCCAGCAACCCTCAGTTTGTTTCCTGAGATTAAGAATTCCTCGTATCAGTGAGGTCATATGATACATGTCTTTCTCTGATTGACTTATTTCACTCAGCATAATACCCTCCAGTTCCATCCACATCGTTACAAATGGCAAGATTTCATTCCTTTTGATGGCTGCATAATATTCCATTGTATATATGTACCACATCTTCTTTATCCATTCATCTGTTGATGGACATCTTGGCTCTTTCCACAGTTTGGCTATTGTGGACATTGCTGCTATAAACATCGGGGTGCATGTACCCCTTCGGATCCCTACATTTGTATCTTTGGGGTAAATACCCAGTCTTTTGCTCGTTTTTTTATTGGCTTGTTTGTTATATATTATTAAGTGTTGAGAATTCTTCTTTTGGTTACAGGTCCTTTATCCCTTATGGTATTTGAAAATCTTTTCTTCTAGTTGTGGTTTGTCTTTTTCATGACCACTAGGGTCTTTTTTCTTTTTTTAATGATAGGATCTTTGGAAGAGTGTAAGTTTTCATTTGGATGAGGACCAATTTATCCTTTTTTTTTTCCCTTTAACAGATTATACTTTTGCTGTTGTATCTAAGAAATAATTGCCTAGCCCAAGTTCACAAAAATTTTCTCATATGTTTTCTTCTCAAAGTTTTATAGTTTTAATTCTTATATTTAGGTTTATGATCCATTTTGAGTTAATGTCTGTGTATCACAGGAGCTAAGTACATAAATTCATCTGTTTTGCATATGGCCATCCGGTTGTTCTGGCACCATTTGTGGAAAAGACTGTTCTTTCCCCATTGAATTGTCTTGGCATCCCTTTTTGAAAATAAATTGATCATATATGTAAGATTTAATTTATGCATTCTCAATTCTATTCCAATGAACGATAAGTCTCTCCTTATGATAGTACCACATTCTCTTGATTACCATTGCTTCCTAATAAGTTTTATAATTGGGATTATTGAACCCTCAAGCTTTGTTATTCTTTTTTGCAATTGTTTTGACTATGCTGGGTCCCTTTACTTTCCGTATGCCTTTCTGGATCAGCTTGTCAGTTTCTGCTGAAAGGGCAGTTGGAATTTGGGAATTTTGATAGGTTTCACATTAAATCCATAGATTGGTTTGGGGAGTATTGCCATCTTAACGTTAAGTCTTCTGATCATGGACATGGGATGTCTTCACATTTGTATGGTCTTTAATTTCTCACGACAATATTTTAAATTTTCAGAGTGTAAGTTTTGCACTTCTTTTTTTGTGTTTGTCCCTAAGTATTGTATTCTTTTGGTGCTGTTGTAAATGGAATTATTTAGTGATTTTTATTTTCAAGTTGTCCGCTGCTAGTGTGGAGACACTTGATTTTTGCATATTGATCCTCTACCCTGTAAATTTGCTGGGATCGTTTATTAGTTTTAACAGTTTTTTAAGTGGATTCCTTAGGATTTGCTATATACAAGATCATGTCACCTATAAAGAACAATAGTTTATTTCTTCCCTTCCAATCCGGAAGTCTCTTATTTCACTTTCTTGCCTAATTGTCCTGGCTAGAATCTCAGTAAAATGTTGAGTAGAGGGGCACCTGTGTGGCCCTAGTCGGTTAAGCATCCAACTCTTGATTTTGGCTCAGGTCATGATCTCAGGGTCCTAGGATCGAGACCCATGTTGGGCTGTTGGACTCAGTGGGGAGTCTCCTGGAGATTCTTACTTTGCCCCTCCCCCTGCTTACGCATTCTCTCCCTCTCTCTCAAATAAATAAATCTTTAAAAAATCTTGAATCAAAGTAGTGAGAATGGAGTTTTTGTCATTTCTCTGATCTTAGGGAGAAAGCACTTTGTCTCCATTAGGTATAATGTTAGCTGCGGGGTTTTTTTTTTCTTTTCTTCTTTTGGACATGCCTTTTATCATGTTAAGGAATTCTCTTCTATTCCTAGTTTGTTGAGTGTTTTAGCATGAAGGAGTGGTGGGTTTTGTCAAATGCTTTTTATGTGCCTACTGATCGTGTGGCTCTGCGTTTCCAGCAATACAGTGTTCTAACACTATTTCTGTGGAAGAGGAAAGGTTTGGAATATCTTGAAACTCCCAGTGCTTCATAGGTTGGGAGGTAATAGCATTCTGGGCCATGTCTGTTGGGTTTTTGTTTTTGTGTTTAAACCTAGGTTTGTAACTTCATGCTGCTCAATTGTTTCTCATCTCCAAAACAGATGGGGAAAATTGTAGCAGCAGAACTTTGTCTTAGACTCAAGAATAAGCTAGTTGCTGTCCGTGCCTTATGAATTCAGAGTCTCAAGCAGAGTGGGTAGAGGAAGGCTTCTAGTTTGAAGCATTTGTTGTATAAACATGAGCCAGGTTTAGGGATGGACTTTCTGGAATGCCAGCTATCTGGGGTGGAAATGCTAATCAGGGCAGGAAACTTGATCTGATTTGGCTCCTCCTGAGGAGTGTCCAGTCCCCTTGACACTGAGCTTGATTTTAGAAGCCGAAGCCCCTGATGTTCTTAGACGTTTGTTTAGGCGGGTGCGCATAGGCTGGTTTTGTGTGTGTCCTATATAGTGAAGTGAACCTAAGTATAAAAGTGTTTTTCCCAATACAGCAAGAAATCGTGTTATTAGTCATGGACATCCCTCCTTCCATGAGCCAGGTCCCTGGTGTTTGCACACAGCCTGTGAGGGGCATCATAGACAAGGGAGCTGGGCCAAGTTACGTTATGTCATCTGCTCTGGGAGCTTCTTACTCCACTAAGTTTCTGTGCTTTTTGTTAAATCCATGGGGGCCTTTATCTTAGGAATGGATGTGTCTGGCACCCCTCTTCTGTCCTGATGTAACACGGCTGCTAAGCAGGTCGGAGGAGGGAACATCAGAGATCGGGTGCCAGTCAGGGACGGCGCCCGCATGACCTATACGTAAACAACGGACACACTCGTCTTTAAACCTTCTGGGTTGGCCGCTCCAGGAGGGCAGGGCATTTTGTCTATCTTGCTCCATCTGTGCACTGTGGGCTCTCAGCAAATACTTGTTGAATGTATGAACTTCAAAAACCTCTAAAAATAATGTCCTAAAGGAACAAATATCACTATGTGGTCACTTCCTTGAGCCTCACGTCTGGTTTGAGAGAAGAGAAGAAATGGCTGGACCCTCAGAGCTGTGTCTGGCCCTGGGGGCCACGCTGAGGTGAGCACAGCTCATCGGGGGATCAGGCTGCCTGCCCAAGCTTTTCACTGTTAATCTGAGAGTGGATTTGCTTCGGAGAACATGGCAGGGGTAACTCCTGTTCTCCAGATCCTTCTCGGGGAGTTGGGGGTCTGGGCACCAGCGTGAGGGTGCCAGTCTGCATGTTTCCACTGTGGCCGAATCTGGACCTTCTTCAGTAAGTTAACGGTGATAGTATAAGAAGACGTTTTTGTGATGGTTATCTGGGAGAGACAGATGGGCTCCCTGTCCTTATGTCCCAGCTCCAGCCCCTCTCGCGGTCTGGAGCTCATTCTCAGCAATCGTCAGCCATCAGCAGGAGCAGAGTGGGTGACCCCTTCCCCTGTGGCCAAAGGGAAGGCGCAGCAGGACCTCCGTGTGGGCCCGTCTTCCCTTAGATTCAACATCTTCCCACTCACGTCTCTTCCACATGCACTGCCTGAGCGAACGCTGTTGTGGGGTGCTGCTTTGGGTGTCAAGGGTGGGGTGTTATAACATGTCAGTTTCTTGGTTCGTTCCTCTGTCCTCACCCTCAAGCTGGCAGCTCCATGACGGGGTGGGACCTGGATGTTGCCTGCGGCGCATCCCCATCACCCCGTCACCCCGTGCTTGGCCCTAGAGAGCAGGAGCTCTCTGAGTGGACGGCGAATGCAGTTTCGTGGGGCGAGGGGCTCATTGGTGCCAGAGATGAGGCCACCGCTCATGGATGAGGGGCAGGCTTGGGGTCTGGCGGGCCTGGGTTCTAATCCTGCCCCAGCTATCACTCGGGGGAATCTTGGGAATCTGCTTTTCAAAACGAACCTCAGAGACCGATTTTGTGTATGGCAATAACTAGCACTTATCAAGTACTTCTTACGCAGTGACGTCTGAGATCTTCATGTATATCAATTCATGTAGGCTTTCCCCTCCCCAGATGATCTGTAAATTGACTTATTTTAAGCATATCCTGAGATTAAGGTTATTGTCTCCCAATGATATAAATGTGTCTTCTTTTTCTCTTAAACATTTCAAATGTCTGAAGAGAAATTCACTCATGTCAGGGGCTAATGAACATAAAAAGAAGCACCACAAAGTAGAGCTAGAACGCCTTTTGCAGCTGAGAGTTACAGAGACCCATGAGACATGACAGCCATAGATGAAAGGAGTCACCTGAGAAGCTCACAGATTTTCCCCAAATATGCAGGGAATTCAGCATGAGCAATTTATCGGCGTCCTATTGCTGTGTATTGCCAGGTCAATATAGACTTTCAGAGAATAATGCTGCCTTTTGCAGCTGCTGGAAGTATATATTGTGTCTCAGCTAAAAACAAGGGGACAGGATTTCTCAGAGTGGACGGAGTGGCTCATGCAGCCGCCTGTTACACAAATGGACTCTTATCTCTTCCATTTTCAAGAAGGATGGGTTTCCAGCAGTAAAAGATCATTTATATTCATACAGTCAATTTATTCATTCTTTACTGATTACATCTTCTAAACTGCTCTTGGATTAATTTGCCATGGAGACATTTAAGGTTGAACTTGAAATGCTAAAAGAAAATCTCAGAATTCAGAACACTTCTGTTGACTTCTGTTCCCCCTGCGGCATTGGGTTAGCCTTCTAAAGAGCCCCCATCCCAAATGTGCTGTATATATTTAACCACTTCTAGAGCTCAGTGTAACAGGCTCTTTTTAAAAATTAAAGACCTCAGCCCCAAGTGATTGCCCTAATAAAGTCATCCCTTCGTGCTCTGGACAGTTGAGCACTTTCCATCATCAAGAGTTTCAAGCGTATCACTCCCCAGGGTGTATGTTCCCAAGAAGAGAGAGGGGAATATATCAACGAATTCCTGACATCCTTTGTGTCCAACATTTAATAAATGTTTGGGTTACACTCCGACTTCTTTCCCTTCAAGCACAGTTAGGCAAAGATGAGTAGACGGCCGTGTGCGGAGACAGTCTGTGCATCTGAAAGTCACTCCTGGGGATGGCTGGTTTCTCATGTGCCTTCCTTGACAGCCTCCTTGAGTGACAAAACAATACTGGGATTCTTGCAGGATTCTCCAGCTCTGATTTCAGTGCTTGCACTTGGCCCTGGTTGGGGCAGAAAGGACTTTGGTCAAGCACACTGGGCAAATGAATTTTGGCTTCATAAGTATGGTGTAAATAATACAGAATAAGTAAAACATGTGCTGGGAGAACACATCCTAGCCTGTGCCTATGGAGGCATCACTAATCAATCCCAGCACGCCTTCCGGTTAGAGCCCAGGTTCCTTCCCAAGACAGAGCTCCCTAGGGCAGCCGCTGTGAGCCGATTTGCATTGGCAAGTGAGATGTTTCCTGTTTCTGGCAGAGTCTGGGGAGCTGAGAACGGGTTTAGTAAGCAGTCTGGTGCTATTAAGTCCATGCGTGGACCTCAACGTTCAACGTGTTGCATGGAAAACAAAACAGAATCAAACCCTTCTGTGCTGCAGGACTGACATCCTATCCTATTCCGCTGACCCCTGAACAACACAGGGGTTGGGGCAACAAGTGCCCTCATCCCCCCACAGCCAAAAATCCATGTATAATTCTGACCCCCCCAAAACTTATCTGCTAATAGCCTACTGTTGACGGGAAGCCTTACTGATGATGTAAATGGTCGATGAACACGTATTTTCTATGTATTCTATACTGTATTCTCACAATAAAGTATGCCAGAGAAAATAAGATGTTATTAAGAAAATCATAAGGAAGAGAAAATACAGTCACAGTACATACTGTATTTATGGGAAAAAATCCACATGTAGGTGGATCCACACAGTTCAAACCTGTATTGTTCAAGGGTCAACTGTCTATCAGGATGTCCTTAGGCCAGAGGCCATAAAACGACAGGCTTTGAGGCACATATAGGCCTCAAGACATGCTCTGTTGGCCCAGGAAAGTACTTTATAAAATATATATACTTAGATGCCAACATTCAAAAATTAGTCAATTTCACCAAAACCCTGGATTTCCCGTTTCTCTCGCAAAGTTGGATCTCTGGACGCAGCCCCAGCATTCCTGCGTGGCAGTGGGAGGCCAGTGAGCAGAGCTGTCCCCTTTGCATGGGGCTCAGGGGTCTCCGTCGAGTTTGCCACAGTCCCCAACAGCAGACCCCTCTTCCTCATTTGGGTCACCTCCCTAGTACGGGAGGGGTTTGGTTATTGAGCCAATACCCTGAAGCTCTATCCCAGGCCAATTATACGGGAAAAATATGGCTGAACTGTATGGGTAAACTGAATTCTATTAGAAATACATTAGGTCAGTTAGCTGTATTAGGTGAGAAATAGTAGAACAATATACTAGGTGCAATTACATTTATGTGCTGCAGATATTAAGTAGGGGGTTCCACAAAGCTGAGTCATTCAATGTAATAACTGCTATAATTTCACCACGGGGCTACTTCTCAGTCTGGGCAGAGCAGAGTTTTGATACCCAGAATCTCACGTAGCCCAGGCCATGCTGGGATGGACGCAGAGGCCATTGGGGAGCATCCGGGGACTCCGTGCGGCGAGGCACTGCTTGCTAACCCCTGTGACTGACAGCCAGGCTAACCCCTGTGACTGACAGCCAATCCCTGGAGCTGGTCACTGGGAGTACGACTCGGGATGCCCAGCCCTGTCCTGGCAGCCGAGAGCACATCTGGTCTCTGCCAGTGCTTCCCAGCTTGGGCCTTCACAACCCTCTCTTGTACGTTCTGGTTTTGTAGCAACTGGTGGCTAGGACCATCATCTGCATTTATGTTTTCTCTTTGCCTGGAGTCTCAGAGATGAAATCTCTCAGCTGCCGGTTTGTATGCCCAGAGTTCATAATTCACAGTGTTCTTTGATAGAAAAGTTCCTGCTCTAAAAAAATTTTCATAAGTAAGTGCTTTCAAAGTAAGTTGGAAAGCATGAACCCTCTCTTTCCCCTGCGAATATGCTTATCCTGCCAAAATGCTCTACTGTTATGCGACTAATTTATGTGCAAACCCCGAACACCTAAGCCTGTGGCTCTGGCATCTGCACCAATGGAACCTAATTACCGGCGCCGCTCTCCAGCAGGCTCAGCGAGTGCGGTCGGAGCGGGTGCGGGAGGCTGGGCAGGGCCATATGCTGGGCTTTCACCAGATAAACAGCTCCTAATCCCTTCTGCGGCACCGTTTGATGAATACGAAGTGCTTGGATCTTTTCCTAAACTAACAAGCGTTGGTGGTGCTTTTAAAATCTCCCAGTGTCAAGGGATGAGATGTGAACATGAAAACATTCCGTAGATAAGCGTATGCTAAACTTTACAACAAATCTCCCAATGATATCAATGTGTCCTCTTTTTCTTGGGCCTAATTTGCTGGTGTAGTTTTGTTTAAGGGGCAAAGAAAGTTTTGGAAGCACTTGTTTGTGAGGGTGGGCTCATACCTTGCTGAATATGACTTGGACAGAGATTTTTTTCTCCTAGTGCGGAAGGGCCAGAATTCTTTTATTTCTGCACAGACGTGGCCCAGCAAGCAGAATGCGGGAATTGTGCTCTGTGCTAGAGTCATCCATTGAGTGGGAGATGAAGCTGGACAAGAGGGAGTGTCAGGGGGCCGTCCTGTGCAGGAGGTGTCCTGGGCTCCTCGGCTGCACGTGACCAGCAGCCCGTCCTTGTAGTTCAAGTGGACTGAAGCCAGGGAGGCCTGACCATCCTGTAGGTGATTGTTGGACCAACCACGGCCTCCTCCAGGGCTGCGACCCTTGGATTCATTTTGTGCCCTCGCAGTCCTGCCCAGAACCTGCCGGATGTCATCACTGGCCCCTCGCTGGGCCTGAGTTTGAACCCCAGACTCGTGAGAACTCTCTGTGCCTTTAAGACGGACTTGTCCCATGCTCCCCCCCGCCCCCCGGGCTACACCTCTGTGTAGTGTGGGGCGTCATCAGTTTTTATCTCCCAGGTCTCTTTCAGCACCAGGACCTCAAGGTTCTGAAATGAAGGCGTGTGTTAGATGGGAAAGGACAGAAGCACAGTGGCCTCCATTCTGCCCACACCGGCCCCCGAGGTGTGCACTTGCCGAGGGGCCTAGAGAGCCAGGCAGGTACAGGGTGGCTCTGGAATCACCACTTCAGAGAGATGAAGAAAGGGCACCTCCCAGGCGTGGTCCAGCTCGGGAAGCCAGACCGGTCTGCATGAGAAGGAACAGACGAAAAGAAATGTGACCGAGTGCAAAGTTGTGGTCAGGCCTGGAAAGGCGGACTCGGGGAGTCTCCTGAGGGTGGGGGCCTTGGCAGGACCAGCAGAGCTGCTGAGGCCTCGTTGGCTGGGGGGTGCGGAGGGGCTCACAGACGGGCAGCCTCCAGCTGCACAAACCTAAGCAGCCCACTCGGCCTGTCTCACGGCCTCTGCACAGTTCTTGTGTGTCCACAAGGCCCCAGGCCCCAGGCCATGACCCTGGCTGCAGAAAATCAAATAACGCAACATGCTTGTCCTCAGAAGACTTGCCTTACAATTTAGGAGGGGCAAAGAAGTAAGCGTGAATAGGGTAAGTCTTAGCATATGAAGATAAAAAGAGGTGGATACAAGGTTCCTGTAGCCAGAGTCCATGGACGTTTTCTCCTAGAGCGCTCTAGGAGAATTATTTGACTTTGCATATTTATTTTTTATGATAGTCTAAAGTAACATTGGTGGTAGATGCAGACATTGCTACTTGATTTCGGTTCTGACGTTGGCATTTGTCTTCATGACCATACCAGAGACCCAAAGGGCTTGGAGCTCTATCACATGATTATTTAACTCTTGACAGTTCAACTATGTGCATTTGGCCCAAATATCGTGTATTCACATTGACATATATACATATACCTATATATGGTACGAATGATGCATCTGATCATTTGGCTCTGTGCCACTCTGCCTGGTAGTGTAAGTTGGTACCTGTCAGCACAATGTGCGTCTGCCCACCATTGTCAAAGACTCCTGGGGCATAGTTCTGGGGACCGGGCAAGTGGGTTGTGATGGCTTCGTTGATCTCTTCCCCTTCAGGAGGACGCTGAAGAATGTATGGAGGCCACAGAGCAACCCTGGACCCATGAAATGTTGGGGGGACTGGAAGGTCTTTACAGAAGGCATAGGCAGTGACAGCAGCTGGAAGGGCCGACACACTGGAGTAATGGAATGACTTGCAGATAGCACGCATCTCTGCAGCTGTGTGCTGCATGTCAATTATACATATTACTCACATACATACATGTTATTGTACATATTTTTGTATTAAAAATCATAAATGCTATGCCTTATAAAGGAAAACAGAGATCTTCTTGTATAATATTGGTTGGGTGCAATTTTACCTCCTTTAACTTCAGAACCCAACTGCCATTTGCATGGGTCATTGAGAAAAGAAAGGTATATTTTATAGGCAAATGCTAGGTTTGTGCCAAGTGAGGCCAAATGACATTGCAGAAGAGGGAGCTAAGACTCAGGTTATGCTTCTCACAGGCACACAGTATTATGGAGCATAACTCATCATGTTCTAGATGACCAAGGTGGCGTGTTAATGCTTATTTACCGAAGGGAAGGGATAGACGATTATGTCAGGGAGGTGAATGCATCTGATTCATGATAGCCTAGCATCATCTGAGGACCCACTGGGGACAGGTGCATGTTAGGTCCTGGAGATTCTTACTGTATACATTTTGAACATTGTATACATCTGAGCACATGGCTGTCCGCCAGAGTAATGCAGGACTTTTTAATGAAGCAGCTTAAATTGAATGCAAACTACTTCCTTTAGATGCAGTGGATTCCACTAGTATGCAAAGTGGCAGTGTTATCATGCTTCTTCCTGAACAGAAGAGCCTTGTTGGTAGGGCACTGTGCAGAGTGGCCCCCGAGGGAAGCGGTCTCCGGCCATTCTCCCATCTTCCGTCCCAAGTGCCTGGTGGGACTCAGAGCTCACAGGGGATACAGACTCTCCTACATTTACAGACCCAAGGGCCTTCCCCTCCACTCACAGCAGCCCATACTTGGTCTTTGGCAAGTCCGTAAAAATTTTCACCCGGATTCCTTTTACTGGCTTATGTGGCATCCAGCAGTATCTGCCCCAGGGAAGTGCATGCTCAGTCTCCCTTTCTCCCTGTGGGCATGTGTCTTTCTCCAGATTCCAGGGTTGTCTGGAGCCCCACAGCTCAGTTCTGTGCTGGGTTTAGACGCTTTAACTCTGCAAGTTTGATAAGAGTGGGAGGAATGCTCTTTGCTGCCTTCTACATCTCTGGATTGAAACTGGGACCTGGCTGACTTGATTCTGTCTCTGATTTTTATTCAACAGGGAATAACCCAGGCCTCTTATTTTAAGAATACTTTAAGTGAAAACCAAGAACAAACTAAATAGAGAGAGAGGATCAGAGGTTAGCACAGCCACTATTTAACCAATAAAACAGGAGACTACTGGGGCAGTACACAGCTTGGAACGCTGGCTCTCCCTCTCCACGACTAACCTGGTGACCTAAGCCTTAGTTTCCTCATCTGTAAAATGGGATAAAGAGTAACTTTCCCACAATGCTCAAGTGCAGGGTTTTTCAAATTAAGGGCCACTTTTTATGGGCTCTCACCAGCATTTTGTAAAAATTGATGGCATGGGATGGCTCAGAGTGGATTGGCATTGAGAGAAGTGAATAGAATTGGATGGAACAGAACAGGATAGAAAATTCAGAGTGACTTGGTGACGTGGTGAGGGTAAGTAGTTTTTCATGAAACTTTAGCTTCTGTCCGTACTTTCTGTCCATACTTCTTGTGTGTTGATCATAATGTAAGCTAAATGTATTTTCTACAGTGGGTGTTATTCACAATACATCATCGAGTACATCAGTTATTCCTACGTAACAAACAGCCCCCATATCTCAACTGCAGCCCACCACAAGCAGTTTGTTATTATTTGTGGGTCTTCCGGTCTGCTGGGGTTCAGCTCATCAGGGTTGCAAACACCAAGAGGGCAAAGGATAAGGGTACAGTGCTGGGAACAGTCTTGAAATCTGCCACACGTGACAACTGAGAATCTCAGATGCCATAGTGTTTTATACATTGTAAAATGCAGTATTGTTAGGTTTCATCTTTAAAGAAGTACCACCCCTGCCTCCCCCTGCTTTTCCTGTCTTCCTCCCTCCTATCTACCCACCATGCAGCTGGGGGGGCGAGAGAGGTCATACATGTGTAAGGGAAGTCCTCACGGATCCCCACCTCCGGACTGGGAAACTACTCTTTTTTCTTCTGAAAAAGGCTTCGCTCTGTGTTGCCACCCGTTGGCCAACTATTAACTTGTACTTCTGTCTGTGATTTTGTCCTGTTTCCTATTTGGGTGACTGGATTGAAAAGCCTCCCTGACGAGGTCTTGTTTTCTTCTTGCTACACGACAGGTACTAGTCAGGGGTACGGGAGCCTTACGACAATGCAGTGTTCTATCAGCAACTTATATTTGGTGCTCACTCGGGACATGTTGATTCTGTTTGCTTGTTTTTAGCCGTGAGCTCCAGGTGGTCAGGCAATGAATTTCTTCTCTGACCTCAGTATCCACACTCATAGTGGGTATTTGGTAGGTTTGGTGTGGGGCTGAGGGGCTGTTCAGTTCAAGCTGGGAATGCTGGGAAAACTGGCCATCTGAGCGGGACAGACGGTCGGGACTCACAGACACTCGCTGTCTGACCGCTGTGCCAGTCTGCAGCCAACTCGCCATCAGACCTGGTGAAGTTCAGTGTGGCAGCTGTATTTACTTACTCTTACCACTACTGTTAGTGAAATTAAGATGACTTGTGTTATTTTTGAGCACCCACCATGTGCCAGGCTAAGTGAATTTTGTGGTTCATCATATATCACACTTAGAACAGGTGTTCTCATCCATTGTCCGCCCCCTATGGCAGACCTCCTTTAAAAAGCTTTCTGTAGTCCCTTCCCCCAATCCCATTCTGTCTTGAGCCCACCCCCATCAGGTGTTTGCCTCTTCGGCTCCCTAGCGCCCCATGTCAAGGTCTCCAGGTTGTCCTGCGTGGCTGATGCCAGAGGTCAGACTTCTGTCCACGCCTCACTTGACTTCCCGGCAGCACCGATAATCAGTCACATTCTCTTCTCCAAGTACCTCCGTCACTTACCAGCTGAGACCCCTTCTCTCCTGTGCCTTTCCTTCGTCACGAACTGGCCCCGTGTGTTCAGTGTCCTTTACTTGGTCGTTTTATTTGTGACCCCTAAGTGTTGGCATGCTCAAGGCTTCCATGTGTGGTATTACTCAGTCTCCTGGCTCTGAATACTGTGATTTCTGCATCCTGGATCTCTCATGAGCTCTAAACTCGGGTCTCCAACTTCTCACTTTGCATTTTCATCTGAATGTCTAATAAGCATTTCAGATTTAATATTTTCAAATCAGACCCCCGGATCCTTTCTCTCTTCCCAGGTCTGCCTCTCCTGCAGCCTTCCCTCATCTCGGGGATGGCAGTGCCATTCATCTGGGCTCTCAGACCAAAACCCATGGCTTCTCTGTCTCTCTTGCATCCAGCCTCGTTTCCAGTAGCCGATCCTGCCCAGGGCTACCTGCAGAATACATCCTGAATCGGGCCACTTCTCACCGCCTCCCTCCCTCCCACCCTGACCAGTACCACCCTTGTGTGACTGTCGGACCAGCTCGGTGGACCCCACATGGTACCACTTCTTGCGATCCTGCCCAAGCTTTCCTGTTAACTCTGTCCAAACGTGCCATGTCCTTGCTCCAGACTCCTCAGCTTCTCATTGTCCTCACGTATGGGGTAAAGTCCATTCCCCCAGCTACCCTTGTGCCCACCTGCCCTCTTTCTTTGGTCCCTGAATATGGCAAGAATGTCTGTCTTGGGGCCTTTGCACTCTGTTTCGTCCACTTTCAGAGATATGTGTGTCCTCGTGACTCACTCCTCACCTCATTTAGGTCTCTGCTCAGATACTACCTGTCCAGGGGGAGCCCTCCCTGCGCGTTCTGAGAGGGCCCCTCCATCACCACTGCCTGTGCTCACACCTGCTCTAGCTTCCTCTCAAACCCACCTAGCAACTTGATGTGCCCTCTCTGCATGGTGCTCAGCTTGTCCGTCTCTCCCTCCCAGCACCCAGGACAGTTCTTGGGTCTCAAATGACATTAACGAAACACTTGTTAAATGAATGGATGACTTATTCTTATTTTACAGATGAGGGATCTCAGGCAGAGAAAAGTTATGTTACATCAGAATACACCACGGCCCTGAGCTTGTCTCTGTGTTCCCTAAATGACAGAGCAGTGACTGTCTGAGCTGGAAGGCTTAGTGCCCCCTGGGTCACAGGTGCAGAGTCTGGCCCCGCAGGATGGGGAGTGATGTTCAGACATCATGAGGGAAGCTTTTGATCGAGGACCCTGGTCTCTGGACCCCAGTCTGGGACACCAAGTGTTACTCTTGTTCCCTGTCCCTGGCCTTGAGGACAAAGGATCAATCCATACCTAATGCTTAGTGACGCAGAGCGCATCCATGGTACCTGACGCAGGGGCAGGGGGAGCAGTGGACAAAAAGAGGCGCAAGGGGTCTTCTGGGACGATGGGAATGTCCTGTGTCTGAGTGTGGTCGTGGTTTCACGGGTGTGTGCACTGCAGACTCCACCAAGTGTGCGTTCACACAGACACAGAACATAAAGTAGACCTCAGTAAGGTGGATACAAAATCCCGGCGTGTGTATTTAGGTCTTGCTTTTCCCAGTCAAGTCCTTTGGGGGCAGGAGTGTGTCTCTCCTTGTGCAGGTTGCACTGAAGTGATGACACTCAGTTCTGAGAAGCCCCCTGATTCAGAGGGGCCGAGTGCGAACCCCTGCCCTGCCCTTCACCAGCTCTGATCCCTGGACAAGCAGCCTCTCCTGGGCCTCCGTTTCCCCATCCATCCTATGGGGACAAAACACCTAACATGGAGCATTTGGAGGATTTAATGGGTATACTTCTATATATAGTTTTAAAACAATGCATGCTAAATGCATAGTAAGCACATGATAGTTGTTACTCCTTTTGTATTTCTTGGAAGTGTTCAAACTCAAGGCAAAATAAACATTTTGTGAGAACCCACTGCTCACACACAGTGCATTTTGCTAAACATGGTGATAAATACAAATTGTTTGATCTGGATGACAGTCAAATATCAAAGGTTTTTTCTTAGTTTCTTTCACTGATCTTAATATGGGACTTCATCATTTGTGTGTGTGTGTGTGTGTGTGAGAATTGTGGGAAACACACTACCTGACCATGTAGTTTTTTCCTTTCTAGCACTTTCTTGGGGTGGGGCAGGGGTCTCAAGAGGAGCCTTACGTGCAGTCCACCTTCTCTCGGGACAGACAGACGAATCATGGGCATGGCAAACTCAGAGGGCAGCTGATACACAGACTCAATTCTTCTTTTTTAAACAGAAAATGAAGTAAATGATTTATCTTACAGGACCCCCAAGGAAACTTTTGTTTTCATCTGGAGAGCCTGTATTTTCCTCTATTATAAGTATAATTTTTTTTTAAAGATTTTATTTATTTATTTGCGAGAGAGAGAATGAGAGACAGAGAGCACGAGAGGGAGGAGGGTCAGAGGGAGAAGCAGACCCCCCGCCGAGCAGGGAGCCCGATGCGGGACTTGATCCCGGGACTCCAGGATCATGACCTGAGCCGAAGGCAGTCGCTTAACCGACTGAGCCACCCAGACGCCCTATAAGTATAATTTGACGGTGAAACATTAACCTCTGAAGGCAAGCTTCCCAAGGTGACACTTACAAGCCATCTCTCACATGCTCACACGCTAACATGGCAGGGGTCGTCTGCTTCCAACGTCCACGTTCCTGACCTGGGCTATTCTCATATTAGGATTCACAGCATTTCGTGTTCAATGCTCCTTTTGGGGCTCAGAGAGCCCTGAAGGTGTCACTTAGATGAGAGGTGGGCGGCTGACTGATCTTTTCTTTGCCGTCGGTCTTCCTGTCCCCTCCAAACACACACACACACACACACACACACACACGCGTGTGACATGACACGGAGATCTCAGTTCCTAGCCAAAAGGCCACATTCATACTACGAATCCAGTGTATCCGCTCTTTGGCCTGTGACTTCCTGAGCTTTGCTCTTGTTTCTCCTCCCGGTCTGTCTCCTCTTTTGTCTGAATGCTGTTGACATGATGACCTTGTCTAAGGCTCCCCCTCCCCTTCCTCCCCAGGCGTGCTTCTCGTAGGGGCACCCAGAGGAAACCGTTGAGACCTCTTCCCACGGAGTGTCTGTCTGTTGAACACCTCAGGGGGCCATGTGCCCCGCTGGATGTGGAGACCCAGCAGTTAAGAGGGGACAGGTCCGTGTTGTCCTTCCAGACGGGGGAAGAGATAAGAACAGGAAAGCAAGCAGGGGCAGTCAGGTGGTGCCCAGTAATGAAAGGTAAATGGTGTAGCGTCGCACAGGTAGAGTGGTCGGTGTAATCAATACGGGGTAAGCCATGTGACCCGCGCGACAGCCATGTTGTACGTGATACGCCGTAGGCCATGCGGACATGTTGTGAACATAGTCTGCACAGGAGCACACCCAGTGCGCCGAAGGTGCAGACTGACCAGGTGAGGGAGTGCCAAGCGTACGTTAGAGATGACTCGGGCAGCGCCTTCGGCGGAGTGACGCCCCGGCTGTCCTGTGAGATTTATGCTGCTCTGGGTGGCACGTCACAGAAGACCATGGACCAAACGGCGGGAACAACGAGAGAAAGTACATCACCCGGATGAGAAGGCGGGCGGCTGGCTGGTTACAGGTGGGCTGGTCCTGTGGCCCATCCCGGCCCGGGGATGTGGTTGCTTCTGCCCTTCTGTGCTTCCAGGCTCGCAGCCTCAGCCTGGTCCGTGGCCAGCTCCCGCACGGCTCTGAGGTCACTGCTGCAGTCCCTCGTGTCATCTGTGGGTGACAACATCCAGTAGGCGAAGGAAGGCAGCTTCCTGTGCATCTCGGAGCAAGGAGACCCTTCCAGGCGTCCCCGTGAGCTGCTCACACCTCATTGGCCGGAACTGGGTCACACGGTCTTCCCTAAGC